>NC_135549.1:26840094-27205094 GCF_964340395.1 Glandiceps talaboti
GTTTTCAGGGGAAGGTGGCCCTAGATCTGAAGTGGCATGAGCGACGAGAGAAGTTTTTCAAGGAAGAAAAACAGGCTGAAACACATAGTCTAATTTACAGACCCTTTCTGATACCAACACTTCATGAAAAGTATACCCTTTCTGATACCAATCAGCATAAAAAACGACCCCTTTCGCGCGGACCCTCCCCGTATAGCCGTCAATGGGAGTTGCCCGCCCCGAGACCTCACATTTACTCATCTTGGCATTACATCAGTGTAGCATTGATATTATAACTCACTCTTAGTGTAAAGCTAGCAAATTCAGTATGGATTAGTTAATCATACTTCTCTTGATGTATTGTTCACGACCTTTGATCATTTCAATGTTAAGCAAATCGGCATTAGCTTGTTGATATCAAGTCAACCACAGTTTAGTTATAAAATTTTCAAAGTTCAGCGACGTTGATGGCTAAAATGGGTCAACGACTTTTGGCGCAATTTTTGTGCTCTAAATTCCTTGAAATTGAGAAGGGCCGCCCAGCCGTCTAAACATGTTTGTTCCAATTACAGTTTGCGTGGTCGTTCATGCCAGTATGGGGTAATCATACAATAATGCAGCTTAAGTTAAGGTGTCTTTTTATGTGTAGTCGCGCCAATTTCAACGTATTATCGGAACGATAGAACGCTCATGATCTTCGAGAGAATCACAGAGGTATTCCATCCCAGTAACTGGTTTGGTAGATATAGCTAAGATGGCACTGTCAATGCTGTCGTGTGCCGAATGCCGTATGAAGACATAGAGGAACGTTACGAGAGACACGTAGGTAAGTTGACAAAATTCTTTTCGTGAATTGACAAAATATTTTGTACCATTGTCATTATATGTATTCCATAACAGCAGACTGACTGAAAATGCTTGAAATGGTTAATTACACAGAAGTGAAGTTCATACATTGCGTCTCCGTTTTCACGACACTTTTTACGCACATTTCCATGATTGGATTTTATCTAAATCATGTAACATTGACTGAGAAAAATGAAGAACGTATACAATAGAAGTGAGTGACGTGTAACAAAAGTACAGCATACTTTGCTCTTTCGTGACCTTACTCCTGATAGTGCATATGCATGTCTTCTGAATATTCATTAACTGATGTATTAAAGCAAAAACTTGGGAAAAGGCGGGAATACAACATATGTGTATCTGATGTTGTAATCAATCCCGTTAGTAAACTGGCACACTTTATTAATCTAGTGATCTCGTATAACATAGACATGTATGGAATTTGGTGAACATACGCTTTCACTATATTTTAGTTCAATCATCAACCAAGTAGTTAATTACTTGCTTACTTACTTACTTACTTACTTACTTACTTACATACATACTTATTTGATTAATTAATTAATTAATTAATTAATTAATTAACCAATTAATTAATTAACCAATTAATCAATCAATTGTAAAGTCTTTTAAGATGGATGTGTATATATCTGTACGAGTAGGTTGATAGAACTACTAGATGTAGACACAGGAGACAGTGTTTGCTATTTGGAGGTTGTTAAAAGGATCAGTTACACTGTGATGAGGAGGTGGTATATGTGGATGTTTAAGTCATTAGGACCACTTGGCAGTTGAATGTGTATTTTGTGGATACTGCATCGATCAGTCAGTCAATTAATCAATCAATCAATTAGATCAATCAATAGACCAATCTGTGGATCGATGATTTAATAAACTTAACGAATATTTAAAAAAGTTATCTTAGTTATCTTATAACTTGAAGTCTCAAATTACGAATGTATGAAGGCTTTGGTTTCAATTAATTAATTAATCAATCAATCAATCAATTAATTAATTAATTAATTAATTAATTAATTAATTAATTAATTAATTAAATAATTTGTTTATTTATTTATACATATATTTTTATAATTCTATTATTTATTTGAGATGTCGTACAATATTTACGAACACTATAAAAACAAAGAACAAATTCACAAAGTTCCGTAACATTTACAAATCAACTATTTATTTTAGTACATTTTCTCTAAAATTACTAAGACCGGTAAATATGCTGGTATTTTGCAAGATATTGATAAAATTGAATGTCCTAGGTAAAAACGAGTTTTTCCTTTTGTGTGCAATTAAAACGGGTCACTTCAAAAGTGTAGTGTTAATGGTGCTTCCTAGATCCTGGAGGGAAAATGAAACTGAAACCTGGGAACAATGTACATTGGGTTAATTAAAAGATCCGTTTCCCTCGAGATTGAAGGCTTTAAAATACTGATAAAAGATTACTGTAATCTTACTTTACTTCATGTTTATATATATTGTATAAATGTGTTGATTCTTGAACAGGCAATTAACACATACACGGCTATTACATATAGTAATTAGTGTGTTATATATACTATCTGTAGGCTCCATAATGATGGACGTTGTTGAAAACACTCAGAAGAGAATTTATCGTCAGCAAATTATACAGATTGAACCTGCTGAATAAGAAGATAGAAGATTCGACCCTAAAAAAATATTGAGAGGAGTTTCGGTACGTCACAGTTATTTACCTTTTTACACCTCTCATCATACAAATTTAAAACAAAGCATCAGTATTCATCGAGTCACAGTTTGTAATCATTCTTTCAAGAAAAAAAGAAACGTTTACAAAAATAGCGCGCGTTTTACATGTATTCATTTACTTTGACTGAAAATGCCATGTGTTGACGTGATACTGACTGTGTTGACCTTCATCAGTACTGGTGCGATACAGTTACATCGGATCGGATGACACTGCATGCACTCAGGACTAAATATAGTCACTCCTATTCAATCGACCATGAACATATACAAATAGTTTACATTGTAAGTACGTTCAGTGTGTTTCACAGACATTAGTAGGACTTTTCTATATTACTTTGTTTCGGATAGATACAGTATATTACCAAATAATATGGGTACATTTCTCGCGTAATTGTTGCTGGAAATGTAATTCATAATTACTAAAAATCATCACTTAGATAAGTAAGTAAAAGTTGTATTTGTGTAACTTGTTATTGTTTTCCTAATACTAAATATAATTAAACTATGGCATCTTTTACTTCGCAGAAACTACAGAGACGGTTGACAGTTAATCGGCCAAGAAGAAAATAATATTTTATAAGACAGTGCTATATATGAGTTCTGATGACGACGAATCGGAATGGGAAATTTGGAAGTAACACAAGATGAACTAGATGACATTGTGTAGCAAACGAACAATCAGTGAATTGCATGTTAAGGGAGAGTTCATTTTTACGGCTGGGGATGTGCCGGGAATTGTTTGTGTTGTACTGAAACAGACTTTTCCCCTTGTGAGCCCTTCCGAAAGAAGCCCCACCCCTAAATGAAAACAATTACTATTTAAAAAAAAAAAACACGTTAAAAGCAATCTCCAAGTGTATGTCATGGGGTGTTTATAATTACCGAAGGCGATGGTGTTGAACAGCCAAAGAATACTGGAATATGGTCTTCAACACCTCAATTATTTAGTAATTCAAAAATTATTCTACAGCACAATGTTATTGTCCCAATTTTAACGATATTGTATACATTGTAGATTTGCTGACATAATGATGTACATGACAAATTCTAGCCAAACGTTTTTACTTGAGTTTATTGGGCACTATCCAGTTTTCAATTTATTACACATGCGCGTACGTGTGTGTGTGTGTGTGTGTGTGTGTGTGTGTAAAGATAAACTATTAATGGAAGGTTATAACCTGCCTCATAATTGTACATAAGTAAATGCACCTTACATAATTGCGGCAAAGCTGAAACATTTTTTTTCTTCAAATTTACAAGGTTAATAACTGCTCCTGGGGCTTAGTTTGATTCGGAGAGGCAAAACTCAATATCGGAATAAGTCAAACCGTCCCACCGATCTGCTTTGTGAAAGTGATGACTTAGCCCCCCCCCCTCCCCCTCCGGCCGTAAAACTGAATTTGCCCTAAAATGCTTTGAGCAAATTTAGGTAAAGTTTGAGCGAAGGGAGGGTGTTTTAAAGTGGCACAAACTGAGTTTGTAAGCATATTACTCAAGTGAAAATACTTTAACAAACCACATTCCAGTGCATTGTTAATATTAATGCATGTCGTTTCCCATGACATTACGATTGTCTTCTGGCATCGTTAGAACAGTTGATTACATAGTACTGATTTCCTGAACATGTTTTTATATCATTACGTATTATAAATGAAATCATCGGATATTTTTTTTAATTATATCATGACAACCATGTTTGAGTTCAGTCAATCACAAGTGGTGGTGGTGGTTAAGTGTGCTTCAGTAAGTACAATACTGCAAAAATTACACCGAAGTACTTATAAACTAAGCTTGTGCCCTTCAAGTCTAAGGCGAAAACTATTAGTGTTTCCAATATTTTGTCTTCACTCTCTTCAGGTTATATTGTTAAATTTATTGTATTGAATTACGTGTAAATGTTTCACTAATTTTCCATAATGTGCATATAGAGATATGGCAATAATGTAAATATCTGACCAAACTGCCAGTGTGTATGTAGTTCTACAAGAGTTTACATATATCATATGTTGTGCTAGACAACCACGGTGCATTTCACCAAGTTTGCACATTGAGCCAATTTACTAGCTGTAATTCTGGGCATGTCAGTGCCTTTAACTTTGATATTGTTAGTATTGGTATTTTATGTCAGTAACTAAAGAGAAGGAAGGGCTTGTTAATTATTTGTCGATTTTCGAAGAACTTTTGTATTGTTTTTCTGAAGAAAAAAACTTAAACTAGAAATGAAAGCGATCGCTTATTAGCGGAGACGATATATTACGGCCGCTAAGAGTTCACTATAGTTAAATGAACTCAATTCTTCAGTATGAAGTTGATCGAGGTCAGTGTCAATGCAACCGAAACATTAATACTATCAAATTATGATAGTTTCAGAATAGCATAGTTCACTCTCATTATCATTTATCATATTATTCTGATTCTTTTGTTTTACCGGCTATTGCTTATGTCTCCTTTGATCATCAAAAGAGGGCGTACAACTATTTGTGAGGAATTAATAACTTGACGAAAAGGAAGTGATTTAAGAGATTGTCGTAGAGGTCGCTGCATTGATGAGCAACTATTTCTTGAATGGGAATTTATGAGTATACACTTGATGTCACAATACAGTATTCGTGTGAATAGATTAGCAAACACAATAGATCAGTTATTCAGAGAAAGGTAGGACCTAGCCGACCCATTCCAATATTCCAATATGATATATATATATATATATATATATATATATATATATATATATATATATATATATATATATATATATATATATATATATATATATATATCTACCTACATATAAATAGCAAGTGACAACTAGATATAGATAATTGTTTCACATATTTCTTTTCTTCTCTGTTTTGTAATGGTTTAGATAATCACCTCTGGAGTACACTCCTTTAATAAATTATTCTTATTATTAATTAATAACGTGTTTGTGTAATCATTTATGCAAATGTATGCATCGGGTATGAAAGATATTCGTGAGTATTCATATGGGTATGCCTATAGTATTCTCATCAGTTTACGTTAATAATACGTTTACATATCCCTGAATATGCCCTGATTATGGTTAAAATACGCCCATATTCCTATCATAAGGCATGTATTCACATCCTATTCATAGGCGTATGCTAAGATATTCATGGTGAGAATATGATGTGAATATTATGTGTAAAAGTGGTTCATCTTCTCATCGTTTTTCATGCTATTCTTATGAACATACGTCGACTCCAAATTCTTAGAATACGTGTGCATATGTCTGAATAGTAGGATATGCCACTAGATATTTACTACAAATGCAAACGTTTTCGTATGCGAATATGTAGCATTTGGTGTAGTGTACCCTGTTAAGACACAAGATCAACTTGATTTTTCACTAAAATAGAATGGATAGTAGGTGATATAAAATCATAATTTACATGACTTTCCAGGACCCATACAGGTAGTTTGTGATACTGGCATCATGTGCTGGAGTTGTGTTCCCCTGTAAATATCTATGTAGATGTGAAGGCTCACAACAAAACATACAACTATAACGTTCCCGTGTAAATATCTATGTAGATGTGAAGGCTCAGAACAAAACATACAACTATAACATTCCCCTGTAAATATCTATGTAGATGTGAAGGCTCACAACAAAACATACAACTATAACGTTCCCGTGTAAATATCTATGTAGATGTGAAGGCTCAGAACAAAACATACAACTATAACATTCCCCTGTAAATATCTATGTAGATGTGAAGGCTCACAACAAAACATACAACTATAACATTCCCCTGTAAATATCTATGTAGATGTGAAGGTTCACAACAAAACATACAACTATAACATTCCCCTGTAAATATCTATGTAGATGTGAAGGCTCACAACAAAACATAACTGTAACTATCAGATGATTGTCACCATTGTGTGTGTGTGTATGCATTTATGTGTCACATAGTCACAAGTTGCTTTTGTACAAGTGTCACAGATGACATATTTATATTTTCAGTAAACTTAATATTTTAACAACATCGCATGGCCTAGTTTGACTGAAAGGTCAAAAGACTGTCTCAAGGATATCGGATTTAGACCACACAGGATTCCAAGCATACTCGAATACATGAGACGACAGTCTGCATTTCATAAATATCTAGGATTCATAGTGATCATTCATCAATGTTTTAAAATTACTTTTAGGGCATCATAACGCCCATGAAAACTCTATATGGAGTGCATTAATTATTTGGCCATTGGCCATTCGTTATGTATATTTAGACTTTAAGGACGTCACAATAAAGCACACTGAGACAGGCACTTCAGCTCAGATTTGGCAAGAGGACTTGGCTTCGCGGGAAGTCAATGAACGAGGCACTATGCTGGGTGTTTGCCTTGTTTTCCAGTGTAGATCTTTAAACACTGTGTGTAGTCTGAGCTAATTCCCTTTAAAGTTCAAGTGTGATCCTGGTACGTACATACAGAAGTTGAGTCAGATATGAGATATGAGAGTGATTCGGGCGTTATTACTTGGTCTATCAGCTGTGTGCGAAGATCAGTAGTAATATTGGTGGCGATCCGGGGCTTGAACAACAGAAAGTAATATTGATGGAGATCCAGGGCTTGAACAACCATTTGTGTGTATAATGAACCAAGTTTGAACCTTACGAAGACTTACCGACAACCTTTAAGAAGAAAAGCACAACCCCACTGGTTGAGTAAAACAAATTAACACTGTAACGAAGAAACAATGATGCATGAGAAGAAAAAGTTTGTACAAAAAGGGATGCGGAGAAGATTCAAGAACTTTTCGAAAGGAAACTTTAACGATTATGTTCCAATGGTGGGAATCCTACTCGAACTAGAACTGATAACATCGCAGTAACGGAATATAACATTGCAGAAGGAGAGAATGTGTCTGAAAACGTGGAATTGTGAATAAACAAACAGCGATAGAGACTTTGACAAATGTTGCAGTAGTGAAATCTTCAACGGGGACCGAACAGCTGACAGGCGATTGGAGATATCGCGTATCGGACGCTGATGCAGACCGAAGCAGTTCGCATGTGAACTACATGTTTAAGACTTTTGAAGGACAAACAACTCATTAATCATACGGTAGTAGAGATTTGCTAAAGATTGGCATTATTTTTATTCCTCGAATTCATTTCTATTCAAGATCAGCAATTTTTACTGTGTGTACAGAGAAATGTGTAAGAAATAATAATTGTATGCTCGATTTAGTTTGACGACAAACAATTTTTGAAATCTATTTCTTTTATCAGAACCATTTCAGTGATGCTGTTTTACACCTCAATGGTCGCGTACAAGCAGAAAGAATACTAATGATGATTTTTCTAGGGAGAAAATTTTAGTTTTAATAAGAATATTTATTGGAATATGGAGTATTGGAAACTCCTCGAAGTTTTATTGACTCTGAGTTATTGTGAGCCGAAAACGCTACAGAAATGCGTTGCTCACACGTTGAGTCGGACTGTGTGATTTAAGGTTCCTATGGTAAAGGAAGGAACCAAATTGATATAGTATTTTATTGAATCTGCTGTACAAGATAACTATTTGAATTCGAATTGGGTGTAAAACAGAGATCCGACCGAAATGAGCTGTGTTATTGTCTATACAAATTTCCTTTCAAATTCCGCAAGAATTTATGAAATTCCTCAGAAAGGACCATTATCACTTGAGCTGTGTGTATAATTTCTAGTGGTATTGATTCAAAGGGTATATTGAATTGCAATGAGACAATTGCCAACCTACTTATGGTCAATCAGGTTACTTGTAATGAAAACTAAATTGACTTATTGGATTAATATTAATGGTCTTAATAGTTCTGTACAGGTCGTTAACATACTGAAGATGTCAAATTTTAAACATGGATGAACAGCTAAGATGCCTGTAATGTTTAAATAATGACGTAGGGTTTCTTACACGACAATGATTGTGTTGGCGCAACTGACTTCTCTTGATGACTGTAACAGCTGATTAGTTAGTGTAACTTAAGGATAGCTGTAAGACAATACATTTAGGTCAGTGTTCTTGATAGCTGATATCAGGGTGAAATCACAAGTTACTAGACTTAGATTACTTGAATAACATTGACTGGTTAATTTTGACTTCACTAAACACAGACGACGTCACTGACACATACTTTTATGCTACACCATTTTTCATAATATTGATTTCGTCTGTAGTTAAAGATATTTGGAAAATGATCACGAATATGGCATGCTGACCATTTGTCAGTGACAATTTTCAATATTGGCGTGATGAAATATTTAAGAGTTAATGTTTATTCATAGCATAGATATTTAATGTCATCATTTGATTTTACGAGACAGATACCTACATTCCTTTCAGATAGGAATACTTATGTTATAATTTAGTTATGTACACGATGAATCGGGTATAACTTGGTCAACATTAAAATATTCTCCTATTTATATTTCTTTATGTTCAACTTTTAAATGCTGCAGATATAAAATTCCTAGCAAAGTTCTTTAGACCTGAGAATTCTATTGATGACTGTACTTGTCTGGTAGTGTTAATGAAAATAGAGGGGGCCCGAACAGTACGTTATGGATGGTCATATCTATCAGTATGATTGTGTGAATGATTGAAAAAGACTGGCCAGTCGAACGAATGTTTGTGATGTGATTGAGAAGTACACAATTCAATAGCCAACTCAGGATATAATTATTCTACGATTCAATTTTCTAATTATCTGTGATGTCTCTCTTTGATGTCATTTATTCATTAAAGTACATGTTGACGAAACAAGTATATCTGGTTCGGAATTTGAGATTTTAGCAATCTTAGTTTTCAAGGGTCGTATAAATTTTACATTTCTAACACTACATACGAAACAGCATTAATTGCTTCTTAATTACTTCTTCTTTTCAATTTTCCTTTATGAAGGGTAAATTAATTTTTTTAGATATTTTAGTCTGTAACGAGGGCGTTACAAATTTTGGAAAGAGGGGAAAGTGTCACAGATGACATATTTATATTTTCAGTAAACTTAATATTTTAACAACATCGCATGGCCTAGTTTGACTGAAAGGTCAAAAGACTGTCTCAAGGATATCGGATTTAGACCACACAGGATTCCAAGCATACTCGAATACATGAGACGACAGTCTGCATTTCATAAATATCTAGGATTCATAGTGATCATTCATCAATGTTTTAAAATTACTTTTAGGGCATCATAACGCCCATGAAAACTCTATATGGAGTGCATTAATTATTTGGCCATTGGCCATTCGTTATGTATATTTAGACTTTAAGGACGTCACAATAAAGCACACTGAGACAGGCACTTCAGCTCAGATTTGGCAAGAGGACTTGGCTTCGCGGGAAGTCAATGAACGAGGCACTATGCTGGGTGTTTGCCTTGTTTTCCAGTGTAGATCTTTAAACACTGTGTGTAGTCTGAGCTAATTCCCTTTAAAGTTCAAGTGTGATCCTGGTACGTACATACAGAAGTTGAGTCAGATATGAGATATGAGAGTGATTCGGGCGTTATTACTTGGTCTATCAGCTGTGTGCGAAGATCAGTAGTAATACAAGTGTCAAGCCATAAGGAAGAGTTTTACTCTAATATTTATGAAACAAATCTGCCTACATACAACATTTATTTCTGTTTAGTCTTTCTTTGGTGCACACTCATTATGTGTTTCTCAGTTTTAAGCTAATCTTTCTCTTTATTGCAGATGATGTTAAAGAGACAAAGTGTTTTAAATGGGGAAGAGGAAAGGATCTTTTGGAAGGGTGTAGTGGCAGACATGATGTCCGATGAAGAGGAGGAGAAAGATGGTGCCATTCCCATATATTCACAAACTTGGCGGACGGACAAATTTAATGAATTGATTCAGACACTCGATACAAGACTCACATTAAAACCAAAATCCAAATACTGAAAAGAAGTTGCAAGGGACCATGTCCAAGGACGTTGGAAGGAACACATCCCCCCCGCCTAGTAGTAGTAGAGGATTAAACAGACATTGTTATAATACTACTAGTAGTAGAATTGAAGGATTGAAGAGACATTGTGTAGAGCCAAATTTATAACTTTATTTTTTATTCCTAAGCTTAATAACCTTGCTTAAAATGTTCACAAATATGGGTCAGTGATGAAGTTATGATTGTGGGTAAGATATTGTACAGTGTGGTTAGGTGGATTTTCTTTCATCGTATGTCTTCCATCTGTCAACTTGTTGTATTTCAATCTTCTTCAAAACATAGTGTACAGGAAACATTTACAAGACAAAAAACAACAACAAAATCGTGCTGGGATAACACAGAAAAGTTAAAAACTTATTTCCACTGTGGTCCCACATAAAAAACAATCAGTAAAACACAAAGTCATCCATTACAATACGGTCCATTAAATCATAAAAATATCCCTTTAACCATTTTTAAAAAAGAGCATTTGAAGTTATGCTCTGAATAGTATTTGGCACTCTGTTCCATTCAACACTTGCACTGTAAGCAAAACTATTCTGATAAAACCTAGCCCTGCCTGGTATAAAAATAGAATAGGGACCGGTTCTATGAACATGATTATTATAAACAAATGGATCAGATAAATACTTCGGGGCCAGTACTGTTCTAACTCTATGTACATGGTTGAGTTTAATATATGAAAGCCTGTGGCTGACGGGTAGCCATGCCCATCCCAATTTTTTGTAATGGACCGGTTCAATGAGTCCATGGTGGCATATGCAGGACAAACCTTATAACCTTATTTTGAGAATTTTGAAGTTTTTGTTTGCTTTTCATATTTAATGCACTATACCAATATGAACTGGCATAATCACAATGACATTGAACTAGACAATTGGCGAGTAGTTGTCCGATAATTGTTAACTAAGAATTTCTTATTGCGATATAAAAACTTCAGACGAGATTGAGATTTTTTAACAACCTTGGCTGCCATAGTTCCACCTGACAATGATTGGTCCTTAGTCAGCTCTCCAAGGTATTGTACACGTTTCCTGGCAGCGATGTTGACACCCCCACATGAAACTTGCATCTCCGAGCATTGTTTGAGTTTTCGATTAGGGCCAAATTATGCATCTTTTCTGTAAAGAAATCTTTAATTCTTTAAAAAATACTTGTAATTTTTATCTATTTATTTTTTATTATGAAAATGTGAATTTTATTCTTTAATTTTTTGTAGTGGACCGGTTCAATGAGTCCATGGTGGCATATGCAGGACAAACCTTATAACCTTATTTTGAGAATTTTGAAGTTTTTGTTTGCTTTTCATATTTAATGCACTATACCAATATGAACTGACATAATCACAATGACATTGAACTAGACAATTGGCGAGTAGTTGTCTAAGAATTTCTTATTGCGATATAAAAACTTCAGACGAGATTGAGATTTTTTAACAACCTTGGCTGCCATCTCCGAGCATTGTTTGAGTTTTCGATTAGGGCCAAATTATGCATCTTTTCTGTAAAAAAAATCTTTAATTCTTTAAAAAGTACTTGTAATTTTTATCTATTTATTTTTTATTATGAAAATAAAAACCATGTGAATTTTATTCTTTTGTGTGTTAAGTCTGTAAAGGCAATGAATTGTTGGATGATTGTGAGAGAACACTCAGCAACAGTATATTGGTAATGGTTGTTCTGTGGAAAGGTTGTTTGTTATCTATCTAAATTGTTCTTGGGAAAGCAAAATGTGTATGACACACAAGCCTTTTGGTGAACCCTGATCAGTTTAATAGTTACACTTGATGAACAAACTATTGTAAAAATCCAGAGCTGTATAACCAAGTATTGGAAAAAGCTGATATATCAAAATTCCCTGTAAACCCTGAAAAGCCCAACTGCTACTGGAAGCATGTAGAATTCACTACCATATGTAGTCTCTAGCATTATGAATTCTACTTAATTCCATCATATTTTAGAGGTATCCACTACTAGAACCAAATTCATATCCTGTGTAGATACACAGTATCCAGTAGTGTATTCCACATTGGATTCTGCTGGAATACATTGGAATCCTGTTGGCTGGATTCTGTCACTGTATTCTGATGTTCCATCTCCAGTGTTATACAGTGTCTTTATTCTACATGGATTCTGGTAGTCTCCATTATGTATTGTGTAGAATTCTACTGGATACTACCAGTATCCATAACAGTATAAACCACAATACACTGTGTATTCTGGGCCATTTCACACAGTGACATCAACCATAATAAGGACGCATGTCGTATAAACCCTGTTGGTATAGTTGTTAGTTTTTATGAGTAATTTTCATAATTAATTTTTGTTCATTATTTGGTTATATCTTATGAATGCGAACTTCACATTTCATTTAAATTGGTACATACATCAGCATAACAAATAACATGTGTTTGGTGTATTTTTTAATGTAGTTTTTCATTGTGATGTGTAATTTACATAAATAATCATTTTTGATAATTTGGTAATATCTTTTTTAATGCAGATTTTTCAATTTCACATGATTTAGTATATGCATTGATGGTAAAGAAGTGCATTTCATGTTGTATCCTTTAAAGCTTGTTCACGTAGCTTATAATCGTACTGTTTAATTTGCATAATTTAGGACTTTTTGATAATTGGGCAATATATTATCTATACAAGCTCTAAATTTCATATTGGTTCATATAATTAATGTTCCAATTAATGTATACTACTTATAGCTCAACATTTTGCATTCCAACAAAGTGTGTAATGCAACGAAAAAAGTGTGGTTATGCCCTTAGGAGGCATTCAGTTTAAATCTGGGAGTTTATAATATAATCAACCATTGACAGGTACCTGTAGGATGTCATCATATTTTAGTAGTGGATTACTAATCCCAACACATTGGGTTTATAAATGGTCACTTGTACAAATTACAATGTATTTATGATGAACTTGATAAACGACAACAGGTATGTTTGGAACTATGAGTGTTATTAAGTTACAATGTAACCAAGTAAAGCACTAATATTAAGTTGAGTCTCTTGCTTAAATCAAGTAAAGAGTTTGGTTCTCATGCATTGGAAATTCAGTGTTAAGCGCCTTGTTTTTTTTTTTTTTTTTTTTTTTTTTTTTTTAAATTGTTTCTTTAGGTCCAACACGCTGCTCCACAGCATCGTAAGCTGTTTGAGGTCAGTGTTTCTTCAATTCTTACGTGTACAACTGATTATGTCTCTCACAAAATCCTCTTCAATATGTAACTAAGAGACGATCGCACACTGACCATCGCACAAACTCAATAAACGAACTTCATTTGTGAAGGACAAAACCTCTCCCCTAATTGAACACTCACAAGTGTGATATCTATACGTACGTTTTTATAGGATGAAAATTGTAGCAGTCACACCACTACGATCGATTCAATGTGAAACATGATGGTAAACACATTAAAATAATGGAAACCCAGTACTTTAGATTTAATGAATCACAGTAGTATAGAACCACGGCCATGATTTGAGATTTCACAGATCACAGTAGTATAAAATCATCATGATTTGAGATTTCACGGATCACAGTAGTATATGATCATTATCATGATTCGAGATTTCACGTATCACAGTAGTATATGATCATTATCATGATTTGAGATTTCACAGATCACAGTAGTATAGAATCATGCCCATGATTTGAGATTTCACAGATATATATGTATGACATACGTACAGAAACATGGAAAAGGGTATGATGCACATCATCACAGACATTGTGTGGGGGATGAGAAACAAGACACTCTTTTGTTTGTGCTAAAATAGAACAAACGTGGGGCTATTTTTTTTTTTATCTTAACTGCATTTCTTTATGCTTAAAGTACTTTCACCAATGCTTCATGTGATCTCTCTAAAATTTGAAAGTACATTACATTGGCATAAACTAGACCTATTATACACTGGAGCAAGGTATTGTGGGAACTACAGTTGGGCGTTTCACACCTCGGTCTTAATTACCATGTACTGCCGCACATTAGCTACAAGTATAGTGTTTGCTGTGATTTGGAGGGTTTCTTCTTCGATTTTTGTGGGGTTACGTTTTTTGATCCGATGTTTTACTGGAAGTAAATGCTACAATTCCTGTTGGGGAAACTCAAATAGACAAGATTACATTGAAAACGCGAGCGAGATGTCAGCCTACTACCCGTTTCAAAATGCTGCAGTGCGTTGCTACTTTTGCCGATTTGGACGGGAATGGGGTACCTCTGAACATTTTTTGACCTTTGAGGCTCCGTTATTAATGCCGGAATTAGGAAATGTCTGATTTTTTGGCAGGTAAGGCGTAATTTTGCAGAAAAGTCAACCCAACTTTGCGATTCACATCTGAATCGCTTCCGTCTATTTGCGTTTACATTACATGAATGGTAGCGTTTGCTTCCAGTTAAACATTGGAACGAAAAAAATGCACAAAAATGAAAGAAAAATATCAAAATCACAACAATTTCAAACGCTACAATTATTGCAGCTAGATTCGAGTGTAATTTGTTTGGTACTTGGGACATCTGATTTGTTTCTAACTGTTTGGTAATATCTAAAACAAATTACAATTTCACCCCCCCCCCCCCCCCATACCCCACATCAACGCGTGGATGTATGATTTAAAGTGAACCTTCCTTACAGGAATGATAGCACTTGCTTTCAATTAATGATCGGAACGAACAAAAGGACAAAATACGAAGAAAACCCCCTAAAAATCACAACAAACGATATAATTATTGCAGCTAGATTTGCGTGGGTTTTTTGAGGTACTTGGGACTTCTGAACTCATTCTAATTGTTCGCTACTTACAGGTTCTGCAAAACGTGCTAGGTATTGTAGTTTAGTTAGCTGGAGGTCTTCTTTGTCTTTAAATTGGAGACGACGTCAACTCGAATTGTGAAAGGAATCATTCAACTTATACCATCACTATCGTAATCGTTGATGTCAGGGAAGTCAGGAAATACGTGCATCCTGACTCAAGCCTGAGCAAGAATGGACGCTCTCATTCAATGTTGACTAATAAATGAAAGACAACTAAATAATTATATGAATAATGTTATAGAATGTCCACCTGGGTTACAAGTTTTAACTAATTACGTACACCTGATTAACATACATTATCTCTACGATGTTCGTAAGCGACCAATCAGCATTCACCATTCAAGACACATCCGTACGTTCATTGTTGTAGTCCACTCACCACCACTCTTTCATGTAGATGAGTAACCATATCGACTCAGTGAGAAATTTCACAGAATATCTAAAACAAAATAATATTTTCATTCCTTTTTCGTTGTACAAGTCGAAAATTCAACTCGGTGGCGTGAGGTAAACCCCACCCTTTACCGTCGGAACAAGGTAAATTATCGCGGCGCTACTACACGCCGTGATAATTTTACAGCATTTCTATACAAAGGTTAAGGTTTACACCCGATACCCTATACCAACTCGTTGGATTGATGACTTAAAATATACCTAAGCGGCTTCCTTAAAAGTAGTATAAAATAATGTAATGAATTATGATGGATGTGATAAGCGACGAATCAATCACCCATCCATCAAAAGAAAAGAAAATACACGAAACATGTAATAACATGTTATAAACAGGACAATTCTTATGCTTGTGTTTGCAGCGGGATGTACGTAGTTAAATTTAATTCTCCTAAAATAAGTATTGAAATATTCCGATACGTGTTTTGTTATTACTCATCCACGTAACTCATGCAGAAAGTGATAATTATACATATCTGGTGATACGCTCAAAAATGTTCCACGTTTCGATAACAGATTGTCATCAAATGGACACGCTAGTTTCCTCCTCCTACAACCTCAACTGATCTTCATCACCAGAAACATTGCAATCACCTGAAGTAGACATATATGATACACTGTCATCGTTAGTAATGATATGCACAGATACAGGATAGTACCGAATTTTTTGTCTGGTAATACGGAGATGTTCCACAAAACGATCGCCAAGACGACTTGCAGTCGAATCTATACATAAAAAATACCTTCGTGGAAGGTAATACAATACACTACATTAGTAACTGATTGGTATTAATAATAAACCGACATGTACTACATCGTGAACGATCGCAAGGAAATAAACCAGCGTTAACTTCTAATCCATGTTGTTCTGTATGGATAAACTATTCTCTAAGATTGGTATCACGATGCCAAGCTGTTAAAGGTGCTTCACAAAATAATTAATTGGTTACTCTGTCAGAACGTGAGATATAAAATGCTCGCATATAATGTTCTTAACTCTGGTGAAAAGGGTGGTATGTCAGAGCCAAGATAGGTCGTTTATGATTACTCTTCTGATCACGACATGTGAACTAATACAAGCTTCCCTAGACAAAGATGACACCTTCTTCAAAACCGCATTGGTAAGTGAAACAAGATATCCACGTTGATGGAAGTACGTGCAAAATTTAGGAGACCTTTCCCTGAAATGCAAATACGACGTAAACGAAGTAATTGTGAATATGGAAGGGAAGCTCTAAACTTATTAGCATGTGATGTAACCATATTGCTAAGAAGAATGTGAATCAGTAGACTTAGTATAAACAGATGTAGCTATGTCATCATCATCAATCCTAAGGGATCCTTAGTTTAGAATTATCATAAGTATAGCAGGACTAAAAATACATATGAATCAATAAATTGCATCAGTTCCTCAAGTTTGAGTTAGGCTGCACCAACACCATCATCAATAATTTATATAAATCAGGTGAGATCCCCTGATACGTGCTGAAAATAAGGTGTTCCTGATAAGACATAGATAAAAATAAACAAGCATAACTAGGACCAAGGCAACTTCCCCATAGCTGCGCCGCATTTCTGTACAACATGTACAAATAAGAAATATTTCATACAGTTTTTGTTTTTTTGCAATGTACAATATAGATTAAACAAATATAAATTTGATCGTTGTTGTTTTACATTAATTTTTCATATAGGAAGCCATGGAAAAATGCACACACACACACACACACACACACACACACATACACACACACACACACATACATACATACATACATACATACATACATACATACATACATACATACATACATACATACAACACGTACTGCATACTTAGTATGTGCGTACGTACGTACGAACGCACACACACATATTTACATAAAAATGTACATAAATACAGACAGACAGTGTACATTTGACGTTATCGTACGTTAAATAAACATTGTATACATTTATTAATCTTTTTGCAATATATTGAGTGACAAACAAGGACTTGGCATAGTGATAAAATTGTTTTAAAATTACTAATCCGAAATAAATACCAACTCCTCATGAATATGGCCATTTTAAACCTACTTCATGAGTCCTATTACAAATCTATTATAAATATTGCCATGACTACCAGACTAAACTCGTAGTTACTTATTTCAAGTGACTATGGAAAGCATTTTTCATTTATGGCAACACAGCATTTCGCAATATGTGCAACCGATGAAAATCCACCTTTTGTTTTGTCTGTCGATAACAAAAATGTTCAAACGTATTTGCTACAACTTTTCATCGTTGGAATCACATAATGTTAGTTTGAATAGCATGTCTCTGTACATCTCATTATTATCATTGCTATTTTGGATTGTATCAGCTACCTGCTTATGACTTCACTTTGAAATACAGGTTATTGCATTGCGTACATCAACTGAGTATGTTTCAGATAAATGTCGACAGATTTTGCAGGGTAGTTAGATAGTACAGGGTCAAGGCTTCCACAATGGAGTATACATGTAAGTAGTTGTAATTAATCTCTCGCTACAAAGGGTCTCACATATTGGTCGATGTAGATATTATTTAGGTAGCATCTAACTGACAAAGAGTCGTTAATCTTTCCTACATACCAAAGCACTTGACCCTGTGAGGAGTTTACCAGGTGATCGGTGATTTGCTTTTGTAATCTATGTTGTTTGTATGTCATGTAGAACGAACTAGCTGATTTGAATCTTAATGGAACTTAATCGATAACCAAGTATATAGCTGTCTCCCATTATCAAATCAGCTAGTTCGTTCGACACGACTTACAATCAGCAAAAATATATTGTCCGTTATGGTTACTTCTGTTGTGAAAGGAAAATCATGCAAAGTTGATGACGTCTTGGCTTTTCTCGAAGCAGCTTTCCGATTTTGCATATGAATAGGAAGTGATTAAAAGGCTGCATGACACAGTTTGAGGTCACCGTTATTAAGAAGTGCTAAATAGAATTACAGTTGTTTGTCATATATTAATACATGGATTAATTAACCTACGTCATCCTAATGACTTGGTACGGAAAAGAATTATGTAAATACGAACGTACACACACATTTACATAAGTATAGACCAACCTATATGCATATGAAATTATTCATTCCGCAAAAACCGTAATAATGCATCAAAATTGGCAAGTACAGACAGATCTCTCTCTACAAATAGTACTAGAACCAATCATGTGAACTTATGGTGCATTTAAAGTAGACATATGGATAAGGAATTGGTATTTATTTTATATATTTAATTTACAAAACAATTTTATCGGGGCTTCTTATATGAAAAAATTATGTTTTTGTAACTCAGTACATTGCAAAAAAACAAAAACTGTGTATTTTGTAATTATGTACGAAAAATAAAGAATTTACACATTTATTAATCTTTTTACACTTTATTGAGTGACAAACAAGGACTTTGCATATGTTGTTTCAAATTGATATTTCAGTGGTAAAATTGTTTTATTAATTAAAAGTCGGAAATAAATACCAAATCCTCAGAATATAGCCACTTTAAAACTACTTTCAGGAGTCCCCTTACAAATCTGTAATGAGTATTGCCATGACTACCAGACTAAGCCCACAGTAACTTATTTAAAGTGATAGTGGAAAGTGGTTTTTATACATGGCAGCATAGCATTTCAAAATATGTGTAACCGATGAAAATCCACTTTTTGGTCTGTCTGTCGAAAACAACAATGTTTAAACGTGTTTCTTGATGCTAACGCTTCTTATCTTAACTTTTTGATAATGTCGATTTGAATATAGCATGCTTCGGTATGTCTCATTATTATCATTGCTATTTTGGATTTTCAGACAGATAAACGGGCTGCATGACACAGTTTTAGGTCATCATTAGTACGAATTGAAGTGCTAAACGTTTATCTTAATACATGTATTGATTAACCGACGTCCTCCTAATGACTTAGGTGCGGAAAATTGACGATATAAGATATCTACAACTCAAGCCAATGTCTGTCATAACCTACGGTTGTATCTTCTAAGTCGGTTCATTTTAGTGAAATTTGGGTAATAGAAGTTAAATTTTGTCATAATATTGCCTACAAATAGTTTCGCAAAGGTTGTCATCATTAATGGTCTATTTTAGGTGTAGTATTCTTAGAATTGTGACGAGAGTGCTAACGGGGTGCCTTTTATGCTATAATATGAACATTCCTTAAAAGTAACATGGCCACATAATGTAATGATGTATGTGGTTAGTGACGGGTCAATCATCATCCATCCATCCACCTATTATCCACCAAGCCAATAAAGTAATTAATGGTACCTAATAAACTATTTGCTTAAAGAATATAAAATGTCACTATCCACTCATGTGTAACTTCGAGGATAATATTTATTTCCAGTATAAAGTTAAGCTGTACATTCATACTTTTTTTTAGAATTACCTTATTTTAGCCACCCCGTTTTGCTGTGAACTATCAATAAATGTTCGTAAGCTTAAATACTGGTTTTCAGTATGATATAATATAAAATAATGTAATATAATATAATATAATATAATATAATATGATATAATATGATATAATATAATATAATATAATATAATATAATATAATATTTATATAGTAAAATGTTAAATAATATATGTAATAAGTATATTGAATTATTTATACGAAGTTCAAATATATTGGAAAGCTTTAACAATTGTATTGTTTATTGATTAATTAATTAATTAATTTATTTATTTATTTATTTATTTATTTATTTATGTATTAATTAATTAATTAATTCATTCATTTATTTACTTATTTGAAATTTCTATGCTCCGGCTTCAAATTGAAAAAAAAAATACAAACATGTCATAAACAGGACAATTGAAAATTTTAATGTATGGTTTTGTACAACGTGAATGTGTAATTTATGTATCCTAAAATAAATATTGAGATATTCCGATACGTTCTGTGTTATTACTCGTCCACGTAAGTGATCACGCTGATACCATTAACTATAAATTGCTTTGTCCACCTCATCAAAAGAGAAGTGTTTGCCAGAAGAGAATCGGAGACAGGTAAGAAAACACTTTCAAGATGCTGTAGACACTTTTTTATTTTTAAGCTTTTGGACAGATATCCAAATTTAATGCAACTCGACAATCAACATTGCCACCTTATAGTAATCTGATTAAACCTGCACTGGCTGCAACTTGAGTATTGTTTTTTTTTTTCAACTTGACAACCAAAAATGTATTCACTGAAAACTGTTGAAATACCAATAAGTAGATATTTTGCATGCCAATTATCGGTCTATATTATCTTTATCTTATATATTACTAACTTAAACTCGGGATCTATTGAGAACGGTGATATTTGGATTCGCTTCCGAAAATCAATTTTAACGGACACATTGCACTATATTATATGTACTACTACACAAATATGTTAACCCACATGTAAACTGCAATGTTTGTAAAATGTTTGTTGAGCCGGGAGGCGTTCTGTTTGAGGTGAAATGGTTTTATATTGTGGCAATGACCATGAGTGATTTTTTTTCAGGATGAAGTTTTTGGTGTTAGCAGTCCATACCATTTTAATTTCTTTGTCCGTGGAAGGAGGTATGTTACCTTAATCTGTCAACAAAAAAATGTAACATAGTGAGACATGTCATCTCAAATATTGGTTGAAGTAACTGAAAAATAAAAAAGTTAAACCAAGGGGTTTGGTGAGGTGACGAGTATCCACGGCGACACCGTGGTGTTGTGTAATTCCCCATACCCCACAATGGCGTTTTTTTCAAATTTCGACTTATAATTTTCAAATTTTGCATCCATTTTCCGAGTATATTAGGCAAAATTCGTATAGTTTTAGAATTTGGAATTAATACTCTATATTATTGTAATCTGTATTTGAGTATGATTTTATCGACGAGTATTCTTAGGGGCGAAATCAATAGTTCAATGTAGGATAAAAAACTAAATTCCTTTAGTTAGACCTCAGACCCCCCCCCCCCCCCTCTAACTAAAGTGGCCAAAATTGATGTTTCAGCCAGCGCAATTAATATCAAATGAATATGTAGTAGTCGATAGCACTATGAATACAAGGCCGTGTGCTTTGAGAAAATTGCTCTTTTATTAACACTTTCTTGTCTTTGCAAATGGCTAACAGCATTGCAACATTATAATAACAGCAACAGAAGAAAACCAGTATACAACTGTGAACATTCTGCTAAGATCTCTTGGACGGCCTCAGAAATACTTTTATGGACGGCATTACTCTGTTATTTTTTAATATTGATCTCCCAGAGCTTGTTTGTTAGTCTCTCAAAATCACTAGATGGCGTTTTGTACATTGTGAGGAGAACAGAAATTATACATGTACATGGAGACTGGGACTGGCCAAATGACTTACCAAAGTTCCCTAATCGTCCGTCGTCCGAACATAGACACAGCGAAAAGTCTTTTAAAAGATTGGGACGTGTGCATGCATACACACAGAGAACGTCATGGATTTTGACCTTGTTCCCAACATGTCTTCAGTTTTCATGCATTTACTTGGAGTGAAAATTCTCACATTTCCTGATTGGACATTTTTCCGAATTTCTATTTCTGTGCTAGCATTGGGCTTAATAGCCACATTTCTCACATTTGGCTAATGTTGTCCACTTTCCATTAGCTACATGGAAAAGTCATTAGCCACAAACTTTAAACTTTGAAAATGTTACATTGTTTTTGCATTGCCTTAATTTATGATATTTGTCTTATTTAGTTATTATTGTTGTCATGAGCACTAACAGTCATACTAAACTTTGCCTACGTCAAAATATTGACACTATCATGCTAAACTAAATTTTGCCAGTTTTTTCTGCGTGTATTTATATATATACTATACACACGAACTTTCCAATGTTACTTGACAGTGGACGTATCAATACTGGAAATTGATACAATGTTACGACATGCTGGGTGGTCGTCTTTGAAAATAACGGCGCCAAAAATCCAAAACGCAGTGCAGACATAAATAAAGGACTTTTGCAAGAAAGTTATCCAGTTTAGGCATTTCCTTGATTCATAAACATTAATAAACTGGCACAATACTATGGTGACTGTCGCCATACATGTATATTTCGTGTGCCAGACGAAAAAATCGTTGTAAACCAGACGGTAATATACTGCCTTGTGAATTCATTAGTCGCTTTACCAAATTTGACCTCGGCGGCCGGCTGTTTACCTTTGGCGCACAGTTCGCGGAACAGGAAACAACTAGCTACCGCGGTTCGTCCCGCAGTGTAGTGCAGGTGGAACCATTGGAGTCTTGCCCGCAAAAGTGGCCTTAGAGGAAAATAGTGTACATCCATCCAGACAGTTGTTATAAAATTGAATTATATTTAGATTTCAATTAAGCTGGTATTTACCGATGGAATAAATGCTTTGTAAGATATGCGAATATACCGAACCGTATGACAACTTTAAATAGAATAAGTTAAAATGATGGTATAACGACCTTTTAATATTCTATTTAAAGTTGTCATACGGTTCTGATGAATAATCGCATATCTTAACACATTATTTTCTTATGTTACACCATCGGTCGAACTGATGTTGTACCTACTGGGGTCCTGGAATGAGATGCCTTGGAAAAAGTGTCGAATACAATCGATCATCAATTTCATTTCCTCGACAATTTGTCTCATTCCCTCAACAATACATCTTGCTCTCAGTACAACAATGTCATACTAAAACTGCTAGACATCACCGTAATCACATGTGGATAAAGGTTACTACTTTCAAGTGAATTGTTGTCTGCGCAAACTGCCGGGGAACAATTTGGCATCCAAACATCCAAAGCGAACACAATAGAGTGGGTTCTAGGCCTGTTTCACCCCCCCCCCCCTCACTCGGCCTTTTACGGTCTGGCCTGTTGGCCCCTTGCCTCACGGTCATTTTGCCCCCCCCCCCTCGACAATCAACATTGCCACCTTATAGTAATCTGATTAAACCTACACTGGCTGCAACTTGAGTATTGTTTTTTTTCAACTTGACAACCAAAAATGTATTCACTGAAAACTGTTGAAATAGCAATAAGTAGATATTTTGCATGCCAATTATCGATCTATATTATCTATATCTTATATATTACCAAGTTAAACTCGGGGTCTATTGAGAACGGTGATATTTGGATTCGCTTCCGACAATCAATTTTAACGGACACATTGCACTATATTATATGTACTACTACACAAATATGTTAACCCACATGTAAACTGCAATGTTTGTAAAATGTTTGTTGAGCCGGGAGGCATTCTGTTTGAGGTGAAATGGTTTTATATTGTGGCAATGACCATGAGTGATTTATTTTCAGGATGAGGTTTTTGGTGTTAGCAGTCCATACCATTTTAATTTCTTTGTCCGTGGAAGGAGGTATGTTACCTTAATCTGTCAACAAAAAATGTAACATAGTGAGACATGTCATCTCAAATATTGGTTGAAGTAACTGAAAAATAAAAAGGGGTTTGGTGAGGTGACGAGTATCCACGGCGACACCGTGGTGTTGTGTAATTCCCCATACCCCACAATGGCGTTTTTTTTCAAATTTCGACTTATAATTTTCAAATTTTGCATCCATTTTCCGAGTATATTAGGCAAAATTCGCATCGTTTTAGAATTTGGAATTAATACTCTATATTATTGTAATCTGTATTTAAGTATGATTTTATCGACGAGTATTCTTTGGGGCGAAATCAATAGTTCAATGTAGGATAAAAAACTAAATTCCTTTAGTTAGACCTCAGACCCCCCCCCCCCCTAACTAAAGTGGCCAAAATTGATGTTTCAGCCAGCGCAATTAATATCAAATGAGTATGTAGTAGTAGATAGCACTATGAATACAAGGCCGTGTGTTTTGAGAAAATTGCTCTTTTATTAACACTTTCTTGTCTTTGCAAATGGCTAACAGCATTGCAACATTATAATAACAGCAACAGAAGAAAACCAGTATACAACTGTGAACATTCTGCTAAGATCTCTTGGACGGCCTCAGAAATACTTTTATGGACGGCATTACTCTGTTATTTTTTAATATTGATCTCCCAGAGCTTGTTTGTTAGTCTCTCAAAATCACTAGATGGCGTTTTGTACATTGTGAGGAGAACAGAAATTATACATGTACATGGAGACTGGGACTGGCCAAATGACTTACCAAAGTTCCCTAATCGTCCGTCGTCCGAACATAGACACAGCGAAAAGTCTTTTAAAAGATTGGGACGTGTGCATGCATACACATAGAGAACGTCATGGATTTTGACCTTGTTCCCAACATGTCTTCAGTTTTCATGCATTTACTTGGAGTGAAAATTCTCACATTTCCTGATTGGACATTTTTCCGAATTTCTATTTCTGTGCTAGCATTGGGCTTAATAGCCACATTTCTCACATTTGGCTAATGTTGTCCACTTTCCATTAGCTACATGGAAAAGTCATTAGCCACAAACTTTAAACTTTGAAAATGTTACATTGTTTTTGCATTGCCTTAATTTATGATATTTGTCTTATTTAGTTATTATTGTTGTCATGAGCACTAACAGTCATACTAAACTTTGCCTACGTCAAAATATTGACACTATCATGCTAAACTAAATTTTGCCAGTTTTTTCTGCGTGTATTTATATATATACTATACACACGAACTTTCCAATGTTACTTGACAGTGGACGTATCAATACTGGAAATTGATACAATGTTACGACATGCTGGGTGGTCGTCTTTGAAAATAACGGCGCCAAAAATCCAAAACGCAGTGCAGACATAAATAAAGGACTTTTGCAAGAAAGTTATCCAGTTTAGGCATTTCCTTGATTCATAAACATTAATAAACTGGCACAATACTATGGTGACTGTCGCCATACATGTATATTTCGTGTGCCAGACGAAAAAATCGTTGTAAACCAGACGGTAATATACTGCCTTGTGAATTCATTAGTCGCTTTACCAAATTTGACCTCGGCGGCCGGCTGTTTACCTTTGGCGCACAGTTCGCGGAACAGGAAACAACTAGCTACCGCGGTTCGTCCCGCAGTGTAGTGCAGGTGGAACCATTGGAGTTTTGCCCGCAAAAGTGGCCTTAGAGGAAAATAGTGTACATCCATCCAGACAGTTGTTATAAAATTGAATTATATTTAGATTTCAATTAAGCTGGTATTTACCGATGGAATAAATGCTTTGTAAGATATGCGAATATACCGAACCGTATGACAACTTTAAATAGAATAAGTTAAAATGATGGTATAACGACCTTTTAATATTCTATTTAAAGTTGTCATACGGTTCTGATGAATAATCGCATATCTTAACACATTATTTTCTTATGTTACACCATCGGTCGAACTGATGTTGTACCTACTGGGGTCCTGGAATGAGATGCCTTGGAAAAAGTGTCGAATACAATCGATCATCAATTTCATTTCCTCGACAATTTGTCTCATTCCCTCAACAATACATCTTGCTCTCAGTACAACAATGTCATACTAAAACTGCTAGACATCACCGTAATCACATGTGGATAAAGGTTACTACTTTCAAGCGAATTGTTGTCTGCGCAAACTGCCGGGGAACAATTTGGCATCCAAACATCCAAAGCGAACACAATAGAGTGGGTTCTAGGCCTGTTTCACCCCCCCCCCCCTCACTCGGCCTTTTACGGTCTGGCCTGTTGGCCCCTTGCCTCACGGTCATTTTGCTCCCCCCCCCCCCATATATCAACATACTCCAAATCATAAATTTGGATTGATCATGAATGCCGTTACATGTAATACGTCCATGGATTGATCTCGAAAGCATTGTCAGGTCGGTTCATATTAAAAATCATAATTTATGATTCCTTGTTGTACTGAATCTAGTCCTGTATTGTTGTTGATCAAAAAGGTGTTGTCATTTTTATTCAGATGTTACCGCCTGTGTATTGTTTTAGTTTTGCAGACATGTCGCCTTTCCTGCTGACAACTTCACAAGACACTTGTTATGAAATAATTATGGCCATATCCCCTTTCATGCCAATGTAACACTCCAAAGAAAACCGATTAGACGGAATGATTCTTTGTTTTAAAGAAAATTATCACATGCAATCATTCAGTTTCTTTCACCAAGGGATAAGGCACGAATCGATTTTTGTTATGCTTTGTGGTTGGATTGGGTACATATCGTCACACTTCCTTCATGTAATGAAACCTCAAATCAGCATAATGGTTTGGTTTGGTTTTTACACAATTTACGGTAAAGTATTGCAAGTTTGTTCAGTCTGCTAGGATATGGTTACTGTGGTTACTATACGAGAAGAAGGGGTAGATAATGTAAATTAATGAAATACACACTGAATAAAGTAGAGACATATCAGCAAGATTTAGAAGAAGAAAAACGTTCTCAGGAGCAAAAGTAATCGGAATAAGTTAAAGCAAGAAAATATAAAAGCAAAACAAATTGTTTAAGACTATGTAGAATTTATTTCTTTGACAGAAAACGTCCATATCGGGTAGATTAGAAACGAAATGTTTGTAAACAAAGGCATACACCAGTCAAGTTGAATACATAGCCGACGCTATATGGTGATCATGAGGCATAATTTCCATAATAAAATCGAAGATTTGCAAAGAAGCTGCATACAGAGAAAACATGAAATTTAAGTGAAATTTCAAATTGGAAAGTAAATAAACAACTCTACCAAGGCTAGAAATAAACTAACCGACAATTTCTGGTATGAATGAATTGAATCACCAATCAAACACTTTATATTTAGTGTATTTCCTATCATCCAGTCAGGGCATGTGCATGAGGCAACAATTCCAGTGAAATCCGAAAATGATAATGATATACAGGTAATAAAGGCCCAAGTTAGATGAATATAATTATATGAGTCACATTTACATACTTACTTCTTTATTTATAGTATATACATATTTGTTATGGGTATAAGGCCAGAAATGGACTGGTTAAAAAATGTTATATTATATGTATGTACTTGTGTGCAATTTCTGGTCGTTTAAAAAATGAAACATTTTTAATAATCGCAGAAACTCCAAAAAAAATAAAGAAAAATAAAGTATAAGTATGTAAAGCGGTAGGCTCGAACACACATTTTATTCTGGCCGGGGTCTATATTCTTGTCATAAAATTACGTAAAAATATTCAATAAACATTATTCGTCACATCTGTGTCTCTTCAATATATACACTTTAGATAAAGGAGAAAACGTTACAGCATCATTTTTACTGATTAAACAAGTACTCGTGTTTGCCCAAAACAGTAATCGTCCGTGAACGAGGGCGATGTAGTATCACGCATATGTCGAAAAAGAAGACGAAAGTGACCCCCCCCCCTTTTTTTTTTCTTTTAGCAAATGAGCAAATTGAGCAAATGCTGAGCTCATGGAGGTTGAGTTTTCAAATGCCAGTACCCCATGGACGTTTGCCAAGATTCGAATCATTGGAGCTCGAGATCGCGCGACAAGACAGGGAAGTAAATTATACGACCATAGGGGGCGCTATTCAATCGGTACACGGGAGCTGCGCAGGCGCTGCGTCTCGTATGCATGCTTTGACAGCGTCCCATTCGTACCTTATACTCGATTTATATTCCAGCGCGATTCGATCGAGTTAATATAATGTATTTCTCTGTGCATTATAATTAGATATTAATTATCAGTTCAAGATACTGAAATACTTATAAACAAGAACTTGATAGAGCTTTTTCATATTGTCTAGTTTATGTTATTCAATATAGACACCAGAATTGCTTTGAGTTGCGTTCATTTCTCACCGTCTGTTGTGCATGTTGAAGCAGGCGCCTCGGCAAATTAGCATGAAGCATGTGTATTATAATCAAGTGACGGAATGGCGGATACCTAACATATAAAAGCTCTTTACTCGCTGCCAGATCCGTTACAAATCTTTTTTATGTATGGCGTGCGGTTTATTTAGCAGCTAGTCTCGCTGCCAGACTCGTGACTATCGTCCCTAATCTGTTTATGTATACCGAGCGGCGCAGCCGCGAGAAGAGAGGGACTAGTCCCGAGTCTGGCTGGAAGCGTTTGGATAAAAATACCCGCCAATGAAACTAGCGAATCGACAGATTGTTTAAAACATACTAGCTACTGAATATTCTATATCCAGGAGGAGTCTGTTATAAATAGCGACTAATCATGTGTTGAGGATTTATTTACTTCAATGAATGACAGCGTCACTCATTGTTCATTGCGTAATGTCAAGAGCTAGAGGAAGAAAACAAGCTGTCGCATAATACCATAAACACATAATTGCAACAGGCAAGTAACAAACACAACGCATGAACATGGAAAAAGTTACCGAGACAACCTGCCTTGCGATTGAATATGGTATGCAGCAAATGACGCTCACAGAATTGAAGCCGAAGCAAGTAGAGGCGATTGCGGGTATGGGAAGTCCATCATTTATCAGATTGCACCGTTTTGTCATGAATCCTGCTACAACAGAACACTTGGCAAGTCTGTAGCGATAGTTGTATCCGTTGGTAGCACTGACGACCGACCAAGTGAAATCGCTACAAGAGAGGCAAATCGGTGCCGTGTATGTCTCGCCGAGACTCGGCTGGCTGAACTGAAGCGACGCTTACACAACGGTGAATGTCAGCCCATCCTTGCGAGCCCGGAATCACTGCTACAAAACAAAGATATTAGACAACTGTTGCAGACACAACCCTATAGGGACATGGTTTGTGGCGTATTCGTTGACGAAGTTCACTGTGTGGCGAAGTGGTAAGTTTTTACTATATTGTATCGTTTCCTGATCTGAAACATTTTTTATGCACGATCGACGATTGAAAATAACATGCGACCATTTCCTTACAGTGCAGTGTTACTTTGAAACAAAAATCAACTGTAGCATGTATCATTTACTAGTATTTACGTAGGAGAAAACATGGGGGAAGGACTGCGCGTGTTGAGGATGTGAAGTCAACGGTGTACATTGTACATCAGTAATGTACATCTGAATGAAAGACATAGAAATTGGTATACTAAGATAGAACAGAAATAGAATTTGTATAAATAAGCTTACAAAAAATTCACATGAAATTGTTGCCTGCAGTTTCGTCTCTAACAAGCACGGTGCTCCTGTAGTCTCGTAATCTTAATGTGGGAATACATTGTATGTATTTCGAATTCGAAACGTAAACAGGAACATCATCAGAAGTGCACTATATATCAGTCTCGGCTATTTTAGTACATCGATGATTCTGTCACGGACCTTTTCCGCAACAATGTAAATGTTCTCTGAGAGATTGTAGATGCAAAACGGAGCTAAAAACTTGATTATCTAGACGTGTACGGCAAACTTTCAATTAGTGCTAATATAAGAAAGAAAATATACTTTACCTTTTCCTAGTATTTTGAGTATGTGTTACAGTATAGTTGGACAAAAGGTTACAATTGGTCACTTGTGAACCAATATTGCATTCACACCAAGGATCTTTTTATCTTCAGGTATAAAATAAAGTATTGTAGATATCGATTGGGATACATAACATTTACTGTACAGACTCTCTAGATCTGTGCATAGGGTTTACCATTTCATTTTAAAGGTTGTTGTTTTTTTTTCTCGGGGGAGGGGTTCTGTCAAAATTTTAACAGGGGCGTGCAGGGACCACTATGTTTTTTGTAATAGTCCGAGCTTTTATTTTGTCTAGTACATATTAGATTACCCTTTACAAATACAACTAAGTGCAACAATTCTCTCTCTCTCTCTCTCTCTCTCTCTCTCTCTCTCTCTCTCTCTCTCTCTCTCTCTCTCTCTCTCTCTCTCTCTCTCTCTCTCTCTCTCCCCCTCCCTCCCTCCCTCCCTCCCTCCCCCTCTCTCTCTCTCTCTCTCTCTCTCTCTCTCTCTCTCTCTCTCTCTCTCTCTCTCTCTCTCTCTCTCTCTCTCTCTCTCTCCAATCTGCACAGATTATTTTTAATTATACACAATATAGCATTTTGTCTAATACATATCAGATTACCTTTACAAATGCAACTAAGTGCAACAATTCTCTCCCTCCCTCCCTCCCCCCCCCTCTCTCTCTCTCTCTCCCTCCCTCCCTCCCTCCCCTCTCTCTCTCGCTCTCTCTCTCTCTCTCTCTTTCTCTCTCTCTCTCTCTCTCTCTCTCTCTCTCTCTCTCTCTCTCTCTCTCTCTCTCTCTCTCTCTCTCTCTCTCTCTCCAATCTGCACAGATCATTTTTAATTATATACAATATATCATTTCCACATCAATTTTACCATGTAGCAATTTAGGAGAAATAGTTATTAGTTATTGTTTTTAATAATGTGGAACAAGTTGATTTGAAGAAGTCTTACACATTTTAATAATAGTTGTGTTCATTCCAATTTCCCAACAGGGGCATGAATGACTCTAAAAGTAGATGCAACGCTTTTCGAAAATGGTATGGTCGGCTATCGGAATTAAGGTCACTGTTGAGTGATAAAGTACAAGTTGTTGCTTTTACAGCTACGGCCACTACATCTGTACAACGAACTGTCATTGAAGAACTAAATATGATGAACTACACCATCGTCAATCAGTCCCCCGAGAGAAGTAACATTCGTTACAGCATCATTAGAGTGAAGAACGATATAGAAAGAAACATTAGCTGGTTGATCACTGACTTAATGAACAAAGGAGTAGCTACTGATCGTGTCATCATTTTCTGTCGATCTCTTAGATATTGTAGAGAACTTTACTTTTTATTCAGAAAAAGATTAGGAGATAGAGGATTTGACAGATCTAGAAATCAAGAGGTTGAAGATGATAAAACCCGTATTTTTGCAATGTATCATTCACAAACCCCTCACACAGTCAAACAGTCAGTACTTGAATCTTTTACCAGAGAAGATGGTTGAGTAAGAGTTGTTTTTGCTACTATAGCATTTGGTATGGGGGTTGATGTGAAAGATGTACATAATGTAATTCACTATGGTCCTTCCAATCCAATTGATGATTATTTTCAGGAGAGTGGAAGAGTTGGTCGTGATGGAAAAGAAAGTAATGCCATTTTATTAGTATACAGTCAATCTTTATCTAAGCGTGTCAGTGAACGAAGAGATGACAGTCTGTCTTCCTTAATAGAAACCCTAGGCAGTCATGATATACAAGAGATTTGGCAACAAGTAGTCACTAGTATTGTACAAAGTAGTGATAGTGATGAAAGTACTAGTGAGTCAGACACATGCAGTGAAGATGAGAGTTGTAGCAGTGAAAGCAGATCAGATACACCAGACAGTGATACAGACATATTGAAGATATGATAAAGGAGAAAGTTCATCTTGGGTCTGATAGTGATGATGATTAACTTAGTTTTACCCATCTAATAGTAATATTGTTATCAATGTGTATTGAATGAATCAATAGTGTTATTGTAAGCGTAATGCATGCTGTTTGTCTGATGAAAATCTGTGGATTTTCCTGAAAACTGTAATATAAATGGTATTATTTTTGATGAAATGTGTATTTATCAAACATACTGATACTTTCATTAACTTTGAAAGAGCAATTTATTACCAGTGAAAAATTGTAAATATTAATTAATTTATAAATAAAAATCATTTTTGTGGACAAATAATGCCTCTGTGGAAGTATATTTTATGTGTGGTACTTCTGTATTCTCTTCATTGAGAATGGGATAGAGTTTATACAGGAGATCTCCATGGATACGTTTGGACGGAGTGATTTGCTGTGCCAAATATATTCATGAAGATTATTTCTTACTGACAGGGTATGTCATCGACGACTCTTCAAATCATTACCGAACAATGAATTTGGCCCATCTTGTGTACAGGTAAAAGTTACATTAGTCACAGTAGTTACACTGCACTGGCATTATGAATAATTTATATTCATACATACTCTTGTGGATTACTGAGGTGTTTTCACACTCATATATGTTTTGTGCACAAAACTGTTATTTACAAATGGCAAGTATTTTATGTCGACAGGGCGCCCTCCACGGTATAATGTCATACGTTTGATTTGACTATAAGTTATGTAAGTGCGAACAATTAGCAATAAATAAAATAATATCCTTAAACTTTTATTCATATAAAAAGCTTGATTGAGAAATGTTGCACAATTAGCTTTGTGTGTAAAATTTCAACCTTTGCACCCCTACCCAACAGCCAAAAGTGAAATTCCTCTAAAGTCATCCTTAACTTGTAATAATATACTAATAAGAAGTGGATGGACGGACAGACAGACAGACAGACAGACAGACAGACAGCGATAGATAGATTGTGCAGGTACGTTTACAATGGCGGCTGGCTCAGTGTTCACCAGCCGTAGGTTGGGGCATCAACTCGCCGTAACTTTCACAATAATTCATCATATTGGATACTATAAAAGCGAAAATCGCGACTGATATTTTCTCTCCGTGCTAGAAGAATTATTGATAGGAATACTGTGATTTCCCGGCGATTTCGTGAAGAATACTTGACCCCGCTGAGGTCGTAAATTTCGGCCCAGTTTTTCGCCCATTTGTTGTTTCGCCCAAAATTTACAAATTTTGCAAAGTAGATGGATTCTTGTGTACTTTCAAATGGCTATAGTTAGAAATAGACAAGGTCTACTCAAGATTTTCGGTAGAAAGTGGGTGATCCGCCAGGAGTCGAGGGTGACCTCCTTTGACAAGTGATGTGACGTGACAATGCAAACAGGCGAACTTCTCACAACTTGCTCAACTACTGCTGTAATTTAAATCACCACGCACACCCAATTTCACCATTGACCCTACACGAAAGGGTACACGATTTCGCAACGTTTGAGATATTTTCAAGTCACATGTAACTTGCAAATTCGATATCACCCTGCAATCGTGTGTAATAGTGACACCAGAATGAAGGCAACTCGTGTAAGCAAGTCGTATTTTTGAGTGCAGTGTCCTGAGTACAGCGCCTTAATTTTATTCAGTCTACCCATACGTGGGTGGAGTCTACCTGACTAAAACGTTAGATGTCTACCTTCCAAAATACAAACATTAGCTCAAAAACATAATAAATAAATAAATAAATAAATAAATAAATAAATAAATAAATAAATAAATAAATAAATAAATACAACTACAACAAGACTTCGGCCTTTGTATTATAAAGTTATCTATTGCCATAAATTGTGTGAGTCTCTCAGTTTCGCATTATTTTAATCCGACATGGTTTTGCTCCCTTGTCTGGCAACGCTACAAACATGTAGCAAAATGTGCTCAGGCTACATAAATTGTAGTAACGTATGATGAGGTATTTTTAATCATGTAAGCATTACGAAATATTATATAACTAGCAAGGTAGATGTAATATATGTAATTTTGAGCTGGAATGACGAGATTTGTAGATACCGACATATATAATATTTTTGAGTGATTGGCATGAAATCCATGTGAAGAGGAAAATATTCACTACATGGATCCGCAATACGAGTGTTTTCTGAACTATTAAAACTTAGACATAAAAAATAGGCCTTGGGGGTCTCAAGTGTCTATCATACAAATTTGTAACACATGACGTTGTTGTACATTATTTTTTTTAACAATTAGTTTGTAAGATGTAAGCTAAACTATTTATTTAGCTATCATCAGGGTGTAGGAAAGGGGATTACGTTAAATTACATTCAGGTCTTTTTCTCACACAAGACAAATTTATAGAAGTCAAAACAGAGATGGTTTAATACGAGACAAAATGTAACATGAAGAACAGAAGAAAGTCCAGATTTGGCACAGTAAATCGACTAGCGATAGCGACGAATCTGAAAATAAACGGAAAAATGACTTGATAAGAGTGAAAAGGACAAAATTTTAAGGATACAAGAGGAAATGCTGACAATTAGTGTTATGGGTAACAATCACTGCACGACACTGCACGTGTCAATAAGCACGTCCGGCCAGCAAGTGTAGGACAGCCGTCAACGGTCAAGCCACTTCGTGTGAACTACCTAGTGTACATGCACGCACAGTGGGTCGCTATCTTGAAAACATCGAAATTCAACAACAAGTAGTGACAATTTATATACATTATAATGCGGGATATTCGGGAGATCGCTGCAGAACAAAAAAAAATTCATGACGATATAATTAATAGAAAATATAGAAACATAATTTTGTGTTAAAACAACCGAGGTGAAAAACCCGGAAATGTAGATATCAATAACATTGACTTGTCGAGTACCAAAGTTTGAGTTCGTTTTAGACACACTATAAAAACTGAAAAAACGATTACCATGTTGCATTACACTCGTAATGGTCATTTAAAAAAATAGTTATCGTCTGAACGAAAGACTAATGACGCAAATGGGAATAAAACGGATAAAAGCATGATGTACTCACCGAGGTCATCAGCGTACGCTTTATCACAAAACGGTCACATGGGTGTCACGTGAGACCCTTCCGGCCTCCTCTGGATAGACAGACAAATGGATAGAGGGAGGAGGAGGAGGGTGGGTTGGTGGATTGATGGATGGATAGATATTAGATAGCATTTCCTGTCAATTTATAACATTTTAGTGTTAGTAATTGATATTTAAAATATTGTAAACTACTCAAAGTTTCTACATTTCGAAGGAAAACTACTTTAATTTTATTTATGTTGAAATCAAATGCTCATAATTTGTGACATGCTGGTGTTTTGGAGTGCATGCGATATTTAAACGCGTTGTTTGTGGGCCTGAAGTACTTGTGCACACAAGTCAGATCAAATAACAACTTCACAAAACTGTACTTTGGGCAAACACAACTGAACAACGATTCCCAAACCACAAACACACATTTACTCTCCAAATGCCGCCATGAAAACATTTTTCCTCACCAACTATAGATATAAACCTCCGTAAGGCATAGTGTAGTCCAACCATGTAATGTACACACACACACACACACCTGAAGTAATACTAATCTCAAATTTATCAGTTTCCTGATGATCGCTGAGATACACTCTGAGTAATTACTTATAACACCATCATTTTGGATTTATTATATATATATATATATATATATATATATATATATATATATATATATATATATATATATATATATATATATATATATATATATATATATATATATATATATATATATATAACCGCTATTAATTTGTCACTATGTCTATCACATCTAACTATGAACTAATATCACTCCTCTTTAGGAGAAATATTCCACTCTGATGGCGGAGAAACGTATAGTTTGAACTTTGAGGAAGCTAAACAAGAATGTACGAAATACAATGCTGTCATAGCTACATACGACCAACTGTATGCAGCCTGGGAGGAGGGTTTTCAAAAATGTCGAGCTGGATGGCTTGATGATGGAAGTTCACGTTATCCAATGCAACAGGACATCAACGGTTGTGGTAATTTAGTAGGAATTGTTGATTTGGGAATTATGGACAAGTCAGATAGCTACGACGTGTTTTGTTATAAAGGTAAGTATTGAAACAATCCTCACACGTTCATTAGATTGCACGATAAATTAATAAAGTTCCAAATAATCTCTAAACATCAGTGTCTTATGTTTGTACTGTTTACCTTCTAAAAGGGTGGGGAGGGAAGTGAGTAATACACAGTGAAGAGGACATGCACATGACAGCCTGACCAAATTGCCGGAGGGGGGGGGGGGGCAGAACTTTGTCTTGGTGCAATCATGCACTTAAAATTCAGAAAGGTAGCTAATTTATATGAATTTGCATGCAATTTACATGATATCCATTTTAGCATACGCAATTAAATATCATGTGTAAGGCCAAAAAAAATAAGAAAGCTGTTCCACCACATTGGATAAGTAGGTCGATTTTTATTTTTTTTTCTTCATTTATTTACATCCAATTTACAGAGATGTGATGATAGCAAAATATTCCTGGTTGAGTTTATATAGAACTTATTCAGTCATTTTGATTTTATCTCTTTGTAATTTGTCTGCATTGCAATCGATTTCCATCAGTTCTTCATTTGGGAAATGTACACAATTTATGATTAAACAAATTTTGTAGCCTCTCACCCTCACCTCTCAAAAAAAATGTTAAGCCCCGCCAAATGAAACTCAAGCATTGTTTTACCCAGCTCTTCTGTCACCTACACTATAGTGGAGATATAAAATCATATGGTACAATGATGCATTAAAATACAAGTGATGACCAACTACAATAATACTCCGAACGAGATTACTTCACAAAGGATGTGGATTTCACATACATAAGGAGATGTCTCATAATGAGCTCTAACCTATACGGGGGGGGGGGGGGGTACATAGCCAGCTACCTTTTCCCTCTTGTTTTGCGAGAATGACAATTATCACCTTGATGGTTACTGATTGGAAGGAGACACATCCAAAAATGTATAAAAAATGAAAATAAGACAATTAGAGGATCAAACTATATAAATGATTTAAAGACTTACACTGCTTGGATATATTAAAATACCTGAATGTAGACAAGTATGCTATGCTGTACATATTTCCTGGAAGTGTATTTTGTTGTGACAAAGCTGAAAGATATTTTGCGGATAGGCACTTGGTAAATGACCTCTGGAGTTTAATTTGGTTCCAAAAAAATCACGAATGAAGAACAAAACATTTAAAGACTTTCAGACTGCCAGACGTGTGATGGCCCATGACTGTTCAGCGCACCTCCCATGGTCATAAACTTTTTCTCAATTATTTGTTAGTGCACATTGGACTCGCAACAGCAATTAATCAACACTTGTTTCACATCTGACAATTTATAGCTTACCTTGTTTGATACGATGCACGTTTCCAGAGGTAAAACAAAAATAGTTTCTGATGTGTACGTAATTTTTAAACACTTCCTTAGTTATCTTAATACATACTTGCCTATCAAAGCACATACATACATACATACATACATACATACATACATACATACATACATACATACATACATACAGACATACATACATACACAAATAGATATACGTAGACATATAGACAGACGTCACACACGTACACACAGACTCTCTCTCTCTCTCAAAGACACCTATATTTCTATATCATTAATGAGTTAAAGTGTTGTAAATATCATTCATGACAAGTTAATTTCATTTTCTTCAGACATTCCATCTACAAGTATTGTTGGAGGTATGTACTGCTACTTTTTATAAGAATTGGGAAATTCACCGGAGTGGTGTTATTGAATGACTGTTCTGTGGGAGGCATTTGTTCCTAATAAATCTTACTTACGATTTGTAAATAAAACATGCATATATAATACGTATTAGGTCAAGCGAAGGATCTAGGTTGCGATGATTTAGAAGAGGTGAAATTTCTATTAAGTACAAACTGTGTGTGTGTGTGTGTGTGTGTTTTCAGTGATACACATGAACGTCACTTAAGCATGAACAATTCCTTGAAAACGCTGTTCCTGTTATGCTTTATATACACAGGTATTTGACAGAACTGTTACAGCAACATACCGTACCGTATGTGTGTAGTTAACTCGATCTAAACTAGTATGCCTCTGGATTTCAAATCAAGCTTTCGCTTAAGGGTAAAACGATTTGTCTATGAATAAATTTTAATTAACAGCTCGAATTTCTATTTTTCACTCAACATTTTCATATATATATATATGTATATATATATATATATATATATATATATATATATATATATATATATATATATATATATATATATATATATATATATGGTTACTTGGGAATAATATATGTTCAAATATTATATAAAAGACCTATTTCTCTTTACCACAGGCGAAATCATCCACTCCAATGGTGTAGGGCGCTATACTTTGAATTATGAACAAGCTAAGGAAGAGTGTACGAAATACAATGGAGTCATAGCTACATACAACCAACTTCATGAAGCCTGGGAGAATGGTTTACAAGAATGTTCAGCTGGATGGCTTAGAGATGGAAGTGTTCGGTATCCAATGCATGAGGTAATCGAAGGCTGTGGTATTTTAGTAGGAATTGTTGATTGGGGATTTAAAGACAAGTCAGACACCTACGATGTGTATTGCTTTAAATGTAAGTTCTACATCAATTCTCTTACTTATTGTTTTTCATTGTTACCATCTTATTACGCGTCAATTCATTGGTTATTCATAGTGGATAATGTACTAAATAAGTTGCTAAGTCAATGACATCTTGTTTACACATTATGGTTTTAATAATATAATAATGATAATTTAATTTCTTAAAAAACGCACTACACTGCGTCTCAGTGCTCTTTACAAAACTCAAAACATGGTTAAAAGGTAAAACAAAACATTACAGAGTAAACAAGGCTAAAAAGGCTGCGACAGCGTGAAAAACATCCTATAAATGATTAAAATTACAGTTTACGTTGCACGAAAATCACATGTGGTAATATTACCTAAAAAGGTGAGTTTTAAGATTGCATTTAAAAGATTCAAGTGTAGTATCTAAGTGAATATGAAATGGCAGCTGATTCCACAGAATAGGAGCCGTAATTGAAAATGCCTGGAAACCATAATTTTTTGTAGTTCTAGTTGTATCAAGTCTCTTTCAAATCAATATATCAGCAGAACGAAGTGTGCGCGTCGGGGTGTAAATTTCAACCAGCGCGGCGTCCGCATGCAGTCTGGGAATTCGCCAAGAAGAATCTTGAACGTGAAATGAGCAATTTTGATCTTGATTCTCTGCTCAACAGGCAGCCAATGAAGATCGAATAAAACAGGTGTGATGTGTTCAAACTTCTTTGTTCGGGTAATGAGGCGAGCAGCTGCGTTCTGTATAGATTGGGTTTTATCAAGCTGGAAGGGGTTCATTCCATGAAGGAGGCTATAACAATAGTCCAATCTTGATGTTACAAATGCATGAACTAATTTCTCCTCCATGCCATCAGCTCTTCGTTTTACCATGGCGCTCTTGGCTTCTCAATGAACGTCTTGGAAGTTGATGGTGCTAAATCATCGATAATTCTGGTCATAGCATGATCATAAAAAGTACATAGCTCATTTACATCTAGATTTCTTGGAAAGGTGAAAGAGGATGCATCTATCCTGGTGTTCAGTACTGTGCGATCGATCAATCGAACATCTCGTCGCAAACGGGTCACTTGCGGATGTAAAACATTTACATTGAAATGAACAAGACTGTGGTCTGACAGAAGTACGTCAGAGACGTCAACACTACGAATTAAATGATCAGATGTACGCGTTATGATGACATCGGGCGTATGTCCTAACACATGGGTTGGTTTAGTTACATGTTGTTGGAGGTTTCTGGACCTAAGTAAATCAGTGAAATTAGCAGCGTCACGTGATTCCAGGTCATTCAGATGGAAATTGAAGTCGCTGGCAATCAATAGATGTCCAGGTGATGGAATAATATTTCTAGTAGAGCTGAAAATTCTGAGAGAAATTCATTCATTGTGCTTGCATTCTTCTTCGATTTTGGCGGTCGATGAATCACGATCATACGTAAGATTTCACTGCGAGATCGGAAACAGAGCTCCATAGATTCAAATGATTTGAAGGCATGCATTAATTTACCATCGACGGTGATGTTAAAGCGTAATAAAATTGTAACTTCGCCACCCCTGCGTTTACCACGCGGCTTTTGATGGAAATTATAACCAGACACAGCTGAGCGAATGTTCGCAATAAGGGGGTCGTCTTTTTTTTAGCCACGCTTCAGTCCAAATCAGAAAATCCAGTCTTTTCTCAACTAGCAGTGTGGTAGCGATACTACCAATCTTACCAGTCAATGACTGGGCCGCAGCGGCCCGTTGAGTAATGTTAACAATGTTCCACCTCATTCACGGCAATTGAGAATACGTGTTTGATGTTGCCATGTTCAAGTTGATACAAGTGACTAACCCTAATATGAAAGAAGTCCAAAAATGGCTCTTGAAAAGTTCAGTCCAAGGAATCCCGTCTAATCCGGTAGCTTGAAACACAAATAAAAGTTCTGATGAAAAACTTTAGTGAATAGATGACGACATTCTGGTTAAAACTTAAACAAATAAAATTGTAGAGTGATCAGCGCCACTTTTTTCTCCTCTCTTGTACTCTTTCCATTTTACCCATGTACCTTGCTCAATCTATCCGCTCTGTTTATTGGCTGATAAATACAGTTACAATAGTTACACTGACAAGTGACCGTGTGTCATAACTTTTACGAGTAAACAACTGCTGGTGATAATACATGTATCTCAGAACTGATTGCTCAACTAGCTTGATAAGATTCACGTGTTCATAAAGACAGGACATTTGGTTAGCTACGATTAAGTACTTCTTAAATTTACCACTTACCTAACCTTCTACTTGCCTACCATGCATATGTGCATGCATGCATGCATACATACATACATACATACATACATACATACATACATACATACATACATACACACACACACATACATACATACATACATACATACATACATACATACATACATACATACATACATACATACATACATACATACATACATACAGACATACATACATACATACATAAATACATAAAGACAGACAGACGGACGGACGGACATATACATACACAAAGATACAAAATCATGTAAACACAATCTCCCTTCCCCCCCCCTCTCTCTCTCTCTCTCTCTCTCTCTCTCTCTCTCTCTCTCTCTCTCTCTCTCTCTCTCTCTCTCTCTCTCTCTTCTCACATATATTTGTGTCGTTAATGAGTCTCAGTGTTGTAAATGTCAATCATGACAAGATTATTTCCTTTCTTTCAGACAATCCATCTGCAAGTCCTTATGGAGGTATGTATTGCTATTCACGAAATTAGTTGATGGAGTGGTGTAATTGACTGTTCGTTCTGAGGGCGACATTTGTTCTTAATAAATTTTACTTATGATATGTAAATAATACGTTAATATATAAACCAAGGGAGGGAATATGTTGTAATTTAACTGAGGTAGAATTTCTGTTAGGTAAATTTCCGTTTGATTGAAAAACGGCCACAGCAACATATTGTGTCACAAATTACCTGTAGCATTATAGCATGATCTTACCTTTAATATACATAATACATACATACATACATACATACATACATACATACATACATACATACATACATACATACATACATACATACATACATAGTATGTAGTCAAGATTAACAGTATAAATGACAACTTCGTTTTATTTCCCCCAGAAATCCCAATTACAAGTATTGTTGGAGGTATGTACAGCTACTTATTTTTGTTAAAATGCTAAATGCACATGGGTGGTTTTATTGAATGTGTGTTCTTTGAGAACACAGAAGACAAGTACATAATTAGACAATCACATATACAATCAAATTCAAATGACCAGCATAAAATGAATACACAACACTGTGATATTCAAGATAAACTAACTTCATAAGACTCCTGTATATAAACAATTACACTCTTTTGGAAAGTCCAATTCAAACAATCAATGGCAAGTGTTGTATCTTATAACATGAGGTCATAAAATACAAGCCACCAACATCTAGACTGACTGTTACTAAGCATGCTATATATATACCGGTATATTGATGGCGCAAATCGGGAGATCTGATTGGTCTAGACATCGAACTAGCGCGTCTAAAATGAGCGATAATGCACAGTTGGCATGCGTCCAAATGTTGATGTTCACTGTTCGTCTACGAACGTTGTAGTCCGTGCAGGGATGGGGTGCAAATGAAACCAGAAAATGTTGCGTCTTATCTTGTTTCTGATATTTTCAATATACTGGTATAATATAATAGCTATAAACCACCCCTGGGAATGGTATACCACTCGGCTTTGACCAGTGAACTCAATATATGCACTCGCTATCGCTCGTGCATATATTTCGTTCACTGGTCAAAACCTCTTGGTATACCATCCCCTGGGGGTGGTTTATTGCTTAAATATACGGTGGCCCACAGGTGACATAGGAACATTACATTTGTGGAATAAATAAGTCCTTTTTCTGAGATTAAAGTATTTAATACAAGATAAAACTTTTCTTTCACACGACAACACATTACTTTTCTTTTGTTGAAACTAGAAATATAAAAGCAAAAATATAAAATTTCTGAGAAAACACCTTTCTTTTTACAGCGCAGAAAATGTATTAGCTGATCAAGATTTTTAATTCTTGAGGCCCAAACTTTTTTTCCGAGAAGAAACTTTTAATTCTTAAAGGGAAACTTGTATTTTTCAAGAGTAATTTTTTATCCCAAGAACAGATTTTTGAAATTCCAAGTCAAAACTAAATTTGATGGTACGAGTTATGTTTAATTGGGTGGCACCTGCCAGATTCCCACTCAGGACACCCTGGAGAACAAATATCAACCATATAACCTTCCCTCTAACATGTGCAAGGTTGGGTTACCTAGCAACGTGACTAACAGGCAGTTTAGATATGTGTGTGTGTGTGTGTGTGTGTGTGTGTGTGTGTGTGTGTGTGTGTGTGTGTGTTTGTGTGTGTGTCTGTGTGTGTGTGTGTGAAAACAACTTAAAGTAAAAATCCACTGGACCAATTGCCATGATATTTTGTGGGTGTATTACCTCTTGGGTGTCTAGTTGGGAATTTGTTCAAATCAAAATGCACTTACCACCGGTGTTTGATTTGGGTCAAAAATGTGTTTTTGTCAAACTTAAACTCAAAAACTATCGGCTAGATCAGTTAGAAAGTTTGTAGGAACATTTTAAATTGTAGTTAGATTAAGAATTGTTATGTGATATGCAAATTATGGCTAAGATGTGTCTGTTTGGCTGAAAAATCTTTAATTCAAAAACTACTTAGCAGATTAGGCTGAAATGTAACGGGGATGCACCTGTGGGTGTATAGTTCAAGAAATATTAAGCATATAATGATTTTATCAGTGATATGCAATAAGATGTAAAAATGTGAATTTTGGTCGAAAACTTATATCTTAAAATGTGATTGGTCAATATGACTGAAACTTAGCGAGATGTTTCTAGAAGTGTTATTCTTTAGACTTTCTTCAAAACATTTTGATACAATTGGCCTTAGCGACCATAACCACGCCCTTAGCAACAACCAAATGGCAGTATACTTTGGTTAAATAGCAACATCATCCGGTGAATAAACATTCAAAAAACGTATGAAACTATCCCTAGTAACCATGACCACTCCCATAGCAACAGTCAAACGATAGTGTATTTCACAAAGAATAACGGATTTATAGACAAATGAATAAATGAAAAAATGAAAATTGTAAATTTCCCTAGCAACAATACCACGCCCATAGCAACAGCCAAATGATCATATATATTACAAAGGTAACACCAGGGATTCATAGGTAGGGAACGAACATTCAAAAAATGTAAGCAAATATGTCTAGCATCATGACCATGTCCTTAGAATGATCACGTTTAGATAGATAGATAGATAGATAGATAGATAGATAGATAGATCTTATTCAAAAGAATAAGGATGTAATAATTCGTTACTCAGAGTTTCACACTTTGAGCGATCTTGAGACAACTAAATTAGGATTGTCAAGGTCGGTACGTACATTTAATGTTTGTATTTATATATTGCGTAAAGATGGCTGGACTAAACTATTCCTTCCATGGGTTTACTTCTATAGTTGGTGAGCGAGTATCTGCCTTCATGGTGACATTCCAAACTACTCAAATACTCGCTCGCCAACTACAGAAATAAACACCCATAGGGAATAATTTAATCCGACCATCTTGTTACGCAATATAAACATACAAACATTAAGTGTATTAAAACGTTCTATCTATGAATAAATTCTAATTAACAGCTTCAATGGCATTTTTCATTTAACAATTTCAGCAAACATGACTTTGATTACTTGATAACAATATATATAACAATATAAATGCCCTTTTCTGTCCAACACAGGAGGAATCATCCACTCCAATGGTGGAAAGCGTTATAGTTTGAATTATGGACAGGCTAAGGAAGAGTGTACCAAATATAATGCAGTCATAGCTACAGAAGACCAACTGTATGAAGCCTGGGAGAATGGTTTACGGAGATGTTCAGCTGGATGGCTTAGAGATGGAAAGGCTCAGTATCCGATGCATGAGGTCCTCACATCTTGTGGTAGTACGATAGGAGTTATTGATTGGGGATTTAAAAGCAAGTTAGACCACTACGATGTGTATTGTTATAGAGGTAGGTATTCAGCAGATAGCAAGTTACAGTTATAGAGCTGCCAAACGAGTTCCAAGGAGTTGGCAATTGTTGACCTTCTGTAGAGGTGAAATAGAGGCGGGAGTCCAATTTGGAACGATGAAATCATATACTAAGGCAAGAAATTATCCCCTAGAAACCCATAAGTCACAAACCAGTTTCTCTGAATCACCATGTGGGGGAACAACTTTCCAAAATGGCGGCATCCATCGAAGGGAAGTCTTATGTAACTTCTCGTACGAAAAACAGAATTCAGTTTTAGATTTGATATCATAATGTGTCCCATCCAATGTCAAAATACATGGAGAGAATTACAAAATCATTACTAGGTTCAAGAAAGATGAAATAAGAATTGTAGTACCACACTGGAGCACACGTGGTCATTGCATGTCCATAGCATATGTAGTACTAGTAGAATGTACTTGGTGATACAATTTTCATATTGAATTGACTAATACCTCAAATGTAAGTGAACTATCACCAGGGGCATTCCTACTAGTACTACTTCTACTATGCGTACACATACACTCCAGTACATTATGTGTCAGGCCTACCTTTTTTTTGGAAAATCAATCTTTCTTCAAAATAAGGTTGAACTCGGCAATAATTTTTGTCGTGGATACTCTCCATGTATTTTGACATTGGATAGAACACATTTAAGCCATCAAATCTAAAACTGAATGGCATTTTCAAAATAAAAACTCACTAGCGAAGGACTTTCCTTCGATTGCACCCGCACATAGTGAATCAGAGAAAACTGATTTATGACTTATGGGTTTTTCGGAGATGATTCCCGATTTAGTATCTGATTTAAGTTGTTTCAATATTTGACTTACGTCCCTGTCCTACACCTGTTCTGTAAGGGGGGAACGGGAGGATGGAAGTAATGCTCAGCGTGGAGGTAGTGCACAGGGGGGCATCAAGCATTTGATGCAGGCATTGACTGTGTTTGTGATGGATAGCATTGTTTGTCTTTCTTTCCGTCTTATTCCATGTACGTTGGTTGGTTGTTTATTCATTATGGCCCTAATCTACTACATAGAAAATTACATTGTGATTCTTTAGTCTATTAGGACCCTTTCTTTTTTTACATTACACTGGCTGAATCTACCCCAGCTAGTTATTGGCTAATGAAGACACATGTAGTATTCATATATGAATGACCACATCTCAAATCTTATACATGTACATAAGTACTGCTATATTAGTTACACAGACAATATACCCGTATCTCAACATTTGGCACTTTAATGATGCTTTTATAATGACACCGATATTTGGTTGTACGCACCACCTACATATTCACATACATACATACATACATACATACATACATACATACATACATACATTACATACATACATACATTCAGACAGACAGACACATGCATACACACACACACACATACATACATACATACATACATACATACATACATACATACATACATACATACATACATACATACACACACACATACATATACACACACATACATACATGCATACATACATACATACATACATACATACATACATACATACATACATACATACATACATACATACCTTCACAGTCGTACGCAATGTAGTAAAGATTAATAATATGAAATCAACTAAATTTTATTTCCCCAGAAATTCCAACTACGAGTACTGTTGGAGGTATGTACAACCACTTATTTTCACTAAATTGTTAATAAAATAGATGGTTGATTGTATCGAAGTTTGTTCTATATGAAATGTTTTTCTTAATGATAATAACACAAAAGGTAGTTACATAATAAGACATGCATATATCAAATGTAATAAAGCAAACTGGGAGTGGGGTTCTACTTCTGTGACGTGAACTGCTTGTGCTTGTGCGTGCGTCTGTGACTGACAACTGAACTGACGACTGACTGACAGACTGACTGACTAACTGATGTACATGTAAGTGTGTATGTCTGTCTGCATTTATGTATTTATTCATGTATATATATATATATATATATATATATGTGTGTGTGTGTGTGTGTGTGTAAGTAAGTAAGTACGTATGTGTGTATATGTGTATGCATATGCATGTATGCATGTATGTATGTATGTATGTATGTATGTATGTGTGTGTATGGATGGACAGGTCACTTTTTCTTTAATCATCAAACTGTATTGAGATGCTAATATTTACACACAAAACAAAAGATTACAGGAATGGTGCAATCTTAATCTTCGGTTGTCTTTGCTATGGTAATTGTGATATCCTTCAAATATCCTATGTTTAAATGCTTTTTGACTTCAATTTAGAGTTCAAAATGAAAATTACCAAAATATCCTGAATGGATATAATCTAGATCTGTGACTCGTAACACTTGCTATTGCTGGGTTTCTAGTTGTCTGCTAGGTTTGTTTACAAGGGGACGTGCAGTGATCATGTGATACATCAAGCAAAAAACGGCAGTTGGTGAAAATACGCCTGCATATCTGCAGGGCTCTCGACCAATCAGAATGCGAGATTGGCGACAGGTGACGTATACTGTTGTATATAATGCTTTTGTTCTGTCCATATCACCTACCGTCCCGAAGTGTGTGGCAACACTTGTCCGACATACCTAAATGAAACATTTTAATTAGTGCGCACTGAGCACCATAACAGATAGTCACTGGTGTACTCACTTGGCACCATTATTTAAGAGGTTGGATATTCTTGACATTTTCAAACAGTACAGATTACAGCTTCCCGTTCTCGTTCATGACGTTTTGCGCCTCAGATTACCGGAAACCTTTCAGGATTTCTACACCCCCATTCAACACTCCTTCACAACATGACAGAGCGCCAGAAACGATCTTGCCATCCCAAAAGCAAACCATAGGACTGACCAGTTCACTCTTCAAATATGCAGGTGTTTAAATTATGAAATAGCATCCCTTTCAACATTCGCAACATCAATAGAAGTCATTTCCAAATCCCCGATCAATGTAAACTACATGTAGTTATGCTTCATATTCATGGATTGATTACCGCTTGTCTGTATATTTAAGTAGGTCAATGTTTTGTTTATATATATATATATATATATATATATATATATATATATATATATATATATATATATATATATATATATATATATATATACATATATATATATATATATATAATGTATTTTGTAAATTCTTTCAATGTTGCAATGCATTCAATTTGATCAGCAGCCCAGTAATTAGTAATTCCTAAGGTTGTAAACGGGGATGGACTCGAAAAGTTGCAAAGACATTGTTTTTCGTCTCCCTTTCCCATGTTGAAAATATATATATATATGTGTGTGCGTGTGTGTGTTTCTGGGAATAAAGATTATTATTACTATCCCTAGCAACAATACCATGTCCATATAACAGCCAAATGCAGTTGTGCTACAACACCATCGGCGCTACTTTTAGCGAATGACAACCACATTTGTAGTAGAAAATCTATAGTACTGCACAACTCACAACCTTCAGTACATAGACTTTATTCATGTGCCTAACCGCATTTAATCACCTGCACCTTTCTTGTATGAGAGGTTGTTGACATTTAATTTGACCTACAGTGTAGACCATCATAACCCCATATTGCCAGGTTTATACTTTCTTTTGAAACACTGACCTCTGGCTTTTTCTTTGATCTTCAGGTTCAGTTATCGAAATGCAGCAATTCCCTGCATTGTCAAACAATTTGTACATAACTTTTGTAGTATTCATTTGTTGCCACCAATTTCATTTCAATTATTTCTACATTTTGTCATAGAAAAGTGAAGTATTTGATGGGGTCTGCATCTTCTATGAAGACTTCTTCCTTCTGTTTTTCTTTGTTTCACCTCTATTTCTCATCTCTCGACCATACTTCCGAGACTAATTTAGCAGTACATAATCGCATTTAAAAATCTGTCATTATTATGAAATTGTTGCCTGTCTATAGGGGCACTTAGCATTTATTACCCCAAGGGCCGTTATGCAGCACCTATTATACTAAATAGTTACTAGATAAAAGTATGAGGGGTAATATGACGTCTACAAGTGAACGAATAAGGCCAGGCAGTAAGGGTTTTCATAACACATCACATTATCTGGCAAAGTTCCTTTCCAAGAGTCAGAATACACCTTTGTGCAACTGTAATAGCGCCCAAGGTCAAAAACGAATATTGCCCTCTGTATGCAAAATAATGTCAATTTTGGTTAATGGTCCATACCACGTGAATACGATCTAAGAAAATCACTAATGGCTAAAATGATATATGACACCATTACACGTATCCGTCAGTGAGTATGTGCCAGGTAGGTGTCTGATATATAAATCTACGTTTTTATAATTGTGTATTATATATTATTGCATGTTTTCCGATTACAGCGGTTTTCCTTGTTCGAGAAACAGCGACTGCACGCTACGAGTTAACTTTCAGTGAGGCTGAGTTAGAGTGCACAAAGTATGATGCTGTCCTAGCAACTAATGAGCAGTTAGAGGAAGCCTGGTTAAGGGGATTAGGGTACTGTTCAGGTGGATGGCTGGCAGATGAGAGTGTTAAGTATCCAATGCAGTACGAGCGGTCGGGATGTGGTAACAAGGCAGGGATTATATCTTATGCAAATCCGACAAAATTGTATGATGCGTACTGTTATAGAGGTAAGTGGAACAATTCACACGGGATATATGTTCATAACATAATATTACGCACAGATACATATACACACGCGCGCACGCACGCATGTGTAATGCACGCTCGTTTTTGCAAGTTACTGAAGTAATAATAAAAAGGTTCCAACTGCTATTTTTCCTATCAACGGTTAGCAATGCAATACAACACACTTTGTATTCGAGTGCAAGAGGCAAACACGGAAAGCTGCTCAACGCGCCCGTCCCACTAGACTGACATGTTGGTGATCTCATTTCACTAAAACTTAAAAATTAGAAAGACTCGATCATTTTGTAATTCAAGCTCAGTGGTTGTTCATTGAACAACTTTCTTTTCGCATATTGAAACAATTTGATGTATGTTGTCTTCTCATCCATGTATACGTCTGTCAAGTTACATCTTGTAATCTGTAATCTGTAAGTAGTTGCATAGTAGGGAATTAGTTGGCTACAATTTTGATTGCAACTAGATATTTTGTAAATCCAGTGTCAAACATAATGGTTCATGTATTCTTATTATTATTTACAGATGTAGCTCCGAATCGGGAAGGAGCAGGTACGATGACACTATATATGACTTTCGAGACAAGTAGTTTGTCTAAAGTTAACGCAGTTTCATGACTAAGGTCAAACCTGTTCTTTTTTCGAGGGTTGATTGCATATACACGGGGAAAAATATTGTTGCAAATGCATAAATCTGAACATCGGTTTTGTATATCATGCATTATTCATTTTGTAATGATTATATACTAGTACGTTCACAAATCTGTTAGTGTATTGAATTCTGGGGAAATTATTATCTCCAACTGCTCTAGATCAATTTGTCTGTCTACAAAAGATGACTGTTCGATCTATATCTCTGACTATCATACCCACTCTACTCCTCTCTTCATTTTTGAATCGGTTTAACATCTTGACATTTACAAACCTTGTGAACTTCAAATTGTATATTCATCTTCCACCTAAAACACTGTGTTATACACATTCTTACAGACCAGTTGCCCCATAGCTATTCGGCCAGAGAACATGCCGATCCCAAAGGTTAACCTCTCAATTAGTCAACGCATTTTCAAGTATGCAACTAACAAACCCGGAATTCCGCTTCGATGAAATTAAGAACGTCATACGTGCAATAGTATATAGTCTATAGACGTAGATTTAAAGCAGTATCTTCTGAGGGAGTGAACTCTATCTTTCAATCCCCTTCAACTTGGTTCTGTAATGTTATAGATAGATAGATAGATAGATAGATAGATAGATAGATAGATAGATAGATAGATAGATAGATAGATAGATAGATAGATAGATAGATAGTTAGATAGATATACAGATAGATAGAGAGATAGAGAGATAGATAGATTGGTAACAAAATAGTTTATTTTTCTTATTTGATTGGTTAATGTACTAATCTTTGTCCTCATTCACAGTTACGTTTCACGTGGAATCTCCAGAAGGCCGATATCAACTAACATTTGCTGAAGCTATCAAAGAATGTCAGAAATATAATGCAGAGATCGCAAGTCTTGCCCAACTTTATGAAGCCTGGGAACAAGGGTTGGGTATTTGCCGAGCTGGCTGGTTATCGAGTGGACAGATTAGGTTCCCTACTCAGGAAGCAATCGAACATTGTGGTAACGCAATAGGAATCATGAAGCCGGTCTCAAAAAGTAACTTCGAAAAGTATGACGTATTTTGCTATGGAGGTAAGAGAAAGACAAACACAAATTCTATCCTTAACTGTGTGTAAGTTGGATTTCTTTTGATTTGGTGCCAATAGTTGCAAGCTTCAGCAGGTACAGCCTACGGATAAGCAAGGATAAAATCTTTCCGTAATGTTGAATATCACTACTTCCAAGTTCATTGTAATTGTGCTACTTTATAAGTAAAATACTGCCATGTGATATATATCTGCAATTAATAATTTATAACGTGCACATTAAGCTTAAGTGTAAAAGTATAATTTTATGCTTGCTTTAATTAACATCCCAGTAGTGATGTCTCTCAATGCAATCAATATGTAAACAATATGTTAACAGTACAACAATGCAAGCTAGTCTTAAACCAACTGTAAAGTAAACATAAATATCATAATTATGACTACTACATCTCGCTTAGATTTAGAGATATATCATAGTTGTGGCATTCTCATTACATTGTAATCAGTTTGCTGTTTGAAAGCTGATAACATTGCTTATAGATTGACTACACGTGGAAAAGATCTGCTAGTCATTCAGTTAAACAGTGTTATTTTACACATGATACTGACTCTACCAATGGTTGTGGCAAGCAGGAAACACGGCTTAGTTGGGTGCTAAGAGTAGTAAAACAAAACTACTTGTGACACATTGATGACTAGTGTCACCACAACATACATAATTACAATTGATTGTATATTAGCTGTTGTATTAGCGTATGAAATCGTTACATAAATCTAGTTTTCCAAAATAAAAATAATAAATACGTATTTGTATGCTGGCATGTTATGACCATTTCCGGAAATATTAATGATTTTCAATTACTACATATGAAAGACAAAACAAGGTAACTTTAATATACTCTTAATATCATGCAGTGGTAAACCTTTAACCAAAAGCAAACTGTGATTTCTTTATTTCTATTGTTAGTTCCTGAAACTACTGAAGTTATCCCAGAGATAGAGATTCCAGAGCAGCCAACGGAAGTTGGTAATATAGTTTTTTTCAGTTCGCCCTTTAGGTGGGACTATTACAAAGTGTTCCATCCATCTGTTTGTGTATTCATATGTGTGTCCGTCTGTAATACGAAAACCTTGTAACGCCCAATTTTATTCAAGCCTGGTGGCAAGAGGATGGCATATGATATGGGACATATGCATATCACTTTCTTTCGCGACGTATGCAAATTTGACGGCCATATTTGTCGTTAAAATCACATTTTACTACATATCTCAACAACTGTAAAACGCAGAGGTCCTATTCAAGTGTCGATGCCCATATTATCGAATACAAGCTTTTTTTAAGACCTTGACCTTCAGGGTCAATTATCGAAATTAAGAAATTTCATGTAATCAAAGACACTTTGTAGTATTCATATAGATGCCACGTACTTTTAAATCATATTCACATGAAATATTGTAGGAGATAAATACTTTGCTCTTCATATTACTTTTTACTGAATAGAAAACATATTTGTTGTAACAAATCATGTATTGCATAACTCAAAACCCGAAGTACACAGAGAATCCATTAAAATGGCTACGCCCATATTATCAGGCAATAGGTTCTGTTAAGGGTACATTATCAAAATCAATTAATTCTTGCATATTGTAGATACTTTGAGGTAATTAAGTGTGACCAATATTTGGTAATAAAGGTAATAAATAACTTCACATAATACGTTTGGAGCTCATATAAATTTTTCACTAAATGGCAGCCATATTTTGTGTACAAAATGACAATTTATGTAACATTTCTGGGGAACCATATCAGACAAACCAGACATATAGACTTCTACATCGAAATGTTTACTCCTATAGTATAGGATGTTACCTTTCTGCTTATATGACCTTTCTCTTAGTATCTTTATATTTGACCCTGACCTTAACAAAATTTGACAAAATAAATCAGGCATTTTAGTCACACAGAAATAAAGTATATGTATGTATGTATGTATGTATGTATGTATGTATGTATGTATGTATTTATATGTATTTATATGTATGTATGTATGTATGTATGTATGTATGTATGTATGTATGTATGTATGTATTTATATGTATTTATATGTATTTATATGTATGTATGTATGTATGTATGTATGTATGTATGTATGTATGTATGTATTTATATGTATTTATATGTATGTATGTATGTATGTATGTATGTATGTATGTATGTATGTGTGTGATTCGTTCTTGTGCTTGTCACTATATAGGTGTATAATTCAGTAGGTATGGAAATATTACCTATTTAGTTCGAATCATTTTAGTTTATCAACGTTATTACCTTTAGGGTAGGACAAAATGAAATGACAGTACAGAGTACAGAGACGTGTGGATATTTCCACTATTTCGATTATGTAACTAACTACAAGAAAGAAGTTATACATACATACATACATACATACATACATACATACATACATACATACATACATACATACATACATACATACATACATACACACTTGCATGCATACTTGCATACAGGCAGACATGCATACAGACTGACTGACTGACTGACTGACAGACAGACAGACAGACAGACAGACAGACAGACAGACAGACAGACAGACAAAAGAATAACATGAAATCCCTTTAATAGATATACTGGAGATAAAAATGCGAACTTGTCATCTATCAGGTACTGAAACACCAACATATTCCTCTGATCAAATGAGTGTTGTGAAAATGTGGGTTATTGCAGAACGGTAAGGTTATTCAAGGTCCCTGCTTGATATATTTACTTGTTCGTTCGTTCGTTTGTTTATTTATTTATTTATTTATTTACTTGTTGATTTTATCTATGTGATCTTTCTTTTCATACTTGAATGTTATTGCTTTTGTATACATAGTCTGTGTGGATCCTGCATCTTTAAGCAATGTGGCGGGGGGCAGACCCGTCAAACAGAGTAGCACTGACACGAAGGCTGGTGGAGAAGCCGAAAAGGCTGTTGACGGAAATAATAATAGTGACATGATAGTTGGCCAGTCCTGTGCCCAAACTGAAAAGGAGTCTGAACCATGGTGGGTGGTAGATTTGGGTGAATCATATGACATCTACCAAGTTCTGATAACTCATAGACAAGATTGTTGCTGTAAGTGGAAATACTATATTTTTGTTTTCTAAATGAATATGGTGGTAGTTTTTGGGACTTGAAATTGGCCTATGCAGGCTTTGAAATTGTAACTAATTCGTTATTCCTATCTATACATTATTGTACTGTTTTAGAAGCATTTTCTACAAAGTGTTGTATGACTTAAAAATAAAGCGAATGGTTTCATGCTGGTTGACCAACAGTCAATATTTGCACTGGAAGTGATGAACCTTTGCAAATGTCAACCCCTTACAGTAATTACATGTAGTGCAATATATACCATGTAGAAACACAAATCAATTAACAAATCAATACGCCAGTTTCTAAATCCTGTGGATAATCATGTGACATTTGCAATGGCAGGAGGGGCGAGGGTATTATATATCGTGTGAAGGAAATTGCTGTGGCAATGACATTCCTTCTGAACTTTCTAGACATGTATGGTTATGTATTTCATATCTTTTATTTCTACCAGTAAGCTCATATTCAACTGTTTCTGTGAATTTTACATAAGTTTCAATTTTGAAAGCATCACAGGTCTTATTATTGGCAATGATGTTAATTATTTATTTAGAAATATATAATAAGCGAGGATAATCATTATATATATGATATTATTTATATATGAATGCATGAAACACTTTGTACTGTCTCCTTGGTATCTTGCTTATATTGTATTATTTATACCGTTCTACATACATTTATACTGAGCGCTGTTTACTCCAGCATAGACATTTTACATATGAGTTTGTATGTGTGTGTGTGTGTGTGTTTGTGTGTGTATACAGCCATACATGCATTAGCATTATTTATTTCGTTCAATTACATATGTACATATAAATATCTTTCAGTGAGACATATCCTGAACGCACAGGTACGAGTTGGTGATGATGAAACATTCAGTAACAATCCTAAGTGTGGTAATATGGTTACAAGAAAAATGATGAAGGGGGAATCCATTCCGATTAGCTGTGGATGTGATACACCGATGAGAGGAAGATATGTGAGCATTGAGATAGTTGATAAGAAGATAGCATTGACTCTGTGTGAAGTTGAAGTATTAGCATGACTTCTTTAAATTAGTTCCCGATGCTTCAGAGACTAGATTATTATTATTCTGAGATGAGATAAGATAAGATAAGATTAGATAAGAAATAGGATAATATAAGAAATAAGATAAGATACGATAAGATAAGATAAGATAAGATAAGACAAGAAATAATATAAAATAAGATAAGAAATAAGATAAGATGAGGTGAAAGACAAGACAAGACAAGACAAGACAAGTGTGATTTTTTTCCCATGAAGGTCAAGGTAAACTATGTCCAACGACCGCTGACATTTTCAAGTCACTGCCCACGACTTGTTATGATTGTATCATTTCTGGATCTTTAAGTGTTGTAGATATTGTGTAATAAGAATTAAAATTAAGTATACCGGAAATGGAGTTTTAAGTATAGGGTAAAATTAAAAGTTGGGTATCAGGTAGAGTTAGCAGGTATGTAGTCATACCAAAGGTAACGGTAAACATTTTAAAAAATACTATAGAACAGAAATCACAATTGCAGGAATGTTACATTTTGACGTAGGGTCGATCGCACAATGTTGCACAATAAGCGAACATCGTTCGTTTGGCACCCCCCCCCCCTTAAATGAACGTTCACAAGTTCGACATCACATTTTTATAGATGATGTAAACCATGATGCAAAATATATCGGTTATAACACTACGATCGTTGCAATGTTAAAACATGGTAAACATGAATTTCAAACCTTATGAACATGTTTACTGAGATGATGGTAAGATAAGCACATCAAAATACTACTGTAAACCCAGAAGTGTATCTCAAAGTAGAATTAAATTGTTATCATTTTATGAACATCTCAGTAGTATATATATAAGCTGTGTCATTGAAGGCATGAATGTTCAGCAGTCTCATTAACGCCAGACCCACCCCCCAAAAAACAAAACCAAACAAACATACAAACAGACAGACATACACAAACAAACAAACAAACAAAGAAACAAAACACGAACCAAGTTCGCTTTTTCAGCTAGTTTGACATCGTGCGATCGTCTTTTTTTTGGCGCATGTTATTGAAATATGGGTTGTATCAAATGTATGCTGTCTTTGGCTTCGAATTATTGGTAATACAGTATCACGCAAACAACCATGGATTATTCATCTGTGAATTGAAATTCATTGGTGTATATGTAGGTGTGAGTCGCATGATGATTGAATATATAACAAAACAGAACGGAATCCACATGTCGAGTTGGATGCCAAATATAATATCATCAAATGGTTTCGTAAATGCATTTTGTAAAGAACCCAAAGCAAGTGTTCCAGCTCTCCAAATGCATTCAAATTATCTTTTCGTCCCAAAACCTTCCCCAGCCCTGCCTTCCATGCACAGGAAGGTCCGGGTGTATATTAGATAGACGGAAATGGCCGCCAAAATTAATTACGGACTGGTGACACTCGCTTCTATCGTACTTCTGTAGAACATTTTTTTTAAAGTTGTTGTGCAGACTCTATTAACCAGATGAAATATATTTAAGGAGGTACTGCGTCGCATGAAGTTTACAACATGTGCCGTGTGTGATTGAACATAATAGAATGTGGCGTAATGCATTGTAAGTGTTCTTAGCAATTTATTCGACTTACTTTGGTCAACATTTAATTTAAACCATTGAACTGAATGTCTGAACAAAAAACAAAACAAATGGTGGCACATTCCGTCAAGACAAATTTTAACCCCTTCATGTATATGTTAGGAATCATCACTCCATACCTTTTGAAAATAACTGTGATGTTTTATGTTTTGATTACAACATACAGATAAATGCACAATGAAAATAAGACAATATTAATGAGATTTGTAAATCAAGTTGTGTTTCGAAGTAGAAGTAGTAGATTAGGAATACTATGACAGGCACCTAGTGTAATTTACGTGATGTTGTTATCCTCAGTAGTCAGTCCGATGGATAGTGAATTGGAGGTTTCATCTCACTCGAATGGAAATGCTCATGCGTGCGTCTCATAAAGGGTACCTTCTTTTGTTAAACCAATCACTATACTTAGTACTTTACAAGACGATTACGAATTATGGCATTTACGAACGCAAACATAGCATTTGTACGACATGAAAATAAGCTGATCATGGATTCATATATGATTTATAAATAGACAAACCGCCATTTCTTGTTAGAATCGCATACTATATGGATATATCAATACACGAAGATTTTGTTTTAAAATGTAATATTTTGTGACAACAAATTCAGTAGAAGTTGTTGAAAGAAGCACGAAATTGATTATAAGAAGTATTGATTTTTATCATGCATGCAAGAAAAACGATTATAAATTAGAAATATACTCTAACCGATGACAACATTAAATGTATCAATACAAACATGATTCAATGTTTTGAAAGTACTTTAAGGAATATGACAATACATGGTCTGCCATTCTCAGTCTGCTAGAATGATTGAGGTCAACGTGTGGAATGAGTTATTATATATGATCGCAATGTGATACCGGTATGTCAATATCTGAATACTATATTATTATTATTATTATTATTATTATTATTATGATTATTACAAGTGAAGGGGTTTAAATAGTATATAATAATAAAGCATTATGTGAGAGACAATTTAGAGGAATGGTGCCTTTAGGTCCTATTTGTCAATAACATGTATCCGTTTGAGCATATATTTGTTATGCTGGCTGACGTTTGAGGGTGCCCTTTAACAACTTTAACTGTAAATACTTAATTCTATTCGAAAATGATCTCATACTTTCGTACTCGCGAACTTACAGAGATCGGATGAGAAAGGGCTTTACGATAAGACAACACATCCACTGATTATGGATGGGCTATGACTAAGTCTCGGAAATGTCCGTTTTTATGTGTACATGTATGTACTCCAAAATCTATGGTTGTCAAAATCACTACATCTCTTTGATTTGCTTCTTTTAAGAAAAATATGGCAGGCTGATTTTCCATGGCCACGTCAGTATCAAACGCTAGGCCCCCCTTTGATAATGATAATAACTGATGTGTTGTCGCAGTACAGTATACTATGATTACTCTAGTGTTATAGCAAAGTGGCTAGCTAGCCCCACAAATAGCAAAGTTGTCGGAAAATTTTGTCAGATTACTATCTGTTGAAAACTGTGTACTCACTTTTTTTTAATTATTTCATTTTTCTTCCATACGGAAGAGATTTATTAGGGGGTGAAAGTCTGTGTGTGTGTGTGTGTGTCATCGTTTTCTCCGAAAACTGGCTCAATTCAAACGAAATTTGGAACAACTGTTCCATTGAGTAATGGCAAGAACTAATTAGGTTTTTGTAAAAAAAAAAAATTCCATAATTATCGATCGATCGTCTGGTTGCACACACGCTTCATTTCGAAAGTTCGCCACCAATGTCGATGTAAGGTAAACTAGGAAGCTACGGAATGGATACTCGCTGTCATTCTGAGAAAGACTCTGTTTTCATGAGTTTCAAGTGTTTGTATTGATACTTTCGTTGCATATGAAGATTATTACATCAAAGCATGGAGGTGAGCACTGAAAATACACATCATCTGTAAGCGTTATTGCAAAAATATACAGTCATGATCGTCTGCTCATATGTACATGTTTACGTTTTTAGCCTGATCGCCTCCTCTACATCTGAAGTGGTGCCCATACACACGAATTTCTGCTCTCTGAGCCACACAGCCAATCAGGTTGTGTCTTACTGTTTATAGTGTACACAATGCAATGCAATGCAATGTGAGGTGACAGAAATGTTCACGATAAGGACGTTTTTTTAGAAATCATTTATTAAATTTCCCCCTTTCAGAGTTCATATAACACAACTGTGGCAAATATTTCTATGAATCGTACAATATTTCATGACTACTTTACGTTCGAGGAGAAGCGTACTACAGAGAACGCCTACGCGTTCACTCGATGGAGATAAACATGAACACTTCCCGGGAAACGCGTTCCAATGTAGCTTACATATACATAAGACGAAATGCATAGAGGTACATCTAAACAAGAATTCTTTAATTACCGTAAATATATAACAAAAACTGAATGTTTTTACAGTTGAAATACTTCGTAGTTGTCAGTTGGCTGTGTCCACAAGTAACGCCATGTTTCGTTGATATTCAATGCGTATGCCGATGACAAGTAAGACGCAACCTGATTGGCTGTGTGGCTCAATGAGCAGAAATTCGTTTGTATGGGCGCCACTTCAGATGTAGAGGAGGCGATCAGGCTAAAAACGTAAAAATACGAAGGTCAATTCAAGCAAAATAACAAATGTAAAATAGCAATGAATGATTAACCGACATCTACATCAGATACTAATCAGATTGGGACTTATCATGCCTGGCTGACGTCACCAACGGTTTGTTTCTGTAAATCAGACACTATACATATATTTCATTGTAAAATGGCGGGGAGTTTCACACTATATTTGCCACTCACTGTCGCAGTTTTCAGACAGACTCTGTTTTCGGACAGATATCGACTCGTCTCGCGATCCTTGCTGTTTTCTCCGGAACTGTCATATTGTCATGCCGGAAATCATTTGTATGAAAGATCAGGCGACTCTAAAGGTTTGATTCAACACCAATTTTTGTGGTGTTCGTTTTGAGAGCACTAATATCGGCGATCACAAAGTTACTGTATGTAACAACACTGCCGTAGTTGTCTCTGTTTTCGCTAAAGCAAAATACGCGGAGATCCTGGACGGAGATGTTGCAAAATCACGTGAATATCATTTCGATCATATTTAAATCTACAAATATCTCATTGATATTTTTCTCCAGGTGCTCAGTTCAAACTAGATGACATTTCTTTGAAATCCAGCTGTTTATATGGTATGTATATGGAGCAAAGAAGTGGCTCAGATATCGGACAGTGTTCATGTTTGCGTGCCCAAGACTGCCAAGCGGTGCGTTATTCATGAACTGTGATCGAATGCTGGGTCGGGTTCGGTAGTAGGACAGTGTTCATTATCATTCCTTTGCAAAAACAATCATATTTAGGGAGGTATTCGTATTTTTGGCAGCTGTTCACAGTCACCATCTGCCCGCTCTGCCCGCAGTTATATAACATATGTAAACATCTATTGTCATGATTCTGAAAATTTGGAGTCGATCTTTTAAATCGACTATAAACGTAGCAACAGATCAAAATACTCTCCAAGCTTGCCTTTTTCATTTTTTTGTATTGCACTTTCTTTGTTTATGACATCAGTTATGTAGTATTTAGCTGTTTTCTTGTGTATACATGAACTTCTAACAACAGGTGAATGACTTGGGTTTACTAGTTGTATATTGCGAGTGCACAATGTCATGTACATGTAACTCTAGAGGGTGACATCAAAGGTAGGTCAAGTGATGTCCTCGTTCGGATGTGAAATATTTATTGACAGAGGCAGCATCAACCGATGTTTCTTGGTAGGTACAGTACAAGCCGGAAATTGGTAACACGCGTACAGCTATTGCGTCTTGGGCGTAGACGAGTTCTCTCGAGCTGTCCATTCATCCACAGACAATAGAAACCATTAAATCGTAGATTTAGATAAACGATATTTTAATTTCAACTTAAACTAGGCAAATGTGGTGGTAATATGACCATAGGTATGCCGTTCTGTTTGAAACAAATGAATGTAATTTGGATTACAAAGTAATTAGTCGGGTTTTTGTGTCGTTCATGATACTGTTTATTAATCTTTCCATGTGAACCTCCGGACTTCGACAGAGGTATGCACCATGTACATGAACAATGACAATAAATATATTCAACTTTGTTGAAGCACCACTAGTAATCAGAGTATTCACACACATTTATGAATTTGGAAAGGTTATTTTGAATTGTGTAACGGTGATTGAATTTATAAATCAAACATAGTGGCAACATTCATACTTTACACTACAAATAAGTAAATCGACGTGGAAGTTCGTGTCTGATTCCTAATACATGTACTGTTGTCAGAATACTAAGTCATTGATGTAGGGGTTACAAATTAGAGGACAATGTAATCCACAAAGTTATTTCTGACTTTAAATCCTGTTGGAAAAGACCCTAAGAAAAATGCATAAGCAGCAATTATGAGTGTTACTTTTTTGCAGTGTTTATCCAATAACAATCGTCGAATAACATGACCCTGTCCGAAAACTGCGACAGTGAGTGTACATAGAGGAGTTGTGGAAATTTGACGGAATTTAGAGTTCTTCGATTCAAACTGAAATAATCATAAAACAAAAATCTACAGTGCATCAAAAGTCTGAAAGTCTTGAAATGTTTTGCTCTTTATTCGGGAATTTCGGAACCAAATTAAACTTCAGGAGAAGTCATTTTAATTGAAACTCAAGCATTATTTTAGCCACCCCTTCTGTCACCTACACTATACTACAGTGGAGATATAAAATCATATGGTACAATGATGCATTGGAAGGAGACAACTCCAAAGGTGAAAAAAAAAATTGAAAATAAGACAGTGTAGGAGGCCATTTAGAAGCATAAAATATCAAACCATAGACATAATAAAATACCAGAATTGAAACAATTGCCATTACATATTATTTGAAAGTGTATTTTGTTGTGGCAAAGCTGAAAGATATTATTCGGATGTGCACATGGTAAATGACTTCTCCTGAATGTTTATTTGAAGTCACTATAGATGTATCGCTTTAGGTCAAAATTACGCATATTCGGTTATATGTGTATGGCGAAAGATTGTGAGCATTAATATCCCAAATCAGACACTTTTCAAGTTATGGGATTGCACTTCAAAAGTTTTGATTTAGGGGAAAAACTGTTCACTCGTTTTAAACGCACTATATTAATAAGTAGGTATAAGATTAATGATTAACAGTGTTGACGATTGAAGGCAATCTATTTGTTATTAATTTGATATTCAACATCTACAGTCCAAGATAGGTAGCTTACTCTAAATGTATGCCTTCTGAAATCATGTACAACCTTTATTCAAACTACTATAAAATAATAAAACTGACATCATACAGTTTGTCGTAACAGAATTTTCAAACTCATCTATTTGAAATGTGAGCATCAAAAATCCATACGATATGGTGATTTGGTTACTATGGCAACTGATTCATGACATGCTACTTTTTAATCTTGACATGACTCTCCAAAGGGTAAGGCCCTGGCAAACACTTAATATCATAGTTTGATGAGGTAGATATGTTACCAAAATGTAGCATTTTAAAACAAACTGTATATATCTACTTTGAAAATTTATCCTGTTGTCGACAACTTCTTTTACAATGTATATCAAAGACTCATAAATGTCATTAGGAAGGAAACGTGTTCTTTCACATTTTTAATATTTTATATCTATCTTAAGTCAAAAACTCATATAAGATGAGGATTCTTTTAACATTTGCAAGTGATGTACATGAGATGACTATTTCTTAAACCCATCCTGACCATAAACAATGTGTTGATTTATAAGTAAATAACCCCGATTATTTACGATAAAATTATGTTTTCTATACCACATTATTTAATCAAAAAGTATCACTGTTGGCTAGTTGGCAACTATGTTCACTTTCTCTCCTTCATTAGACCTTCTTCTTGTCGACAGACTTCGGTAAGAAGGCACTGACAGCAGCAGTTATGTTCCAGATGACAAATAAAGTATAAAATGTCAGGTGATAATTCAGTGGCCATTTTAAGCCTGGAAGAGAGAGAGAGGAACAAGAGATTAGCAAATCAATCTGTACAGATACTTTGCACTTGCATATTAAATGAAAAATTCCCACTTTGCACATCTAACCATGCAGTAAACCGTATGATATGTGTTTACTCACCGTTTCTTTCACTCCAGGCAAAGAGCTGCCCACCAATAACAGGACCAATTGATTTCGAAAACGCTGCAAATGATTCCGTTACACCATACACAGTGGCTTTATCTTTTGACTGTAAATTGATTTAAACACATCTCACTCTTAAAATTGAAGAGACAGTAAAGCTTTACAGAAAATAGATACAGAACACTAACATTATATCTCCGTATTTCAGTTGATATGATTATAATAACTCACTGATTAACATTTACATCATATGTGTGATCTGACTGGAATCTGGTGGATGTTGAGAGGCCGAGTCGTTTATTTATTACCAAATTATATCCCATCCTCTACCTTCCACGATGGGACAATACAATCACATCATGTCATATATCTATGATTGCATACAAATGAGGGTGCAAAGGAAGGAGATATGAAGACATGGTACATCTTAGAAATATTATTTACACCTTCTTGTGTTTAAAAGTGGCCATATGGGTGACAAATGGGTGTTTATTTTGGATTTATTTCACAAGAACTTTGCAAACAGTTTTCTATATGAAAAAATCCACGTGAAAGAATATATACCAAGCTCGTGTTTTTAGATCAATAACAAAAAATTGAAAGGTCTGGAATGTATAAAAACACACACTAACTTGGTCTGTTCTGTTGTACATTGATTTTCCAATTTGGTAAACATGGTGGAGTTGTTTAAAAGACTTCATATCAAACATAAATACCCATTTGTAATTCTTATGGCTGCTTTAACCCTATGTTCCCACTCCGTGCTAGTATTGTGAGTGTACTAGCAGCTCACCACCATTATGTTACCAGCTAATACCTGCATCAACCCTAAGATAACCCCAGGCAAGGTTGGTGCTAACACCAGGCGGGAACTAGCACCTCACTGATGTGTTAAACTGTTGATGAGTTAATGCAGACACCAACCCGATAACCATAACCATTAAAAATCTCAGGCAGACACAAGGCTAGAAACTGAAACTGATTTCTTGGAGGTGTATGCTGTGACTTGCAAATGAAAAAAGAAAATGTTTTGGAATGTTCACTACATTTTTGCGACGAACAACTCAATCACCAATTGTGTACTTACCAGACAGGAGTTTCCAACTATCACATTTAAAGATAAAGTGGCTGTAATTCTAGTATGTGAAATGAAAAAGACTAAACATAACACAATTGCAGTCAAAGAATGAAAATGAAAATTGCATTGAGAAGTGAACCATTACAAAGAAGCATAATATGGAGTTTAATTAACAAAATCCTGATTAACTCCTATTTGTATATCTCGAATATATTATTTATGTGTAAAGAGGTAATTAATTATAGTTATAATTGGAATACAAAAAAATACAAAATAGCATGCAAATGCCAATGAGTGCTGTACCCCTGTACAAAAAGTTTAACTTTGAGAGTGGATTTTACAATGAATTTTCAACTTAACATCTGAGTTCATAGACTATGCTGAGCACGTCAATGTTACATAGTCCTTACAGGTATTTAGGAGGTTTGTGGTTGCGTTTAGGTCTGTCTGGAGCAGGATTGGTTAGGCTTGTAGAACTAGTGTACAGTCTGTCTTCACCTGAATACTGACTATAGTAGGACTAGTATACAGATTGTATATCTGAATACAGACTATACATGTAGTTGGACAACTGTACAGACTGTCTTCATCTGTACACTGGGTAGTAACACTAGTGTACATACTGACTTAATCTGAATAGACTATAGTATGACTTGTGTACAGAACTGTCTTTTTCTGAAACAGACTATATTATGACTAGTGTACACAGTGTCTTCTAGTAGTACTACTGATTCAACTTACTTTCCAAAGGCACTTGCCGTGACTATTGTGATTAAAACCCCCCATACTTTGGTTGGTACTCGGTTGTGTTCATCATTTCCTTTTCTCGATTTTATCTTACATTGTTTCACCAAATTATTAGTAACATTTCTCCATGTCTGTGATGAGTTATTGTCTGTGGATCGTGTCTCGAAAGTGTCTTGAACAGGCACAGAGGAATTAACTGGTATAAGATTTTCTAGTGTAGTAGTGTGAGGTAATTCATCAACGTCTGAAGTTACATGTGGGATCTTTCCTATTTGATTTTGAAACTGTAGATGGCGCTGTGTTTTTGGCGCAGTTACTGATGACATATGAGGGACAGGCTGAGTTGTTAGAGGGCGCTCTACTGTAAATGTGGTCAGTGGCATAGTTGTATTTATTGGAACGTCTGGCACAATGATAGGACCCGTGATTTTGTTCACATTTGGTATTAGTGCTGTAAACAATGCTACTATTACAAGGCCGATCTGCAGTGTACGCTTGAAGCCTAGTAGCTTGGCTAGTCTAGGATAAATGAATATCTGTGTAGAAAAAAAGATAGAAAATCAGTTAGTTAGTAGTAATCACTACTGTAGTTAAAGCCATGTGCCTTCACTTATATTGCGCTAGGAAGCAAAAATAGAAATTAATGAATCAGATTTAAAGGTAATCTCATTTTAGGAAAAAAGTTGATAAATAGGACTCAATTGTTCTACTCTTCTGTATTAAGATTAATATGTATATATACTCTGCATTAATTTCGGACACTACATGTTATGGCGAATATATGTTACAAGTACTACCAAGTCAAATCCCACCAGCGTCTAGAGTATACATACAGGATTGCAGTTTCAATTATGCACACACTAGGTATGGGCTCCCAAGTTCTCAAACAGACCAAAGCAACCTTACAATATATGCAATAGTAGTGCTATTTAATATTAACGCCATGGACACTATTAATTTTGTATGACATACGAAACTGATTATTAGGACCTGGTTATGTTCTACAGTCTATAACACTTTTTAAGAATCCAAAAATGAACACCCAATTCTTATCCCTGGTACCACGTTAATCCTGAATATATGAATTCCGAGGCAAATTACCAACAGTATTGTAGAGTAACCTGTTGTCAGTGAAACTTATTTTGTAACTCATTGTAGTTGCAACTATGCAATTGATACTAATGCAAGAATATTTCATCTGATGTGAAGCCAAAAATTTACCTGACAAACAATTTCCGGTACAGCCATCACTGCATACAAAAAGGAGATTTCACTTGTGCCAAAACTATAACCTCCATGTGCGTGGTCTGTAATTAGTAATAATGATAGTATCTGCAATGATATTCAGACATTCAAGAAATTAACAGATTCAACAATGATATTTATATTTAATATATTGCAAACTCAGCTATTTGTCTTTCACTGAAGTCGTGATATTTTAAAATTCCTAGATTATAATACATTACACGTGAGTGTATTGAGGTGCAACTAGTAGTATTAATTTTGTTAATCTAAGAAATTAACCCAGACTTATTTCCCAATGGGATCAGTGTTCAACCTCTTAAATTTATGGACCTCACAATATTCCATGTCTGTGACAATACCAAGGTACAAACATATTAGTATTAATTAAAGCTATGGGAACAAGTCATATTAGGAGACATGGCCGGCCAAGGCACCCTATTAAAATACAACCAATATATGCTCGGTATTGGAAGACAATAATATTTAATGGACTCAATGTTTTGCAATGTTCGTATGCCCAAGACGACATACACACAATGAATATTGAGACCAGGGGTAGCTGGGGTATGGTATTGTATGGCACCATATTATACTTTGACAGAGCTAGCACAGACCAATTAGGAGTTTAGTATGAATCAATACACTATTGTCAATTCCTTTTTGGCAGTATTTTTATATTGTTTTTTTTTATGCCAATACTGTTACCCTTTCTGTTGTACATGCGCAATTGTGGCTCCACTGTATCCTGTCTATTGCCCTAGTATTATCATTCTGTCTTTTGTGCCTGTTTTGTTTCTCTCGACTTTGTACTTTTATCCTGTTGTTCAGAAACTTTCAATGCTATTATGTCCTGCAATGTCATTGACATTTTATTTGCTTCTGGAACTCTTAATTCTGGTTTTCATTCTCCTAATCAATCCCAATGTATTCATTTTGTTTATATTATATATATATATATATATATATATATATATATATATATATATATATATATATATATATATATGTAGTTCCATGGATGCACATCTGTATGGCTATCATATGGCCTACACTAGCTGCAACTGGGACATTGATATTTACATCAAATAACCAAAGATATATTCACTAACATTTGGTCAATTACTTATGAAAAATACATTGTATCTGTTAATTATTGGACAACGTTATTTGTGAGTAGTACAGAGGCAAGTTTTAAATCTAGAGCGAAAACTCGAGTTTGAATCTGTCATATTATTTTACCATATTACACACAGATGGACGAACAGGCAGAACCCATTTCAATAGCCAACTCTTCGGCTGGTTAATGGATATTAAACAGTTTTATTTAATTCCAGATAGAATTAGCGTTTTGTTAAATTTACACGAGTGAGTGCATAGAGCTACACAAATACTCTGATTAGGTAATACTTTAATAGAGCTATGGAAATGTAGAAAAATGTGTTTCTTTTTCAAGTTAATGATTTGTTAGAGTCATGAGAGCGTATATTACATACCTGTTTGTCTACAGAGAGACTAAATGAGAGTGTCGATTGTAAAACTATTGCCAACAACACAGCTTTATCTCGCAATGGATTAAGAGTGTTATAAATCAATTTCTTACACCTTTTACGAAAGGATGAAGAATCTGAAACACAACAATACAATAATGTCGAAAATATTCCTTTCTTAGGTAGCTAAAAAGTTAAACAGTTTCTATCCATTTTATTTTGTATCTCCTTCTCGATTAGACGAAAGTACAATCAAATTAAAAAGGTAACTGTGCTTTTCAGGGAAAATCATTCAAGTGTCTAGGCCTCGTCATCATTTTCATACACTAACTCCGCTTCTATGGGGGGTTTCTACAGATGTCAAGATTGAAAATGGTCTAGTGAACAGTTTGATATACTTGCTGAAATGCAATTGGCATTGCCCATATACCTAAACAAAGCTGAAATAGCCGATGTCCAGCGATTATACGTCAATTGCCGTTGCGCCAATAGGCCAGAGTCTCTTCTGTGTAAGTGCTTGCGTCTTTGTATATGGCCACAACTGATAATTGTACAATGAGACTAAGTAAACAAACACTTCCTATATCAGTGTACAAATGCAAACAGTGCGATAAATGCCGAAAGATACCGATCATATCATTTGAGCTGATATTTAAAAAAAATTGGGCTTGGCAGGTTATCGGCTAGTACTTTTGTACCTTTCTCCGTACAAATAACTCTAGAAGTAGGCATTGGATTAAAACAAAATCAGTTTTGGAAAAAGATAAAAAAGGGCTAAAATGTCCCCGACGAAGTATTATGATATCAAAATAATATAAAAACAAAGCATTACAAACTATAAGAATCATATCTACCTATCAGTATGAGAACACACAAGCTATGCACATTAGACACATGTGTTACAATCCATTTGAAAAAAAATATCCTGGACACATCATCCACAAAATTATTACAAATCGTCATAACCCCACAAGTACCTTGCATAAAGAATTATGTATTTAATATCATAAATTTTAAAATTGTCATATTTTATTTGCTAACAAGCCAACAAGCGAGAATAAAATTACCCGGTTTTATATGCAATCTATCAAACGTATAACCCGTTTTCCTCCAAGGACGGATATAATAATTACAATAACTCCATTGTGACTTGTCTACTTCACACTTATCATGACTACCACTTGCATTTCCGTTTTACCTGTTTGTTGGAATACGTCATATAGAACTAGATGCTACATATACACCTTCACCATCAGATGAAACTAGACGTGACATACCTGTTCTACTGTGCGATTCTTTTAGTAAGGACACTATCTCGCGATCGTCATGACTTGATTCTGGAGGCAATTCTTCTGTTGTGCTTTGATTTATATTTTTATCGTCCTCGGAAGAGCCTATTTCACTGTCATCAGAAGAACTGTCAGCTGGAGACTTTTCCAGAGTTTCTTTCAGGTATAAATGAGCACCTTCATATAAACAAATTAATAGGTATACTTAGCATTTGTTTTAGTAATTATATGAATTTGGGTAGTACGTATCATAACCCGATATATAAAATAATATGTATTTTGTCATTACTATCTACACTAAATTTGTGGTTCACATGAAACAAGCAGGTTGATAAAGCTAATGGGTAATAGCTATATATTGTAACAAGGATCATCTTAAAAGAGAACGCAGAAGGAATTTACATTACATACAGAGGAGGACTTCTCACAGCTATTGCCAGACTCTGTTTTGCTTTGAATTAATTGTCAAATGATAAATTCTTGCGAAAAATCAATGATGTGTGTGTGCGCGCAATTGCAACCCCGTCCCCTGAATACTAGTAAAAGTGCTCTAACCGACTAAGCTGACCAGTAGAATACGTATGTCGAATTTCCAGTGTATATTCCAAAACCTTGGACAGTGAGAAACCAAACACATTAAACTTTAGATTTTTAACCTAAGGATACACATTGAATTTACAGGGACTCTGCCTAAAGAGATCACCAAGTTGGGAATCGGTTTACTAAAAGTAATGAAGGTCGTGAAACGTGATGATAATAGATTTTATTTTAAATTTCATACGAAATTATAATTAACGAGTTTGACTTCTCACCTGTGTATGTGTGTGTGTGTGTTATGCATATTGAATACAAAAATTGATACTTTCGATAAGATATACTATGAACCATATACATGTACTAAACGTATGGACAAAGTAAAATGTATGATAACGGATGCGCTGTATGCAAACCTACCTATCAAGGGGATAAAACACAAACTATATATTGTACACTAAACATGCATGGTAAAGAAGAGACCATGATACGGAAAGTATTGTAAAATTTCTTACCTGTCCACATAGCAATATAAAGTATAGCAGTGATTACACATGGTAAGAGATAGGGAAACTCTCGTATAATGGCTATATTTAATACTTCATATCTGACAGCAGCACAGCTCAATGACCCAGCTACAGCGTGGGCCTGTCAATATCAAAATAAAAATATTATTTATGATAACATTTACCATAACAATGTTCACAAATACCTTTGGGATGTGATAACAGAGAATATCACTGAGAGCATATAAGGTGAGTGATGAAAGAGGTATTTTAAATTGCCACAGTGCAAAACATACGCTCATGCAGTCATAGAAGATCCCTGGACCTATAAAGGCTTGTAGAATTATCACACCGACAGTGCATTAAGTAAAAAAGTAGATAGGAGAAAGTCGCGGGTCTTATAAAGTCTTGTCAGAGTCATATCCTTGTAAGAGTCGAATTCTTGTAATATTACCACAGTGCGTGCCAAAAACTCAGTTACAAATGATTTTCCATGGTCTACTTCCAATTTCAGGAAATATAATGATGTAGACATTTTGTGGTATCTGCTAATACTGTAACTTATGAATGAATGAATGAATGAATGAATGACTGAATGAATGAATGAATGAATGAATGAATGAATGGATTTACTCGGGCTTTCGAAAAAATGTATATCATATTGTACACGTTGATATGTCTAGTAAATCTGACATTAGAATTCTATGCTTGGTATGACAAATGCAGAATCCAACATTATACCATGCACAAGCCAAGTTATTGTTTTGGAACAGAAAATATGGATTATATACCCAAATCTTTTTACGTCACGACATCCCGTATCTACCCAAAGGTTCTGCAGTGCTCGAAATATGAATCAAAATTTCATTATTTTTTCTCCTGATATTTCATAAATTATGATTGATGAGGAATAATTATTCCAGAATATTTTTCCTCGTTCAACCGGAAAATACTTGTGAACTAAGGGTTGTGCCACTACTCGTCTAGTTATTTGTAGACATACGACCCCCTTTAAGTCACTTGTATTATCCTTGGTTAATCGAGGAAAGGAATACTATCGAATTGTACTAGTCGCATAGATTAGCAGGGTTGTGTTTGACAGTGTGCTTTTGGTACTAAAGTTAAAAGATATCCAACAAAATGGATATATGGTATACTTTGAAGAGTTTCCCACACAATTATAATAGCAATGTTTGATACATAAAAGTTTTGTGAATGAAAAGAGATACATGTATAGTACAACTTACTGGTATTGTGGCCATAGTTGAAAATACCGCGAGTAGTGAAAACCCTACGGCCATGTTACTGTCATCACAGATCTCACTAAGGCAGGTTTTACAGAGAATTATGGAATCCACAAGACCCCATACTAAACGAACTGAAACCGCCCAGATGTATGACATGCTGTAAGTAATGAAATGACATATAATAACAAGTGACTATAAGTTACAAGGAGTTGCTGTAAATAGGTGAAATCTCACTAACTGAAGTATACGACTAAGGTTGTAACTATTTTCAAGACTGTCTTCAAAAATGGTAAACTGACCGTAGGGCAACTTCACAACATCTCCTCACAGTCGTAGATAACTGGACGAAGGTAATATATATAGGTGGATATATTGATGCAGTTTACATGGACTTTGCAACAGCCATTGACAAGGTGCAAAATCAGAGATTGATAGGGAATGTGAAACGTTATGGAATAACACACTCTCTGTTAGCATTGATTTGATTATTTCTTTCAAATAGATAACAACTAGTTACTGTGAATGGCTCATCGTAGCAATGGGCGAATGTTACAAATGGCATTCTGCAAGGAAATGTGCAAGTCCCATACTGTTTGTCATCTGTAAATGTACAAGCGCTGACATCGTTTTTCTATTTGAGGATGACGCAAAGCTATCATGGGATGTCTCAAAATTTGGAATACACCAACAGCTACAATAATGTCCTTAAATAGGCAAGTAAATAGTTACTGAAATCCAACTCTGAAAAGTGCAAGGTGTTACATATTAGTAGAGAGAAAAGCAAGTATATTCAGGTCCAATATACACAAGGATCAGAATTATTTATTTGCACAGAAACTAGAAAGTTATTGGTGTCCATATAGACACAGCCTTATCCTTCTAGGATAAATGTAAGGAGAGAGTCAACAAAGCCAATAAAATAATGGGACTAGTCAGAATATCATACACATACTTTGATACAGATTGTCTGATAGACAAGTTTATATTAATGTTTCTTGACAATGATCAGGATGAGGAAAGAATTAGGCAAACTTCCCCTCGTAGCAAATGAGGATGTACATATAAACAGTCGTATTAGTCTATGTGAGATTTATACTAATCATAACTTACCTAAAACCAAAGCATAAAACACACACAAGTGTTCCCGCAATACCACACAACAGCGCCGGTCTTCGTCCGTATGTGTCAGCAACTCTACCCCACTGGTGAAATAGGTGAATTAGATATTATATTTGATATGTAAAAGAACAAAGAGTTCGAACAAAGTCTTACTATCACAACAATCAGATAAACCGACAGACAGACAGACAGACAGACAGGCAGATGGTCATGTTGTGAGGAAAATAATACTTATATTAGGCCAAAAAAAAAATCTGGTTCTGGTCAGGGTAAACTTTCTAAAGTGGTGCGACGACGCGCTTTTTTTTTCCTAATATTTTTTTCTTTTCAAATTAGTAAATACACATTTTTGACACTTTACATGCTCTCGGAAGATGTCATACAACTCTGGAAGTTGGCACTGTTGTATGGCAAGTTTTGTATGATGCGGATCAATCATCGATCAGGGCATCACTAGTCACATTTACAAATTTATCTTATCGCCCAGTGATCTGCAGTAACATATAAATCCCATCCAAGATAATAATGAGTCTTGCCTTGCAACCACTATATAACGTCATTGTGCAACTTAAAACGAGAAATACGTCTGTCCAACGGACGTAGAGGAGGCAGTGTTTTCTTTCGAGCACCGTCCATCATCAGCCTGAAGGCATTTCTCACTGGAATTGCCCGAACTTGCTTCTCTTGTTCCCCATTTATTTTAAAACGCACATCTTTACTAAATTCAGTCAATGCAGAAACCTGGACTGTTACCGGAACAGACTGGAAGTGACCTGTCAACACACTGCTTACGTATAAACTCTGGATGTATGCGCTACGATGTTCGACACCTCTTTCCATCTCATCTCAAATGGAAAGACTTGTCGAACATCGTAGCACATACATCCAGAGCTAACTGCTTACGCTACAGGAAAATCTTTGTATTCAGAAGGCAGAACGAAACGATCACCAGAACTAAGAACACCTCGAAAGTCAGCTGAATTGATATCAACATTTCGATTGCTCACGACGTACTCAAACTTCAGAAACATGTGAGCGGTTTACCACCTAGCACAGTGAACACACTATTTCCCATGATTCCCATCAACCACGCTCATCGTACATATTACGTACACATATCGTACGGGGGGTTATGGGTATGCAACAGTACTAGAAGAAAAGGGTACCCGTTACCAAATAGAAGTGCGCCATCACACGAGTTAAATTGTTCCGCTAGCCTTGCATACAGTGTTGATCGACGGGGAATTGTAAATAAGGAACGGGAAAGCAAAAATTATCGGAAAAAAAAGGATCGACGCGGGGGTATTCAGGGCACGCGCGCGCTGACCAGAACCAGACATATTTTTTTTTGGCCTTAGAGAGGTTTAGCTGCATGTAGTTACGTGCGCCCTATGATATGCGTATCGTCATCTTCAAGTAGGGTAGAAATATGTATACATCACCTGTCGCAAAATTGCTAGGCCGAGAGCCCTGCAGACATGTACGGTTACACAGAATCCGAATTCGACGTGTACACATCATTTCAAGTTTCAGATGAAGTGTAAAACCCTTAAAAAATATCATGGTTCTCTACTTTGTAACGACATTTTGAAACTTGGGTTGTGTGTCACAGAAAAACAATCAGAAATTCGACATTAGACAGACAGAGGTATGGTGTCGAATAACGCTTATTGTCACGTAATCGTGAATTGGAATTCTTAAATTTGATAAGATATCAAAGTTACGGGCTCTGAGGGTGCAAGTTCTTCTTAACTAGAACAACGAATCACAATATGTACATTTACTGAAATACTGTGTGCAATACAACAACACACTCGTTTTTCATGAATTTGACTTAATTTGAGATAATACAAATACCAAGCAATACGTCATTAATACAGAGCAAATTGGATTGGATGATTAAGATAAGATATATACTGTAGGGCAATGCGTGACACTAGGATCAAGTAATACAAAAGTTATTTGATTTTGAAATGACATTGTTCACACAAACGAATTCGTTATCGAATGTACAGTTGTCAACTGCAATATTTTTTCCAAATACTCAAATTCTTGCTACTGTATCTCCGGTATGATGGAAAATGACCTCTAGCAGCAGGATGATGTGAACGCTATTTTTCACCAACAGATCCATGTATGTATGTATGTATGTATGTATGTATGTATGTATGTATGTATGTACGTACGTACGTACAGAAAATGGTATTGTACGCATATCTGTATAAGGTGTTTAGTCTTTGTGTTTTTGTCATTTTTCTTTTAGAAAATGTTGTAATTCTGATATTAAAGTCCATGAATATAACAGGTAGACAAATGATTTGATTTTGATGTTTTCTATTTTGCATATAATGCAGACATATTTTGTAAGCAATGACGTTCCTTCTAAACAGAAGATAGCAATTATATATACTCTTTCCATACACGCGAGATCATTCACTATATATCACCATATATAAAGGCATCGTCTCTACACGTCATGAACAGTTACACCTCTCTAATAACTGTGAAACTCTATTGCTCAGAAATACTGTACATTTCCATCATATTTTGTCTTCACCAAAATGAGGTATATATTACAGTAATTCAAACAGCATACATATATAAACCATTTAATAGAACTGAGGTGTACCAGTTAAAAATAACTTACCGCATAATTGCCATAAAGTACCAGTAAAATAACTGATGTGTAATTCTTACCTCATTGACAACAGCTAGCTGAAAATCCCAGCGGTTAACAACTGTTTTAATACTTACCATAATATTGCCATGGCATTACCAGCTAAATATGATATGTAATATTCTCCATGATATCGCCATACAACTATAGGCTGAGTATATCTGATATACAGTGCAATACATACCATAATAATTGCCATAAGTACCAGCTGATCAAGAAAACGAACTGGTGTTATACTTACAATCACATTACCATAGCAACTAACAGTTAAAATACTGAAAGGTGTAATACTTACTATGATATTGCCAAAGAAATTGCCAGCTGCAAATACACCAAGAAGTATCCCAGAATACAAACCTACGCAAGATTAAAAGTAAATATATTACCTGCAGTCTACACTTCAATATTACATGTCGTACGTGTGATACAAGTATGAAAACAAATCATATATCATGAAATAAAGGGCAGCAGTGGGGTCTTACCTAACTGTGATACATTGAAGTATGGAAAGAAATCATGTGTTATAAAGAGCAGCAGTGAGTCTTACCTAAATGTAGAAATCATGTATCATAAAGGGCAGCAATGGGGCTTACCTAACTCTGATACATTGAAGTATGGAAATAAACCATGCATCATAAAGGGCAGCAGTGATTCTTACCTAACTGTGATGAATTGAGGTACGGAAAAAAATCATGAATCATAAAGGGTAGCAGTGGGGAAACAACAATGTGACTGAAGGAGCTGGTAAAATGCAGCAGACATATCAACAAAACCTGTCAAAGATAAGAAAAGAAATATATAAACATAGTGTGACTGAGTAGTGTTATCGCAATCTCCAAGTATTTGCAAAATTTTCATTCGTTACCTACATGTCAGTCAAAAGACTATTTCCTGAATTTAAATTACAAATATGATTATACTATATGAATAAATCACATAACGAATTATATTTACAAATGAGATGAAATGCTAGCGCTGTTTTAACAGTAATGGTTCTTAGAATGGGAACTTCACCAATCCAACTCTGTAGGCAGGGATGGGGATTTGGGGCACATCTCTGAGGGACCATTAAGAGAAATTCATACCTTTTGATGCCAATAGCAAATGCCCCATGCTTATTTGTGGATATATTGATAACATCTAAATGCAACATGTCCAGTTTTGATTTGTGACTGCAGTTGTGGGTTGTAATATGTGTAATCTTACTTAATTAATTTGCAGCTAAATGTAAACAGAATGTGTTTCGTAAGAGCCAATGCCTTCAATTTTTGTGCCTACACACAGTAATTGTTTGAAAGCAAACTTCCCAGGCATAGATATCCCATATGCTATACCCCTTGAATGGTAAATTATTTATACCAACCTATGTGACATGTGTATGCTTAAGATATTGCCTAATTACCGAAAATCATTCATTATGAAAATACATTTTTAAGACAGCTGCATCAACCTGGCTTACAACCTTTGAATATTGTCTAATTAATAAAAATCATTAATTATGCAAATGACATTACAATTAACAACTACGTCGACAAACCCTATTAATCTTCTGCACGTTATCACCATCAGTGCATGTACCAAATGATGTGAAATTTGAAGTGCTTTATAAACCTCATTAATTATGCAAATGGGGTGAATACCATTAAACATTCTATAAGCTAACTATGTGCTTTATCATCTTTAACTGATGTACCAATTTATATAATTAGGCTATATCTCAAGAATGCACGCTTCAAATTCATTATAACACATTTGCGATACCAAAGCGCACCTGTCCTGAAAATATTACTAATGTAGCTTTTAGTTTTAATAAGATATAGGCATATTTTCGGTACATTGTACACAAGATCGTCATGGACATTAAAGGATGCCCTCAACGGTCGTTGTTGTGCAAGTGAAAATATCAAACGAGTTTTTACCACAGCGTCTGCACTCAAACACTGAGTCCATCATATTTCAAGCATTTGGTAAGTACTCGTACATATTATTTATAGTGTTACTTTCAACTACATGTAAGATGATTGACTTCAACGTTTGGACGTTACAAATCAAATTTTCGTCCACAGTGCAAGGTTACATACATACGTACGTACAACGGTACATGCCTTATGTCATGATGGACGCCATATTGAAATACAAATGTCTGTCTGTATGTTTGTCTCTCTGTCCGTCTGTCTGTCTGTCTGTATGTATGTATGTCTGTCCGTGTGTGTGTCTGTGTCATCATTTTCTAAAATTCAACTGGCTCAATTGTAATGAAATTTGGAATATATAATCTTTAGGGTAATAGCTAGACCTGATTAGGTTTTGATCCAGATCGGTTAATGTTTAATTAGAGAAATTTGCATATTAATGAAATCAAATAATTAAGCAAAATCTTATGACTCCATTCTGCAATTTCAACAAAAATTAGTATATTCATCAAACATAAGAAAATACATTTGTCCTATAAAATTTGTTGGTGTACTTTAAAGTGTTAAGACAATATGAATTAATATAATTGCGCTATATCAATTTGAGTAAACTCGGAAGGCTGCCCTCAGCGGCCGGTCGATGTCAATGGTTTTATATAGCGTCTAGTCTGCCCGGGCCCAAATTAGCTGTTCGAACAGACCAAATCCGAAACGTTTGGTGAGTATACAAATACTATATATTTTTTAGATCTTCCCTTTGGCTCTAGTGTCTACATTTCAATTGAGTTATACCTTTACGAAGTTCAATCCGTGAGAGACTTGCCAGCATAACTATAGCTATTTTTCAGCGTAATTCCATCTACGTTACTGGAATTGTGTTGTTTGGTTCAGAATAAACATCGAAAACTCAAAAGGATCAAAAATAGAAGACAAAACGTTCAAAATTATAACAAACGCAAAAATTATTGCATAGCTGCTAGTTGATGGCATTACTATTAATTATGTACATTTGTTAGACGAAAGCTATACCTGAATTAAAAGCTGACACAATTTGACTAGAACATAATTTAAATTTGTGGTGGGAGAAAGGGTTTTGGATTGATCACAAAAATAATGTGCTTCATGATGTGGATATAAGTTGACCAAGGTTACACTTGGCTGTTCAGTACTAGATTAGTAACTTTTTATAGATCTTGTTAGTGATTACAAAAAACAATGACAACAATAAAATATTGTATTCTCAATATCAAGCTCGAGGTATCCTGAAATTTTTCAAAATGAAATATTCTACATGCATTCATACAATTTTGATCCCATAAATTCATGATTTAAATAAATACATCCTGATACAATTGTATTTCATTTTGAAACCTTTTTCTTTTCAGCTTCGTTACCGGATCGAACACATTACGTGAACTTACAGTTCACTTCATGCTCTTCGAAGATTCATTTGAGGTTAACCATGGTTCACACGTACACATCGTTCAGAAATAAAAATTGTCATGGACATGGTGTATACCAAGTTCATAGTTCTCCTCAGCAACACAAATTTGTTTATACCATAGTTTTTTCAGGTTAATGTTAATAATTGGAGGTTCCCTTACGGGAGGCGCTCAGTTTACATCTGGTCTTTAATCGATCAAGAACGAATAGATTACTTTCCATGTAATATTACAACACGAAGCGTTGTCATTATGCCAAAAATATAGGTCGTGTTGTTATTGTGCCAAAAATATAGGTTATGAATGTATGTAATTATTTATGTATGTATGTATGTATGTATGTATGTATGTATGTATGTATGTATGTATGTATGTAAAAAGGAAAACATAGTTTCTCGTCAGGAAATGTTGTCTAAAGTGGTGCGACGATGAGATTATTTTTTTTACATTCTCAACAAATGTTAATCAATCTACTTATCATTGCAGTTACTGTTCTTTATATTTAGTACTTTACAGCGAGTGTGTATGTTGGGCATGCCATGGGCTAGTTCATGATTAGTTCTGCAGCTGTCTTCATTGAAGTGGCAATTAATGTAGGCAGAGGTACTTTTGTGTTTTCCCTTTCGTCTGCAGACTGAATTGGCTTACGCCTACGGAACTGAAGAAAAAAATAACGAGGAAAGAAGGTACTTAAGTGATGGGCGCTGACCAGAAACAAATTTTTTTTGGCCTTTAAATCTCTTTCTACGATGAGTGCTATGCTACAACGTTTTATAAAGCTTCACGTTACATGTTGTGGTTGGCCAGGAGATCACTAATAGCAATGGGCAAATAGCAATCAATGAGAAAAATAACTTATTGCAAATGTTCTGTTGTATTCCAACAATAAATTGTCTGTAGGAATCTCAAAACTTTGTTCTTACGGAATCCATTCAGTTTAAGATATCTGGTTAAGATATAGGTTAAGTAACGACACTCATTAATTATGCAAATAAACATTAGCTACGTCAACAACCGTTATGGGATACGTTCGCTTTGTTATGGTTGATGTGTGATCAAATCATGTGGAATTTTAAGCGTGAATTCTTAACGTATGTCCAATTACCGAACACCATTAATAGTGCAGGGGCATATGGGTTTTCGTGTGAAATGCATGTTAATTTTATGAAACATATATGGTTATGTTCATTATAGGACCACATATAAAAATATACATGTTGGCAATTTTTATCTTCAAAATTAGTTTGAGGGGGCTAAAATAAAATTTGGCCCCAAGACCCTATTCTTAACAATTGGTTAGGCAATGAAAACCCATGAATCCATGATTATAGTCAACTTCCATTGATATGGCCTTAGCAACAGCCAACAATGCCAGTATATTTTGCAAAGATAACAACATTTTTGGTTAGTCAGGCAAAAAAAAATATCAAAACATGTATGCAAATATGCCTATCAACAAGACCATGTCCATAGCAACAGTCAGAACATTATGTATATTGTAAAGATAACAGTAATTGGTAGGTATATGTAAGGGCAGCCTGAATTCTGTTTCTCATGACCCAAACGACCCTAAATGTCTTCAATGAGATGAAAAAAATTTAAATTGACGCCCTCTATGGCAGGGTTAGGAAACCCATGAGTGCGTATCTGAATGAAAATTATTGTTTATCGCTGAAATTTGGGCAAATTCAATAAAAGAAACAGTTCAAATGTTCCTTCTGACTTTACTTGTCATTCAGAATATTAAAATATGATTATAAAATTGAAAGTATCACCAACAAGTACTCATAAACTTACTATTTTTAAAAACAATTATTTTTAATTGTTAACAGACTCACAGACCAATCATTTTAAAGGTTTTACAATGGCAAACATAGAATTAAGGGCAGTATGTGGATAAACATGCAAAAATGGACAATGTTTTCCAAAGCTACGTTTTATTTATTGATGTAGTAACTAATGGATATGCAATATCATTTGTGGTAGCGCAGAATTTTTCTTTCGACAAGGCGTGAAGGAGCAGCAATCTAAAGTTTGGTCTTTACTGAAGGCATTCAGTTTACACCTGGTATAAACATATTTTTGATCAATAGCGTAGCATCAATTGAATCGTTACTATACAAAGTTATGTATTCGACTGAATAGACCCAATCATTTGTATTCAAAACTATTGTCTAGTCTCTCACGGCATTATGTCGTATGCATTGTCTACGTTTCTACTAGTATAGCTATTTGGTTGGCGTTACATGTCAAGTGAAAGGAACAACATGAATAGACGTGTTCTCCGCTGTTACATTTGATTACGTTATTTCATCGAAATTCTAAAATGAAATAGAATAAAGGACAAGGTAGTACAAAATAAAGATGATAAATTCAGTATCTGAAGAATATCTTTTATAATATTTCAAAGGAACAATATGAATATATGCATATTTAGTTTAGTTATTCAGCGTGAAGGTACTCTTACATTCGATTACGCAACGAAATTCCTCTTGGTCAGTCATGAATAAAGGTTGAAAGTAACAGCAGAGACACATTCTAATGTACCACCCAACCCCAACCACCAACCCACCAGAAAATAGCATCTTTAATCAAATTTTATTGCATTGTTAGCTATCATTCCACGTGTTTTAGTACTCAAAGAAAATCTGACATTCAAATCCTCAACGTAAACAACATGGAAAATACCCTTCTACATCTTTTGGTAATTCTCATACACAAATAACCTTCATTGCTGGGAATAAGTAGTCACATGCCAACTTGATGACTAAGTCTATCTCATTTTGACACCATTGCAAAGTGGAAATTAATAAGCACTCATGTCTTTAACAACGATTCATTTACTTTTTAATATTATATTTCTACAGAACGTAGAGGGAGAACTGCATACAGAACAAATAACAAAAACGTTCTAAAGTAGCTGCCATATTGACTTTTTTCATTGCTCTAGACAGTATCTCAATTGGTCAAAAGTGGGGGTAAAACATTCTAAAGGTTTCTAAAGGTGTTTTACTGAGTGATGTTTCTTTTCTATCTAATATTTGCAAGACGTCCAATTTATGTAACTTGTATGCTAATATTGAGAGGTAAAATTTCAAATTTTGCGTAAACCTAAACTTGGACTCTATATCCTGTGTAGAATGTACCTGTCCAGGATTCAATACTACGTATTAAAACCAGATGCCAGATCTGAAAAGGAATATTTTTAACGTGTGTATGTACACTTGATAACAAGTCACATCAATACGCCGAAATTGGTCAAAAGGACATATCATTTGGCAAGGGTAGTTCTATGCAATAAATGAATGCCTTTATTGTAGTCACAATAACCCTTTCTGGCAAACTGTTCCAAATGTCTACGACATATTGACTGGAAAAAATATTTACGTATATCCAATCTGGATTAAAATAATTACTAAGTAATTACAATGATTTAATTGGTGTAGTAATAACAATAACCCTTTCTGGTAAACTTCCAAATGTTTACAACATGTCGACTGAAAAAATATTTTGGTATATCCAATCTGGATCTGTCTTTAAATCATTTCAATCTATATCCTCTTGTTGTCGAAGTAGATACTTTGAAAAATACAACTGGATCATGGCGAATATGTAAATGGAAAAGTTTATACACTTCAAGCAAATCAGCTCTAATTCATCTAGTTTCTAAAGTTGTCAGTTTCAATATGCGTAACTGTCCTCATAATTCAAGCCACCAAGCTGCGGAATCATCCTGGTGAACAGACGCTGCACTTTTTCCAAAAATGCAATATCCCTATTCGTATATATGTGGGGAAGACACTGGGGAAGCATAGTCAAGGTGTGGACTTACTAGTGCTTTAAAAGATAAAAACCAACCAGAGTATTCATAGTAACTGAAATAATTCATGGTTGGCGTACATTTTTGAAAGAATAGCAATCAGCAACATTAAAGAATACAGGAAATCAAATACACCGGAAGCATCATACATAATATGCAAATGATATGCAAATAAAGAAACCATAATTTATAATATTGTGATTAAAATGCAAAATTATACAACTGTCTACAAGTTTATAGTCTACAGGATGCCCATTAGTACATTTATACAGATATAAAGCAATCGTACAGTTCACATATTTTAATTTGCCATCAATATACAGACAAATCATGATTTTACATCATTTATGAAATTGCTGCAAAAATTACCCTTAATATTGAAATAAAAATTGCCAACATATATTTTTTAATTGCTCAGATGATGGGGAACACAATGAGATACGTTGGCAAAAATTAACCTGAATTTCACACGAAACCCCAAAATCTGCCATATGCCCCCGCACTATAATCATGATTCATTAAAACTATGATCTGTATCAGAAAGGTTTTTTTTTTAGAATCTTTGCACTTTGTTATGGTCTATGCATGTACCAAATTAAATACAATTTGAAATGTGCATAGCCTTATTACTGAAAATAATCAATTATTCAAATTATTCTTTGGGGTTAAAGGTTACATCAACAAAGCTTTATAGGTCACATGCACTTAAATTAATATTGAAAAAGCAACTTAAATTTAATGATTGCATTAATAACTTTCACTGAAAGTTCACCAAAAGACCAAATTCCTTGAGTTGTCATTGTAGTTGCACATCGAGTTCACATCATGCACATCGTATTGTTTGTATTCATACTAAACAATTACTTGATACAAGCTCAATATGCAATGAGTATCACAACTGTTCTTTTTTTAAATAGAATCATTTATAGCACTTCTGTTTCGTAAGAGATGACAGTCGCTCGATCGTAACTCAACGAAATGAATGCGACGGTTTGTTGCATATTAACAACAAACCCGTACAAAGTCATATACTTGTTACTTTTGGAAGAATTTTTCACTGACAATATTATTTCTTTAGTGAAATTATATTCTAGACGTGATATCTGTGTTATCATGTGACCACTTTTGTTATTACAACTTTACATACATACATACATACATACATACATACATACATAAATACATACATACATACATGCATACATACATACATACATGCATATCTACATAACGACTTTTCTTGCATTTGTATATTTGGTTTTGGTGTTGCTCGGTGTATGGTACTGGTGACCTTGATATACGATTTGTTTACTTTTCCTTAGGTTAACTATGATTTAAATCAAAATATAACAAAGTTCGTGAAACCCATCATGAGAAATTAATGTAAGCACCTATTGTTGAGAGATACGTGATTTTAGCAAGGTTTTTATACGCGATATTTGTCAGTCAAAGCAGCCGAAAGAAAGATTAGCAGCAAAACAATTTTTTCTCGCACAGTTGCAGGGTGAGAAGCCCCTCCCCCTTACAAATATTCAGAAACCTAGAGAAGGAAGCGGTAAACTCATTAGTATTAAAGACTGGGGGCACTAAAACCCAGGTAGAGACTCTGTGAATTAGTAGGAACTGGGTGTCCACAGGAGTCAATAAAGCCAGGGCGAGGGCACTAAAACCGTTGCTTTGCTAGCATTAAATATGTTATCACATCAGTGACACAAGTTAGTTTTTTTAAAGTATACGTAGATGCTTGCCTACCTTTTTCCATGGAAACCGAGAGGATTGACGCTGGAAACCAACTTCATTTGATGACGCCATATGTGAATCCATGTTATAGGAAAAATATCACCGATTGTAAATGAAAGAATAGTTCCGATTGCAAGAATAATTTCGAAGTAATGTATAAGGGCGTAGTTGTCTGTAAAGCTATTAAATTAATTTGAATACTATGTTCAAATGTGTGTACCACGTACGCGTGTACTTTTTCAATACTGCAAGGCAGAACGTCTATCAGCAAGACTTGAAAAGTAATCGCACGTCCTGTGACATCGACAAACGTGTTATGTCAGTACTTATAATTATAATCAGTATATTCATCTTCATTTCCATGTTCATAATGAGGTAAAGGCTACAAAGCTTGTATATTCAAAGACTTACAATTAGTCAGTATGCATATAACACCCGTGTATGTCCCTCTACTAATGTGTACGTATCATTTTAAAAACTACCTATCAATTTCCCAAACAAGAACATGTTAGTACTAATTCCAATTACAGAAAAAGTGAATTCTGTAGACATTTTGGGGGTAAAAGCAGAAAGGCAAGTTAGCTTGGGTAATTTGATGGTTCTGAATTAAAAAAAATATACCTTCCAAGCAAGATTCGTATGTCACGTGCATTGTTTACTTTTCTATATAATATGTGTACGTTCTTGTTGGAGTTAAATTTTAACTCAATGGAACAACATGAAGAGACGTGTTATACGTTGTTACATTTGATTACGCTATCTCTTTGAAATCATAAAATAAAACAGACTATGCACATAAAATGCAGGCAAATTCAATATCTGATGGATACCTTTTATTGTATTTCAAAGGAATAACATGAATATATACATATTTAGTTTAGTTATACAATATGAAGCCATTGTTACATTGTTATTTCACTAAAATTCCTCAAAGTCATTCATTCGAGTTCATTCAATTAAAACTTCCAAACAACTGCACTATTAAAGTATTCTGCTCATGAAAGTATAATTATGAAGAGCTAACAATAATGTAGTACAATTTAGACAAAGAGAAAATGACAAAGTAAAAGTGCAGGTATCGAGAATAGAAATGATGACGCGGTACGTTTTGGCATAAATAATTTTGGAACTGTGGCTTAATTTAGCTAGCTGGTATATGGATCTTGCCCAAAGTCTAATCAGCTCTTGTTGTACCTGACACAAAAGTGGATATCAAATAGTATCAAATATTACTACAACCAGCGACTTGAGTTATGTGCATACACATGGACGGACGGACAGACAGAGACAAATCGACTCCTTACCCACCGAATACATGTACAGTAGCTCTCCTTACGAGAGGTAAAATTAAAAGTGAAAATGGTATTTACATTGTACATGCTACACTAGTGGTGTCGCTGTAAGGTGGATGGTATCAAAAGAAAGGAAAGTGTAGTAACACACTGGCCCCTCCAAAGAAAGTGTTAATGATGTGAAGTTCTATATTACCTTAAGGGTCACACGTTTATTACATGTATGCATATAAGGAACACCGCTTGTAATATTGACAAATAGATGCATACTTCTTTTCACATATTTAAATGAAACTACTTTTATATATAGCAGAAACGTTGTCATCATGAACGTAAATATGTTATAGTTATAGTTTTATATTTCATATTCACAAGAACATAACACGAAATTCACAGGAATGTAACAAGATTGAAAAACTAATGTATACATCCTTATCCAAATGCTAAATAATCCGGAAATTGGTATTCACCAATTTAGCAAATGTTTAGAGAATGCAACGTACACAAATTTCTAATAATAACAGCTCGTGTATATACCTGTTTACACTGCAGTATGACATGTAATGAACCTTTCTCGAATCAAATAGATTTCTCTCTACAGTGTATATTTATTAAATCCAATTATTTGTAGATCATTTTCAATGTTTTTTATGGCTTTTAAGATGTAGCAAAAACAGTAGTACATTTTCATACAGAACAAGTTTTTCATTATGAGAACAAAAAATTGATTTAAAAACAATTTGCCCGTTCAAATAGGCCCGTTTTGTGTTTGCTGATAAATATATTTACCCTGTGGAATTCAGTGAAGTTAAAGAAAGTGAAAAATAGGACCTGACTTTCAACTTTTGCCACTAAGTGCAATATATGAACCATTGGTCATTGATCATGAAACAGCCGAGTATTTACATGACATGGTCTGTAACTCGTGTAGTAGGTAATACATGTATATCTATGTATAGTTATATTTGAACGTCATATCAAATCTTTAATTAGCAAGACTTGTCGTAAAAGGATAAACGGCATACGAGACGATGTGGTGTAACTGGAACATAGACTATACTTATCAAAGCCCTGAGTTCGGCCTCACGGCCTCACCCCACTGCCAGAGCCAGGAGTTATGACTGATGCTCACAGCTCCGCGGTCAAAATCCAAGCCCTGAATATATCTACCACACTATGGTCGTTGCAATAATTAAATCACAATAAGTCATGCCTATGAGATGAGCTTTTAAGATAACAATAGCCCATGCATAATTATGAGCGTCATGAAAATAATACAATTACAATTATTTATTCACCTTGAGCATTACTGCTCATCAGTAACGTACAAAAACCAAGAAAAATATACATGACTGTACACAGGAAAACATATCGTGGAAAATGGAAAAAAAACCAAAAAAAAACCCCCAAAAAAACCCAAAAGTATATATATTGCAAATAACACCTTACAGTATTCTTAAATTTCCTGCATGTCTCAAGAATTGTCCTAAGTTATACGTTTGCTTTACATTACGGACAGAGAATAACTGTACAAGTTTGAACACAGATGGTTTCTTCCAATAATATGGTTTAATGTATTTGGAGCGAAGGTCGGTGTAGAAAGGACATTTAAGAACAAAATGGTACTCATCCTCAATGTCATTGTTACACTTTGGGCAATTTCTCAAATTCCTGGCTGTAGCTTGATAGCGTCCGGTTTCTATGGCTAAACTATGTGACGACAATCTATATTTAGCGATTAACTTCTTTAAATGCAGTGGTAGGGATTTGCATAAATAATATTGAATACAAAACAAATCATTTAAATGCTTATATAATATACACTTTGGTGAAGCTTCAATTTGAGCTCTGATAGTTTGTTGTGCCTGGTCAAAAATGCGTTGCTTTATAATTTCAAGATGACTTTTATTAGTACACTGATTTATCCAAACTTCACCAAAACCTAGAGATAGCAGTTCCTGCTTTATGAACGAAACCCAGTTAACTTCTCTGTAGTTTTCAACTCTGTCGTACATGTATTCATAACAAGATTTCAAAATACAGTTACTGGAAACTAACAATTTACTCCAATATTTTATCATATTGTAAGTTCTGGTATATTTAAGAGGGTATCTACCAAGCTCACTGTATACCATAACATTACATGTCGACTTTTTTACTCCAAGAATGCGTTTACAGAAATCAAGGTGAACTCTTTCAATATTTTGGCCATTGTGTAATCCCCAAACTTCTGACGCATATGAGAGAATACTACCAACGTAACAGTCAAACAAAAATAACAAAGTTTCATGGTTCAGGGATAGTGAAGAGGTGTTACGGTGTAATGCAAAAAGTGCCTTCCTACCCTGGTCCGCAAATTGTTTTTCCGTGCAAGAAAACTTGTTATTATAACTCAGCAACATTCCTAAATAAGTAAACTTATCAACAACTTCGACAAATTGTCCATCGTAAACCCATTGCTCATTAATTCTCAGTCTACCACCATTCCTGAAAACCATAATCTTTGTCTTTTCAATATTGACTTCTAAATTCCAGTTTCTCGAGTAGTCCAAAAGGTAATTTAACTGTTGCTGCAATCCTTGTACACTTTCCGAAAATAAAACTAAATCGTCAGCATACATCAACAAGAATAAACTTAGAGATTTACACTCTAGAGGTATACAATCATTGTTTAGAAAACCCATTTCTAAGTCGTTAATATACATTGAAAATAATATAGGAGATAAAACTTCCCCTTGCATTAAACCTACTTTACTTATAAAATGATCTGATATAAAGCCATCTACTGCAACACAAGATCTGACGTTGGCATACATAGAACGAATGATAGATAAAATCTTCCCTCTAATTCCAATTTTTGAAAGTTTATGCAACAGTTTACATCGATTTACAGAGTCGAATGCCTTTTTGAAATCAATGAAAGCACAATATAGTCGCTTCTTAGATGACAGCGATTTAGAGACAAGGGTATTTAAGACAAAAATAGCATCTACTGTGCCAAAACCAGGCATAAACCCAAACTGTGCATCAGTAATTATATTTTGAGATGAAGACCATGTGAAAAGTCGGTGATTTATAATTGATGTAAAAAGTTTCCCTAAATGACTAACCAGACTAATTCCACGATAGTTATTGGCAATTTTAGAGTCTCCTTTTTTAAAGATAGGTATAATTACTGAAGACGACCAACTTTCAGGAAAGTACCCTGTTATCAGTACACTGTTAAATATTCTCTGCAAAATTGGTAGAAGAAAATCTTTACACTCAATGAAAAGCTCATTTAGGATACCGTCTGGTCCATGACTCTTACCCCTTTTCAACTTACAAATAGCCTTACGAATCTCATCCTCTGAAATATCATTCTCAAGTTCATCAAAAAGAATATTTTGTGAGTCTACCAGGTTTTCAGCAACTGGCTCCGCATCAACATCGGTTGAAGATAAAGTTTTGAAAAACTCAAAAAAATTACATAAATTTACCTCAGTTTTCACCCTTTTCCGACGTGAAAACTTTTTAAAAAACTCTTTAGGATTATTCATTTTCAACTTGTCTAACATGTTACCCTCTGTACGTAAGTATGATCTCTTACGCTTACGTTCTAATGTCTTATATTTTCGTTTCTTGTCATTTAGTATAACATGATGACCATTTGTTTTATTACCATTAAATTGCTTAAGTGCATATTTGTAATCTCGATAACAACGTTTGAGTTCATCGTTGAACCAAGGTTTGTCAGGTACACACTGTGTCAAATTATGTCGATTAAATGCACCAGTTTCATTCGAGCGATGTCTAGCTTGGTTCGTTTTACAAAATGGTTTGAAAATCCCAGTCAAAGCTTCTGTAAACCTGTTAATGTTACTGTCCATTGTAGCTTGTGTGACAATTTCAGCCTCGTTGTAAGATGATTTCAGTTGGTCAAGGTTGACCCTAACTGCCTCGCGGCACTGTGGTGTGTTATCACTACACCATCTGTACACTTCACGTACCGTCCCGATGTCTGTATCCCCATTGGTATCTTCAGACATATGCAGGTGTTTTATCACCAGTTCGATATGCAAAGATGCATGGTCTGAATATTCAGTAAAGTTAGAAACTATAAATTTGTTTATCAAAGGAAAAACTTCTGTTGGTGACAACACATAATCAATAACACTCATCCCACGTGCACCATTGAAAGTAAAATCACCACTTTGACCTTTTTCATGTCGACCATTTAAAATTCGTAAACCAGTAGCCTTGCATAAATTAATCAATCTAGAACCATACTCATTATATCCTGTATCAGGATTAACACGGGGTGATAGGTTTGTATCACTCTCATATCTTAGCAAATTATCAGTGTTATTAATAACAGAATCATGTAAAGTATCCAACGGAATAAAATCATTACAAAGGCGGGTTCTACTATTAGTATCACCTACGACAATAACCTTGCCTAGGGATTGAAACAATGCTATTTGGCTTTCAATTTCATAGAATACGTCACAATCATAAAATTTATAAAAACTTGAACCTGTCGGTGGAAAATATACAAAGGTACAATACATATCAGAGCCATCTATACTTAATGACTTGTCAATTTTTAACCATATGATTGTGTCGAAGAAAATATCGCAAATGGAAATATATGGTACAAAAGAGTCTCGTATCAAGATTATTGACCCTCCACCTTGTTTTGACTTGGCTTTCAATCTTGGAAATACAAAAGATTTGAAACCACTTGTTTGCAGATCATAGTCTTTGTCAGTCCAACACTCACAGAGTAAAACTACATCGTATGTCCGTAAAAAATTTCGGAAACCCGGATCCTGCCATTTGCTTTCAAAACCGCCATTGACATTCCATGATATAACCTTCAAATTACTCGCAGGGCTTAGAACATTCTCCGATAAATCCTATTTAGAGTCACGAAAACCGGAGTTGGGGCCCTCATATAAAGTTCCATCGATATACAGCTTGTCTTTCACCAATGCTGCCTTACGGTTATCCGCCCTGGCCTTTCGAAACACAGGTAACAGAGCTCGCCTACGATCCTGTACTACTTTCGGAAACTGCTCGCTGATAGAAAACGTTGTGCCTCTTAACTTACTACTTGATTTTCGAATTATTTCTCGCTGTGGGAAACTGCGAAACTTAGCCACTATAGGACGTGTTTTGTGAACGCTGGGTTTACCCATTCTATGAGCACGGTCTATTTGCAAAACCTCAGTAGTCTCCAGTTTTTCAGCACAGAAATTCTGGATTATTTCAGTACAGTTTTCGTCTTCCGTTTCACGAATGTTGAAGAACAGTAAGTTATCCCTCATAGATCTACATTGCAAATCAACTATTTCGTCCGCCAATTTTTTATTTTGTACTTCAATTGTACTCATAGATTGCTTCAGGTCAGTGACCACAACTTCCATTACTTTGCGATTATTTTCAATTTCTGACTTGCTGTCATCCAGTATACCACTAATAAATTGCTGACTTTTCTCCACCTCCATTACTCTCATATTGATGGTTCTAATGTCATTCTTAACGGCACTCACCGCGTTCTCAATTTGGTCCAACTTATCGAGTCGTTTAGTAATGACGTCCATCCTAGTCAACAACTCCTGAGCCCAGGGTGGCGTTGTACTAGTAGAAGAGAGAGACTGCTGCACACCAGGACCAACAAACTGCGGCAGTTGACCAAAAGTAAACTGAGGGAATGGTCCACCTGTAGTAGGAGATTATGGTGGTGCATTCGCCATATTGCCTGTACAAAGGACACTAAACTTGAACTTGAATGACAACTCCAGGCAATGTATCCACCCTTTATTCTTCTCTGAGTAGAAATCCCCTTTCATCCCGGCCCCAAATGTTGTAAAATTTAAAAGTAACTGACAACATAGTCAAAATGCAAGCACTTGTCTGGAAGCAGCTGACCAATCAGAAAAAAAAAAACGTTGGTGACGTCAGCCAGGCATGGTAAGTCCCTGAAGAGTTATATCACGTTGATACGACGAATGAATGTCATATAAGGTAATAACCGATTTATCATATACCTTTTCCCAGGAATTTAAAGGGAAATTGCGAAAAATAAAAAGACGCGCGGCTAGCCGTGCGTGACCTGTTATCAGGTGACATTCACTTGCACATAGCTGTCCCTGTTCCGACGGTCGTCAATTTTCATCAGCTTTAGGTGTAACTTTCCATAATTATTATGAAATACAACATAGGTATTAGAGTAAGTTCGCTAAAAGTTTCAAAAAATATGTTAATAACACTAGTTGGTCGACCGCCAATGGAATTTCTACAGTACCATAGTGTGGTAAGGCGCCCGGGGGAGAGGGGAGGGATACCATTGGTCAGGTCTGGTATGGGTGTGCGGCCAATGCTGCCAACCCCAGATCCCATTTTAGATCCATCTTTACAACAACAAAAAACAAACAATAATCCAATTTTAACCATTCAAGACCAAAATACAGGGAAATTCCTGGAAATTCCGAATTAGTCGAGAATTTCCTTTCAGGCCCCATTTTAGACCAAATAAAATTGAAAATTGTGTAAAGTGGACCCCCATTTTTGACTCCTTATCGCAAAACATACAGTACCCATTTTAGACTAAAGGGCAATAAAAAGAACCCACTCCAATGGGGGCACATATATTTATACCCAACAGGCGGGAGTACCCCCCTCCAACTAAGCGTACCGTACACAGTCGCCAGCTATACCATTGCCAAATGTACGTACCTGTACAGTGTTGTTATGGATTTGTAATTATTTATATACGATCGTAAATAGTATCATTTGGGTATGGTTATTGTCGTCAAAATTTCCTTGTTTTGAAAATGTCCTCTGTTTGTGGCCATCGGTGATATCTAACGTTAGCGAGATCGCCGAACATTTTGTTTATGTTCAGAATCGATGTTTTTCCAATCCGAAAGGTGTTTTCTGATGACGTTTTACATCATTATCGTGACATTTGACGTCCCGTATCAGAAGTGATATTTCGTGTCAAACGTCATCACGAACGGTTCATCTGGGCATATAATGGGTATATGATAATATATTATATAATGGGGAGTGTCAGGCCTAGAGAGCGTTATAGTTCTTTTCAACTATATACTTTCATTCAAGATATGAACTATTATTAGATTATTTATAGTTGCCAGACTCGATTTGCCATAGCTATTTTCTAACTCCAGCTATCCAATGTTTCAATATATTTACTTCTGTGTTGTTAATTTTCTTTCGGGTAATGAAATAATTCAATTCAATTCAATTCAATTCAATTCAATTCAATTCAATTCAATTCAATTCAATTCGGTTCAGTTGATTCTCTAGACAATGAGACGACACAGGTCACAACCATCAACGTCAATGTGAAGGAGTGCGCAATTATTCTCACACAATCGAAACGTTTTCATCATTCACAAACAATTATATTCTGACTACAACATGGAGTCAAATGTAGAGCCATCAAATGAAGATGATTCTCAGCGTCAATCCACTCCGCTGCCATGGACAAAGGTATAGGTGTAATAACTAATATATACTTTTGTGGGTTCTAGTTCATATTGTCTTTTACCTGGTCTTTAGTGTCCTTACTGTTGTAATATTGGGATTTATATTCGTTTCTGAATACTTATAAAGGCTATTGGCTGAGCGGCTAGGCGAATAACAATGTTTGCCACAGTCCACCCAGCGCCTGGATAATTAGTACCCCGGCGAATAGCAGCATTTTCGCCACTATTCGTTTGGTTTGCTGTTGATTTTTTCTATTAGCTGTGTTGACTTATTGCATATTTACTACTGTGGTATTTTAAAGTACGTATCGTTCAACAGCTAAGGCCTAGTGTAATTGCATTTCTTAAGCTGAGTTTCACATTGAAATTCGCTTGATGTTCTTCAACACTCATTTAAGTATCGACTAGTCGAATCTTATTTATCCTAAGAACAAGTAAACAAATCGCATTTAATATTGAGGTTACCTGGTTTCTGATACCATACACAGGATGACACCCAATCCATATGCAAACGCAATGTTTACATTACAGCTCGTGTTTTGTTCTTTCGCAAACATCGAGTTTATTGCCTTCCCGAATTCCTATGGTGTATGTGAACCATGTCAAACGGTAAATATGTACAACATAGCACCCCTGAGGTAGGTCTTGATTCGTGTTGTTATTTGTACACTTGACAGCGCATATACTGGTGTTAAATGTATGTTCGGACTCTGGTCCCACTTTTTAAATGCAAACCAACATGGGGTTTATATGTCAACGGGTCGGTTTGGCCACAGTTGTTATACATGTAGACAATTGTCAGAGAGTGTATTGAAAATTCCGACGAACAATAACTAGGCAATTCGTCATGAATAAAAAGTACACATACATGTACTGTTACGTAATGTTACAGAATTCAAAGCCCTATCCAAGTATTGCACTCATTCAACAGTATTCAACATGTTGAAACAATGTATAAAAGCGAAATTACTTAAGAACGGCCATTAACCACAAAGCAGATAAACGGGGAAATAACTCTTACTTTTGTCAAACTGTGCGTTCAGTGATAGTTTATATACTCTTCTCACATTTCCAAGTGTCATCTACCGTTACGGTACATATTTCTTCCTCACATACCTGCCGTACAAAAACCGGTCGGAAACCAGGAAACATTCCAAGCAATAAATTTGACTAAGTCGGGAAATTTCCCAGCTCTCACATCATTGTTGTTATGAAATCTAGTAACTTGTACCTTCAAGTTGTAGTCGTCACTTTAAAAAGCAGTTCACCGGGGACTATAACTGGCAGGTTATCACGATAGTGTTAAATTGGACAACACAGTGTCGATTACCATCTTAAAGAATATAATAATAATTCGTTGAAAATACGCAGCAAAAATTGATAATATTTAGATAGCAATAATCTCATAAAAGTAGACATGAAATAACATTTCAACAAAATTATGTGTAATTTGTTAAGGTTGATGTGTCTAACAAATTACATAGAATTTGAAGTTTGCATTTTTAAGACATAGCTAAAATATCGAAAATAGTTCTTAAAATTACCAATTAAAAGTTGAAGTTAGGACGATTGGTTTTATAGGACATAAGTTATTATAGATGATGTGCGTACCAAATGTGCTGGCAGACAGACAGACAGACAGACAGACAGACAGACAGACAGGCAGGCAAACACACACACAGATAGATAGAGACAAAAGTATAACATTACCTCTCCTTACGAGAAACAAGAATCCTAATTTGTCATTTGACTGCAACTTAAAATGAATTTCAATGTGACTAAGATATCCTTATTAAGGAAAAAACTGGAAATTACGATCAACGCTACTAAAATTATCTTTACTAAATTCTGTTTATTTTTCTTTTATCTTTCACAGGTGTCGGTGATATGTTTGACACAGTTTACAAACTCTTTTAGTTTAACTGTTATTGGCCCACTGCTGCCCTTTATGATACATGATTTCTTTCCATACCTAGATGCATCACAGTTAGGTAAGACTCACTGCTGCCCTTTATGGCACATGATTTCTTTCCATACCTCAGTACATAAGAGTTAGGTAAGACCCACTACTGCCCTTTATGATACATGATTTCTTTCCATACCTCAGTACATAAGAGTTATGTAAGATCCACTACTGCCCTTTATGATACATGATTTCTTTCCAGAACTCAGTGTATCACAGTGCTGCCCTTTATTACACATTATTTCTTTCCATATCACAATGTATCACAGTTAGGTAAGACCCACTGCCGCCCTTTATGATACATGATTTCTTTCCATATCTCAATGTATCACAGTTAGGAAAGACCCACTACTGCCCTTTATGTTACATGATTTCTTTCCATATCTCAATGTATCACAGTTAAAGGTAATACCCACTGCTGCCCTTTATGATACATGATTTCTTTCCATACCTTAAAGTATCACAGTTAGGTAAGACCCACTGTCACTGACACACAACATTTTGTGGTGCACCATGAGTAGGTTCTTACCACATAGTATAGTATGAGCCACTAGAAAAGTTGTCATTCTTTCAATATGATAAAATAATATAACCACGAAATTGTCAATTCGTTTAGGGAGCCTTCAGTAATTACAAATAGGAAGGGAGGGGTGTCATATTAAACAAATCGGTTCCCAGGGAAGGGTTATAATGTAGCCCGGGGTGGGGGGGTACTCCCGTAGAGAGGGTATAGATGTGTATACCACGGTTTTGACCCCCCCCCCTTTCGACTCATGTAGACTTTTGAGTCTTGAATTTTTAAAGCATTATGCAGAGGTTTGACCCACTTCTTTGAATGCACGTACGACTTTGACCCCATATTTGGAACAAGGTTGTTTCCATGGGTTGTGTTAAGTCATCTGTATCGGAAGTAAGCGGACCACCACCCCCACTCCGGCCAGCCAATGAACTAGAGATGACTGAAGAATGCACGTGTCACGTGAAAGTGTATCAACATGAACTCTTCACCCATTCATTTGGCTGAAATATAAACATTTCACCACTGTTTCTGGCTAAAATGTAGACTTTTGACCCCTACTTTTTGAATTTTTTGTACAGTTTGTGGTTGTAATTTTTGTCCACCAGGGTACACATGTACCCATTACCCACCCCAGTACCCCCCCCCCCCCAGGATTTAATCATTCAAATGGAATTAAGGGAGGGCTACATTTTTCTTTGACTTACTATTATTGTATATTATTGTATTGTGATTTTGGCATCCCATCACTGACACCAGTTCCAAATTCTACTATGCCATACCCTACCACTGACACGGTTATATAAGAACACATCAGTCAAATGACAGCAGCAGTAAGTGAAGCCATAATTAGTTGTGGTATGAGGACATGAGTTTATTTCACAGAAGTAAAGGGGAACAGTGTGGTAAGATATTGCGTATAGATAATGTTGAGTGGGGATGTTGACCTCTGTTACCGACAATGACTGGTGTGTGCTAATCTAGTCATTGAATGTTATGGCGTTCAGCTCAGACAACTAGATCCAAACACTGGAATTATGTAGTGCCTTCACAGAACATTATTGTGGTAGTGGCAGTGGTAGGAAACAGCGATGTCTTTATAACTATCAATGGAAATCAATGGTGGAACCAAGTTCTTACCATTGATTCTGGGACTTTTGCCCCTTTTCATGTCTGAAAACATGAAACTATTCTTCTTTTATTTTATTTCTAAATTTGCTGGGAATTGCTCGCACATTCACACAAACACGTCACACTTTCTACGTCCCCGCTCAAGTCATTACCCTAGTTCCCCTATTTCTCACTCAACTTATGTGATACATTTGAATGATACAGTCTACCTATTGTATCTGTAGAACACTCACCCTGGGTTTTGGTTGGTCACAGAAAAATCATATATTAGAAATCATATCATCACGACCTCCCAACAGCTAATTCTGAGCTCTAACCAATATGCCACAGGAACTTGTTGTTAAAGAATGTGGTTGATATATTTGAACAGGGGGAGGGTCAATTATCAATAAAACGTTCATATATCACATCAAACCTGTGCATGACCGCAAAAAGAAACTTCGTCTCCTACTATTATACGAGATTGCTGAGGGCCTGTTACCAGGTATTAATGCTCATGACACCTACCTAATACCAGAGACCAAAAAGATCAATAAAACCAAGGAAATTCTAGGGATCTACCAGCACAAACCGTATGGAAATTTATGCTACAAACACGTTGCTACCAGATACCAAACTGTAATACAATTATGTTCAAATATCCATTCTTCCCACAAACAATAACTGACTGGTACGATCTTGAAGATATCGTAGTTAAAGCTGGATCCGTTGTATGGTGCCTTTAAATCATCCGTCCAGCATGCTTCTGGCCCTCTTCTTCCGTCGATCTTATACCAGTTGCCTGGTCCTTCGACGTCTTTATTCAGATGCAGATCGGATTGCGATTTATTTCCCTTTGTAATCTCTTTTAGGCTCCCTTACAAGGGCACACTGATTAAACAGAATGAGCTCTGGTACTTGGTATACACATGCAGATATCACCAGGTATTCAGCTGTGGTGTAAAACTGATAAAATAATATATATAATTTGTCATATACGAAAAGACTTTCATTGTTAAATTGAACAATAGACTTATAGCAATGTGTAGACTGGTGATGAAATTATCATTTAATTTTTTGTAGGTTTGTATTCTGGATTCCTTGCTGGTGCATTTCCAGCTGGCAGTTTCTTTGGTAATATCTTGGTAAGTATTCAATCAGTTATTTTCTTTGGTCATAGTATGGTAACACCATTCATTACTTTCGGTTGGTAATTGCTATTGCAATAATATGGTAAGTATTACATCAGCTATTTTCAGGTGGTTTTGCAGTTTCTAAGGCAATATGATGGTAAGTATATACAGCATCTATTTTCTACTGGTAGTTCCTATGACAGTTATGTGAACAGTATTACTGATAGCTATAGTACAGGTCCATGCCTATTATGGATTTAACAGGGCATTCTTCGGCTTATTGTCAGCTGATAATTTATACAATATTATGATAAGTAATGCATCGGTTATTATGCAGCTGGTAGTTTATTCGGCAATATAATATAGTAAATACTATATCAGTTATATTCTGGTGGTAGTTTGCATTTGAATAGATATGGGAAGCATTGAAACAATTATTATCAACTGGTAGGATCTTAACTATATCAGTTATTTGCTGCTGGTAGTTTGTATGGTATTTACAATGGTGTAAGTAGTACATCAGTTATTTTCAGCTGATTGTTTCTATTGCAATTTCATGGTAAGTATTGTAATAAGTTATTTTGAGATGGTAGTTTTATGACAATATTATGGTGCAAATAGTTTAATATGATAGTTTCCATTGCAGTATTATGGCTAGTTATATACAAACAATACTGCCTGGACAATGGGGAATTAGCATAATAGCCTTGTCCAGTATTTAAAGTGATAGAAGATAGAATATACATGATATGTACAGTAATTTAAAGTAGACGTTAATTTCCATAGTTAATGTCATAATTGTATTCCTCACTTTATGGCCGTCTGTCTGTCTGTCTGTCTGTCTGTCTGTCTGTATGCACAATTGCATGTCTGACTGACTGTGTGTTTGTATCTTTCTCTTTTGCTATCTGTTCGTCCATTTGACCATATGACTGTCTGCCTGACAAGTCTGTCTGTCTGTCTGTCTGTCTGACCGCATCAGTCTGCCTGCAATTCTACCTGTCTTTCTTTCTTTCTTTCTTTCTTTCTTTCTTTCTTTCTTTCTTTCTTTCTTTCTTTCTTTCTTTCTTTCTTTCTTTCTGTCTGTCTGTCTGTCTGTCTGTCTGTCTGTCTGTCTGTCTGTCTATCTGTCTGTCTGTCTGTCTGTCTGTGTCTTGGTGCATTAATTTCTTAATTTCTCACTGAATGACTGACAAATTTCAAAGACCCCTGGCATTTCATGTACACGTAAAGTGGCCATAAAATTGTTGTCAAACTATGGCACAAAAACAGGTTATTAATCTTGTTCATTTATTTATTTGTCCCGTTTGTAACAAGTTCAATACCGAAACTCTGTTAATGTTTGTTTGTATATAATTCCTCTTGTAAATGTTTCGCTGTCGCTGGTTGTACTATCAATCGAAAAATATAAACTGATGACAACTGTCAATCAAACGTGTCAGACCAACTGATCGCTTTGTTGACTGACAAAAAATAATTTCAATGAGACACTGCCCCACCCTTGTCTTAGATGTGCTACATCTGAGTGGGACACATGGAAATACTTAACAAGAGATGAACTGAAAATGCTCCCTTATATCTTTGTATGATCCACAGATGTAGCATGTTTCATTGAATTTGGTGCAGCTGTTCTGCATGTATAAAGTCATTAATTATGCAAATTAACACTCATTATGCAAGCCACTCCCATCAAAATCTATCAGTACAGTGACTGCAATGCACTCACGCCTTTCATTAAAGTGCAGCCTTTCTACATTACATTTTAATTACAAAACTTAGCTAAATATGCAACTGAGCAATTAATTGACACAAGACATTGAACTGTCTTCCTGTACTGTCGTACCTTTGTGCAATCAACATCTGTAGCAAGTTCATTTGAATTCGGTAGAGTCCTGGCTATATATCCCTTATTGTAAAAGTTCATCAAATATGCAAATGAGCAATTAATTGACGCGATACCATCATATCTTTGCTCCGTTAATTACCTCTAGCAAGTTTCATTAAATTTGGTGGTTTTTCTTGGTATAGGCTCTAATTGCCTAAGTTAGTTAATTATGCAAATTAGCAATTCATTGACAGCACTATAAAATTTCATTAAAAACAATATATCATATCTCTGTATGGTCAATATCTGTGGCAAGTTTCATCAAATTTGATGAAGTCCTTCTGGATGCATAATCTGAGTTACAAAAATTAATTATTTATGCAAATTAGCCCTTAATTAACTTGACACAAGTTAACGACTTTTAGTGCTTTTATATCTTTGTATGATCCGTAGATATAACAAGTTTCATTGAATGTCGTGCAGCAGTTCTGCATGCATAGCCCCATTTATATAATCATTAATTATGCAAATTAACATTAAAGCACTCCCACCAAAAACTAATCAGCAATAAGATACAGCCTGACAATGCCACATAGTAAATTGCAGAACATTTGCTTCAGTACTTTTTTGAGATATCAATGGAACAAAATTTATGCAGACGGACAGACACAGACAGACAGGACAGACAGACATCACCATGACATCAGCTAAAAACTAAAAAAGCGATAAGGGATATACGCAAACACAGTGAAGAATGATCTTGTGTCTTTCTGATAAAGGCAATCGAAAGCACACACTAGCAAAACGTGTGTGTGTGTGTGTGTGTATGTATGTATGTATGTATGTATGTATGTATGTATGTATGTATGTATGTATGTATGTGTCATCGAAACATGTGTGCTCTAATTTAAATGCATATTCTTCGGTGGTTTTTCACCAGTGGGGTAGAGTCGCTGATACATATGGACGAAGACCAGTATTGCTTATTGCTCCCATGGCAACTCTAGTCTGTGTGTTGTGCTTTGGTTTTAGGTAAGTTGTGCCATGTTGATATTATCTCCTTGGTAAATGAAATCGCCAGAAATGAGAGCGACAGGGATGGTTATACTGGTGTTTCTAACGCAATCATCGAATAGCCTCAGACACGTTCTTGTCTAGTGGTTCTTGGTCGCTCAATGATACCACGCAAATATTAGGCTGAAGTCAGAATTTACAGTTCAGCACAAGATAACTCGCAGTGTGTCACTAGAAACTACATCGGAGAACGCTGGTGTCTTTGCACAATATGCTAAGGGAACTACAATGGTTAAACCTTAAAAATGGCAGGGCAGTATGCAGACTATGATGTCATTGTTTCCTATATAAAGTCACGCACGAATAATCTTATTGTTGTTCAAGACGATAAACTACCAGAATCAACTGGTTTGCCATCAGGAAACGTGTGTCTGGTCCTTCCCTTGTCCCGCTCATCTCCAAGAAATACTGTTATTATATCACTTTAAATATTTCTCGTAGAAGTCCAGAAGGGAAGCTTTTACCATTATGCATCCAAAAGGCAAAGACATTAGTATCAAATCTGTCCTCGCCAGCATCAATATCTCATCATGTTCATCTTAAATCTGGTGACATCTAAACTATATCGCTAGCTAGCGTTACTCCTGTCTGATGTCAACTATTCTGGAATACACAGAGGAGAAGCAGAAGTTGTACTGCTTTTTTCTTCCGTAAGGAAGAGATATATTTATGCGTGGAAGTCTGTGTATCTGTGTGTCTGTCTGTCTGTCTGTCTGTCTGTCTGTGTCATCGTTTTCTCCATAACGGCTTGGTCAATTTAAACAAAATTTTGAAGACGTATTCCGTAGGGTAATGGCAAGACTTGATTAGGTTTTGGTAAAAATCCCGTGAATATTAATGAGCAATTTACGTAATTAATGATTTTCGGTAATTAGGCTATATCTCTAGAATGCACGCTTCAAATTCATTATAACGTGGTACACACATTTGCGATACCACAGCGCACCTGTCCTAAAATATTACTAATGTAGCTTTTAGTTTTAATAAGTTATTGGCATATTTTCGATTGGCCACACAAAAAAAATAGTTTCTCGTCAGGAAATGTTGTCTAAAGTGGTACGACGATGCGCTTATTTTTGCTTTACATTCTCAACAAATGTCACAGTACATGTTGTGGTTGGCCAGGAGATCACTAACAGCAATGAGCAAATAGCAATCAATGAGAAAAAATAACTTATTACATATGTTCTGTTGTATTCCAACAATTGTCTGTAGGAATGACAATCTCAAAACTTTGCCCTTACGGAAGACATTCAGTTTACATCTGGTTGGACTGTATGAATCTACATAATACACCCACGAAGAATGTACGCTATACTTCCATGCACAAGCCTTGATATAGTCCTTCAACAGAAAATATGAATTATATACCCTTGTCTGGTCTGGTCAGTCGGTCGAATTTCTGGATCACTGGATCTGTAGTGTTTGAAATACAAGTCAAAACATTCCAAATTGCCATTATTTAAGGGGTATAATTGTATTATTCTCCAACATTTGTTTCTTCATTCCCGCAGGGTATACTTGTGACCTAAGTTAAGGGTATTGTCACTGCTTGTCGAGTGACTAGGAGAGACAAGATCCCTAATTTGGTCTCTCGTATTTTCCTTGGCTGAACTTAGAAAAATATGTAATTGTCATCTAGTAGAGAAATATAGTGCAAGGGTCGTACCTGATTGATGTGTGACAATCTTGATTGTACTTTTATAGTGCTATACTCAGACTCTGATGTTTTTTTTAATTTTGTTACTAGTAGTTATGTTAAAATCATTTCATTACAGCATGTCAATCATCTGGGCGATAACATTTCGTTTCTTATGGGGTCTACTGAACGGCATCATAGCTGTCAATAAAGCCTACCTCAGTGAGATATGCGATGACAGTAACATAGCTAGAGGGTTTTCAGTGATGGGGACATCAGCAGCTACCGCCAGGATACTAGTAAGTTGTAAAAAACGTTATAATACAATTATGCAATTTTCGAAAGCCTGAGTGCATTAATTCATTCATCAATTCATTCACTTAACAATTTTCTAAAGTTTATAGGATATTTTACAACAAATCAAAATTTGCCATTTTTGAGTAAGTAAAAATAGCTTTACGCCAGGTGAACTATTGTGCTCCACTTGTTGGAAAGTAAACATTATTTTTTGTTAAAACATCACTTTAATTTGGTATTTGTGCCTAAAAAGATATCATTCTGTGGTTGACTGTGTGGGAAAGGAATAAGAAATATTCGATTTTACCAGTGTATTGATGGCACAAATCGAGATATCTGGTGTAAAATAGTAATATTTGCATAGTTGGCACGCTTCCATGTTGTGATGTGTAACCGTTTCAAATACTACTTGTAGTTTGTCGTCTGTTGCGAACGTTGTAGTAGTGATAGTGATACTGAACTCTAGGTAATGCAGAGGAAGATTTTCTGATTGAGACAGTGTAGTTTAAGGGAAATCATGGAATAAATTATCGTGTGTGTTATCGTGTATTTAACATTTGTACAAATCACCTATGTTAATAGTATATGGTATGCATGGCTCTCGACTCATATGTACTGCACTGGCATACTTACCATTAATCAAAATTACTTTTGAAATTTGTCCTACAATATCAGTTATCAGTATGAATGGGAAAGCCCCAAACCTAAAGGTCTACTGACTTAACTCCCTGCAATACATGTAATCAACCAGCCGCCATATCCATCTTCTCACTCCAACGAGTCGAGCAGCATGCCGTATACCAACCACGTCAAGTGATATGTTGAGTCAAACAGGTAGTTTGTTCATAAGTGTATAGATTATCCCTAAACACGAGGAGCAGATAAAATAAATGGTGTCATTACACAGCTGTATAAACTACATACGACGTTCATGTTCAGAGTTGATACGTGTTAAGATGAGTTGTCCTGGGAGTATCTTTATTGTTATGCATATTATCCATATTCGAGAGGGGTGGGAGCAAATAAACTCATACCACCTTCTTGTTTTGCATTCTATTTTTTTTTAAAATATACTGGTATAATATCATAGCGATAAATCAATCTTGGTGGCTGGTATAATATACTAGCGATACACCACCCTACTCAATATAGTTTCTTCACATGGTCAACCCCTCTTGGCATACCATCTTCAGGGGATGGTGTATTGATTAATGTTAATAATACTGGAGTTTGTTATCTGCCTCAATGAAGATTTGATTCAAAATAGTAACTCTCTTCTAGTCTAGACTTGATTATTATACTGTGGACCCATTCTATGAATAGGTCTTAGGTAGCACTAGATATTCAATGGTACAGCACTGTGAATAACTATTTCGTGTTCTTCAGTGACTTCCTTAATGACCTACAATTTGGTAATCTTACAAAAGTTTATAAGACGGAGGACGTACATGCTCTTACTGACTTAAAAGCACTCTCACGGTGGTATATGCAATGTTGCAAACCTTCTAAGGCCTGGGTTTATGACTTGCACTGTGCATTCTCTCCTTCTACCTCTTTATGTTATCTTTTCAGAAATGTCTGTTTGACAGTTTAACCTTCATCAAAGATTTCATTTTTATATTAACAGGGCCCTATTGTAGCCGGGTTTATGAGTTGTGCAGCCAGCAAATATGAAGTATTCAATACAGCAATTTTACGGGACTTTCCTTACCTCTTACCATGTGTCTTTAGTGCCATACTTTGTTTCATTACATGGATAGGTAAGAAACCTTATGTTATGTTTACTTTTCTTGGCATGCAATAAAATAAGGGAAAATAGCATAATTTGTGGAATTTGTAAGTCAGTGATATCCGTTCTAACACACATAAAATAAAAGAGTACAGTTAATTCCATGTTTCAAACACATGGTACTCATAGAAATGACATGTTACATGAAACATAAATTTATAACAATAATGATTGTACAAATTAACAAGCTTAATTTGTCTAAAAATAGATATTAAGGTCAATGTGTTATGCTATATCGAAAAAGTAGTTATTTCATGAACATCCGTTGTCATGTAACCAAAATCGATCACGTTATGGTAATTTCGCCATATATATATATATATATATATATATATATATATATATATATATATATATATATATATATATATATATATATATATATATATATATATAACTCGGTGAGTATCAATCTGCTAAGACAGTGCTCTATACCGCAGTGGCAGAGCGTAATAGTTTTGGTAGTACTGGAACTCTTGCTTGGTTGTAACTCGGAGTTTCACGCATGGCACGATCGTCAGACAACTACCAAAACTATATATATATATATATATATATATATATATATATATATATATATGACATGAAATGATTACTTTTTCGATATAGCATATATATATATATATATATATATATATATATATATATATATATATATATATATATATATATATAGGCTTAATTCAATAAGGATGTAATAAGTCGTTACTGAGAGTTTCATGCTTCGAGCGATCTTCAGACAACTAAATTGGGACGTCAAAATCGGTACATTTAATGTGTGTATGTATACATTGCATAACAATTTGATCGGACTAAACTATTCCTTACGAGGGTTTACTTCTGTAGTTGGCGAGTGAGTATGTGCCTTCATGGCGACATTTCGAGACCAGTTCGGATTTGTTGTTCAGTAACATACAAAGTTCCTCAGTTAAACAGAGGTTACAACGTTTCGTCTCAATATATATTGGTATGTCTTCAGTGCTGTACACCAATGAGACCCACAGATGAAGGGAGCTCAGTCTCTTCGAAATATTTGGGTTGGACCCGTATGGTTCACACTATCATTTATATAATTGTATTATGGTAATTGTCCAACAATCATATAAAAACCCAGGTGATATTAAACTTTTGCCTGAATATTAATTTTGCTTTGTGGTATTGAGTATGGTGAAATCGGCCTTTTGAAATGTTCTGTATTTTGATTTTTACGCTTGATAGCTATTTGAATAAGCTTAAAGTTATGATTTTGTTTTCAAAGGTGTTGTTTGCAGCCTGAAAGAAACTATCAAAATATCTCCATCTGACCATACTTCTCATGACAATGAAATGAAGGATTATCAAAATGAAAATCAAAGGAAAACTCATAAACTTCCTGCAAAAACCAGCATGTCAGAATCCGACAGTTTTCAGAAATCGTATGTAGAACAAGATATACAACCTACGACCAGTACGTCACCTCTAATTGTAAGTAACATTGAAGGTGTAAATATTGCATCCAATACAAAGATGACGTTGCCAGGACACCGATACAGTGTTAATACAAGTGGTAGTGAAGATGATGATGATGAGTGTGAAGCAGTCAAATCACGGCGGAATCGGTGTTGTGTATGCTGTCCTTGGAGGAAGCATAATACTACATATTATGAACTGGAACAAATATCTGGTAATTTTATGTTAATTGCTTTCAATGTATTTATTTACGAAGGAAAACATGGTTTTACGATAATTTGATTTAAGTTAATAATTGTTTTGCTAATGTGGTTGCTCACTTTAGGATATCATCAACAACATCAGCAGAATAATTATTACGTATGGGTTATCATACCAATTATAACAATCTGTTGTGTACATGTTAGATGCCTTGTCAGCACAACTTAACAGTATATGTTTCCGTGCAGTAGTACTACAGGCATGGCAAAGGGTCACTCTGTGTGTGTAAACAATTTAAAGTCAAAAACCGCTGGACCGATTGCCATGATATTTCAGGGGTGTATTACCGTGGATGTATAGTTGGGAAATTGTTCAAATCAAGATTTGGGTCAAATTATGTAATTTTTGGTCAGAAATTTAAACACAAAATCTACCGGGCAAATCGGTCTGAAATTTGGTTGGAATGTTCTTAAGGGTCCATCAGTGATATGCAAATTAGAGCTAACAATGTCTCTTTTTGGTCAAAAATCTTTAATTCCAAAATTACTGAGCAGATTGGGCTGACATTTAATGGGGATGTATCTGGGGTGTATAGGTGAAGAACTATTAAGCTTATAATGATTTCATCAGTCATTTTCAAATTAGGTGTAATTTCGGTCAAAAATATATCTCAAAAAGTACTCGGTCAATGAGACTGAAACTTGGCGAGATGTGTCTAGAAGTGTGGGTATTCTGCAGATTTCCTTCAAAACACTTTGACACAATTGGCCCATGTTATTCTGCAGATTTCCTTCAAAACACTTTGACACAATTGGCCCATGGCCATGCCATTAGTAACAACCAAATGGCAGTATATTTTGATTAAATAACAACATCATCTGGTAGGCAAGTGAGTTAACTTTCCAAATATGTATGCAAATACCCCTACCAACCATGACAATGTCAATAGCATCAGCCAAACGGTAGTTTACGTCACAAAGATAAGAGAACAAATGAATAAACATTCAAAAATGTATGCAAATATACCTAGCAACATGACCACGCCCGTAACAACAGCCATGTGATGATGTATATCACAAAGATAATATCAGGTATACATAGAAAAATGAACGACATTAAAAACATGTATGCAAATATGTCGAGCAACATGACCACGCCCATAGCAACCACCAAATGATCGCGTATATTGCAAAGATAACAACAGGGTTGGATTGGCAACTGGATAATCATTCAGCAAATGAACACCTATACGTAGCATGGATCAGCATGCTGGTAAACATTTGTAAGAACTATGTACAGTTGTGCTACAACACCATTGGCGCTATTTTTTTTATGTAACTGTAATGTTATATAGTATCTCGCCAAGTGAATTAATGTTTCCTTCTGCATACCCTTTCAAAAGCTTTTCCGTTTCTTATACGGTGAGTGTTTCTCGAGATATTTGTATAGAAAGGGTACAAATTACACGCTGATCAGCTTAGTCAGAAAGTATCAGCCCAATAAATTTGATCAGCAGAGATACGTATGACAGTTATAACATCATCGGACTACATCACTGTATTGTTTTGTTCCAGATTCGTCACCTTGTTTGGAAAGATGTAAGAAACTTCTAACTGCACTCAGTGATAGACGTGTGTTGATTGCATTATCTTTACTAGGGATAACAGCTTTGTGTAATGTTATGACCAGACAGGTAGGTAATACTTATATATAATCTCCAGGTATTTCGAGCGAGTACGACGTCATCGAGGACGAATGATTCCCCTTATGTCGGCCGTATCCCTCGGACTCATTAGGCAAGGAGGGATACATACATTAGGGGAATCATGAGTCTGAGATGACGTCGTACGAGTGAGAACTATCGGGAGATTATTTATTTATTATATACGTTAACCCACTCATTTTGATCACGAACCTATTTTTAAAATTTAAGGTGGCCGCGCATTAATCTTGTACATATATAGTGATAGGGTTACTATTCCCAGCTGTCCGCCGTGTTCATTCATAACATCGACAGTCAGAAAACCAGTAGAACACTACTACACAGTACACTTACAATTTGAGGTCAGTAAAATCACACCACAGACTTTCAGGTAGGGAACAGTACGTCAATAACGAGACTTTATTCAAAATTTATGAGAGCATTCTCAATACACTTTTATTTTTCTCTTGCTGAGATAGTGAATGAACGGCGTATGAGTTGATGGATAGTACATTTCTATGACCAGATAGTTGCATTACTTGGGTTGGGGCAACTATATAATGGTCGTGCAACTATATGATGGCCGTTTTACGGACACTGTGGTTTGTCTTACGACCGGGTATTCTTGCTTTCGTAGCCATTGTTTGCACCATACTGTCAAGTTTGTTCTTACCCATTGGTTGGCGTTATATTATTACCAAATCTGTGTTAATGGATTGTAATTGATAGCTAGATAGAAACGTGCATCGGGACTACACATTTCAGCTGGTCGATGGTCACGGTATGCCTTGTATGTCTCAATAGGACAAATGCTTTGATCAGGTTTAGCGAACATCTTGGGATAGTACGGACGAATATTGGCTACGTGTTGACCGGAGCGGGTTTTGTTGTCACGTTCGCTGAAGGCATTCTCGTCCGAAAGCTGTCACTTTCATCTGTAGTACGGAAACCTATAAGTTTGGTATTATTCCACCACACGCGGTGTACAGCAGGGATTCAGGGTAATGGGTAATGATTACCCAAAATGCAATATGATTCTCATGCGAGGAGCTTTTATCGAAGGCGCCGACACATACATTGTTGTTGGTTCTACAAATGCATTACGTTGTATACCTCACTTTTGAAGAAAATATCTGACGACTGTCGCGTCGTCCCTGCTGTCCCAAAGTAATCATTAACAAATAAAATTTACTCAGTCATGAATTTATTTGTCTCTTTCTTTTTGCTCAAAAGCCAGGGTTTAGTACACATAATTTGCCAAGTTGTTGGTGATGCTGCATAGCGCACGTGGGTCTAAGTTTATCTGGTCTCTGCAAAGCGTCCGGGCATACATCGTTTACTTATCGTGGTTTGCGACCCTGCCGTATCATAATCACAATTTAGACTATTAAAAATGCAAACATCTATTCACAGTTATAATTTTATTGGCTGAGTTTTATTTCTCCGGGTTGATTGCTTGAAAACTAAAACAGTGCTCCTGTACATACAACACATAAGAAATGAAATACCTCAAGATTTACTGGCTATAAAATCTGTTCCTCCATTGACCTGGACATGTTGAATTGTGCACAAACATAACCAATTTAGGACACTTTGAAATAATATATGGCAAGCACTGTGACTGAAAGTGCCTGACCCAGCCTGTGTCTAGATATTGGATATACAATGTCCATGTATATAGGTAGTCTAGTTCCTATATATTTTTGTACATATAATGTATAATAACTACAATCATCTCCATTAGAAGTTCCAAATTGATTTATGGTTGAGATTAATAGTTCAATTTAGGGTAAAAACTAAATTCTTTTAGTGTGGGGTGGGGGTGAGGGGAGGTCTTTTATAATGAAACCTGTGTTGTACCCCAATACAAACATTTCTAAAAATGTCAAATTGAAAAATGGGGGGAAAAAATGTTGTGCATGGCACTAAAATACATTGATTGTGCCAATAAAAAAGCTATTTTTCCTCCCTACATACTGGCTTTGTATTCATAGCACTACATAATACGACATACTGATTTGAAATTGACTGTGCTATGTGCAACAATTTTACCAATTTAGTTACAAGGGGGTAGGGAAGGGGTTCCGAGGCCTTCTTAAAAGAATTATTTTTTTACCTACTGATCTCAAAGAATTATTTTTTTACCTACTGATCTCACCCCTAATGTGTTGATTTATCATACATGTACAAACTATTGAACTGTGACTTGACATAGCTATAGTACGAACTACATGCCTTATCAAAAATAACTTTTCTATGTTCATGTTTCACTTCTTCTCTGATACCTGTGACCATCACCAAGTTTAATACATGTTACCAGGCTACATGTGAAACCCGTTTTTGTCTTGCTATTGTTTTACACCATAAACTACCAAGAAAGAAATATATTCCAAGGTGAACACAATATTAATCGGATTCTCGTAGAATATATATTATTTGAATGACTGATAAACAAAGGTATAAACACAGACTTGTTTGCCGATGATCTAGTAAAGGGCTACTTACTGTAGCCAGGACTTCTATAGTATTGATACAGTGCAAAGTTAGGAGGAAAATTAGATTTTACATCTCCCTGGAATATCTAATATCCACTTTAAGTGACTATATACTGCGAGGAAAATTTTGTCAGCAGATCATAGTATTACATTTCCTTGGTATTAGAATGTATTTATTTTCAAGGCTATCATGTTGTCAGCAATATACTGGACAACATAGCCAGTAGTAAGTGAATTGAATTAGTAATCTAGTTTAGAAAACATTTTATGACATTTTTTAATTTCTATTTTGAAACCAATGACATTTATCACATTTCATTATTCAAAACCTTTCAACAATATTTTGGTTAAAATTAGCAGTGTGGTCAATGAATGGGGGGTGGAGTCATCAGTGTCATGATTAAACTGAACAATTATGAACAGGACAAACAAGTGCCCTGAGGAGTGCATTTATGGAAAGCTGCAGTTGTGTTAAGTCTAAAGAAAACAATATATTGACTATATGATGTGAACATATCTTTATATGATGCAAACAATTCATTATATGATGCAAGTACATCATTATGTGTGACAGTTATTGACATGGGTTTACAAGTATATTAACTCCATTTATAATATTGTACTTGATAATTAGCTGAATTAATCAATATTATAGTTCACTCAATCTAAGAGATATCCTAGAACTTTTGGTTACTAAGCCATGAATAGTTTTGTATTTCCGTGAACAGACAATCATACTTCTCATATGGTTCCTATCTAAAGAGCTTTATACATGTGAAGCAATGGTTTTTAGTTAGCAATTTACCAGATACACTTAAAATTACTGAAAATGTAACGTGTAAAATTAACTATGTAGTGTGCGGTATTTTGCTTTGAGAATAGAGTGTCTTTTGCAAGAAAAAAAAGTGTTTCTTGTCAACAGATGCGGAGGGGAGTCATTGTGTTTTATTATTTGTCAGAGGGGATGTTGGATTGTTTTGTGGATGAATTGCAGGGGGTCACTATTTTACAAGTACAAGATGAACAAAAAGTCACCGGCCAACCCTCGGCCGTAAAAACTGATTGCTCGCTTAAGTTTACATCTTGGACATAGATCTCTGTAGCTTTAAGGAATTTTTCTAGCTGTTTTACGTACAGCGTTGCTGGTTGATTTCATTGTGTTTCTTTTCCTCTGGTTTGTGATGAAATCGCTTATTTCATCTGCCGACAGTGTAACGTGGCATACGCATCTTCATGAGAACTTTTGCTCGGCAGACGACAGGTTCGTCTGCGATTTCCCACCATCTACAGAAAATATCTTATAAATCACTCATTTATATTAAAGAAACCCATATTTTCACATGTGATTTATTATTTCTAACCCCATATTTCCCTTTCCTTCAAATCCCACCCACTTTTGGTAGTTCCAACAGTATTACTATAGTGTGACATCATAAGTATAGTAATATGGAATGTATGGATTTCATATTACCATACTTTGACGTCACATCCTGAGAATATTAGGTTCTACGTATATAATAATTATAATCTCCCGGTATTTCGAGCGACTATGATGTCACCTCAGACTCATGATTCCCCTAATGTCTGTATCCCTCCGAGCCGATAGATGGGTTTCTGTCATGGTATACTTGTATTTCTCTCACAGGCGTTTGCAGTTGTGTAGTGACGTTCATTATCGAATTCCATCGAGAGTCATATATTTGATCAATGTCAAACCTGAACAAGTAATACCCAATATATCTTCTAACTCATCACAATCATGGGTATAAAATGTAATATATCAGTCCACTACATTCTGGCCTCACTAAAAACAAATAATCGAGTGTGCAATCTTACTTTAATATGTGCATTTCTTTATTATTGTAGATAATACCACTATTACTAGTTACAGACTACGCACATGGTGGTTATGATTTTGATACAACTGAGATCTCTTTCATGTATGCAATGGTAGCTGTACCAGAAATTCTCTATCAGGTAATTGTTTGGCTTAATTTCTGGCGAATTAATTTATATTATCAGCTGCAATAGCTGTAACTCTGAAGTGCATGACCAATAATGTCAGTGACAACATGCCATGTTCAAGTTAACTCCTATTAATATATTCAGTAACTGTTTAAAAACTTCCGGTGCAATTTAATATCTCTTTCTTAAAGAAACAGTGTGAATGCTATAACTGTGATGGATGTGCATAGCGATATGTCCTGGAAATTGAAAAAAATGGCCTCATATAAATGCTTCATTTTAATTATTTACCCAGAAGGCCAAGGTCAATTTCCAAGGTCACTATCTTAAAAGAAAGTTTGTTCGTGATTATAAGGGTTAAACACTTGAAATGAATCTCTAAGTATTGAACCTTTGTGAGTTATGTAGTAATATATTAATCTATTACTCTAAACATGGCTGCCATTCAGTAAAAAGTTATATGAGCTTTATATGTAAACGTTATGTATATCTTTCTTCTTCTATATTAACTGTGGTCATGATTCAAAAGAAATTGGGAACAAAGGAATACTATGAAGTGTCTATATTTGGCAAGAAATAGCTGGATTTTGATCAAAGCTGATAACAGGGGGGGTGGCATTTGAATGGATTATCTATTTATTACATTTTTTTTAGTTTTGTGATGGCCTTCGCTGTACAGATTTAGTGTGCACAGCCAAAACAAATATTATATCAATCAAGGGTATTCAGATGAAGACAGTCTGTACTACTCATACTATAGTCTGTATTCAAATGAAGACAGTCTGTATACTAGTCCTACTATAGTATGTATTCAGATGAAGACAGTCTGTATACTAGTCCTACTATAGTATGTATTCAGATGAAGACAGTCTGTACACTAGTCCTACTATAGTCTGTATTCAGGTGAAGACAGTCTGTACACTAGTCCTACTATAGTCTGTATTCAAATGAAGACAGTCTGTACACTAGTCCTACTATAGTCTGTATTCAGATGAAGACAGTCTGTACACTAGTCCTACTATAGTCTGTATTCAGATGAAGACAGTCTGTACACTAGTCCTACTATAGTCTGTATTCAAATGAAAACAGTCTGTATACTAGTCCTACTATAGTCTGTATTCCGATGAAGACAGTCTGTACACTCGTCCTACTATATTATGTATTCAGATGAAGACAGTCTGTACACTCTAGTCCTACTATAGTCTGTATTCAGATGAAGACAGTCTGTACACTCGTCCCACTATAGTCTGTATTCAGATGAAGACAGTCTGTATACTAGTCCTACTATAGTCAGTATTCAGATGAAGACAGCCTGTACACTAGTCCTACTATAGTCTCTATTCAGGTAAACACAGTCTGTATACTAGTCCTACTATAGTCTGTATTCAGATGAAGACAGTCTGTACACTATAGTCCTACTATAGTCTGTATTCAGATGAAGACAGTCTGTACACTCTAGTCCTACTATAGTTTGTATTCAGATGAAAACAGTCTGCACACTAGTCGTACTATAGTCTGTTTTCAGATGACGACAGTCTATACACTGATCATACAAGTCGGTATACAGATGAACAATAACACAATAACAACCACCTGTCAATCTCTTTTCACACCCTACAGTTTTAAGTAAAGTACAAACAGACATGATACAAGTTTCCACAACAACATCATGTGCTTTTGTTGGCTATTACATTTGTTTATATGTGACATGAACAGTAATGAATCCAGTCATGCAAATCTCCATTTAGTTCCGAAAGATTATCTTGTGAAAATTCTACTAATAGTCGATTTTATTTGTTCTTTCTCCCTAGCTTATTATGTATCCTCGGATAACCAAGTTATTGGGCTTCAAACGTTCATTACAAGTCGGCCTTGTGGTATTTGCATGTTTTTCTGCACTACTACCAAATGCAAACAAGATCACAGGACCTATTTTTGTGGCAGATGATCCATTGAATACATCTATGCCTTTAACAGAACAAAATGTAACTTTCTCAAGTTCAATCTCATTGAATGTACAGCGCCCTCTTACAACTCCTAGTGTGCAACAGATATCAGCACCAATGACACAGCACCATCTACAGTCACAAAGGCAAATTGGAAAGCTTTCACAAGTTATCTCCGAACCTCAGAACTGGACAAGATATGTAGATAAATTATCTGAAAATTCTATACGGGGGAATATTGTCCTATCAAATGGTACTGTGACTGTTCAAGATATTGTGTTGAGAAAATCCAAAGACTTACAATCTGTTGGTGATTATACAGCTGCACAGAATGACTACAGTATTAACGTGACTATCAATACTACTGTCAAATCACCGAAAGATGATAAATCATCGACACAGCTATGGAGAAATACTACTGATAATTTGGTTAAACGATGTGAGTTTAAATCGGACAATAGAAAATACAAACACGGGTCTGTAAAACGAATACCAATCAAAGTTTGGTTGGTTTTGATCATCTTCCTCACAGGAAGTATGATGGGAAGGTAAGTTCAATCATAATTATCTGTGTACAGATGAGGACAATCTGTGCATTTGTCCTACTAGTCTGTATAAAGATGGAGACATTCTGTATACAGATAAAGTCAGTCTCTACACTAGTCCAACTAGTCTGTATTCAGATGAAGACAGTCTGTATACTAGTCCTACTATAATCTGTATTCAGATGAAGACAGTCTGTACACTAGTCCTACTATAGTCTGTATTCAGATGAAGACAGTCTGTACACTAGTCATACTATAGTCTGTATTCAGATGAAGACAGTCTGTACACTAGTCCTACTATAGTCTGTATTCAGATGAAGACAGTCTGTACACTAGTCCTACTATAGTCTGTATTCAGATGAAGACAGTCTGTATACTAGTCCTACTATAGTCTGTATTCAAATGAAAACAGTCTGTACACTAGTCCTACTATAGTCTGTATTCAGGTGAAGACAGTCTGTACACTAGTCCTACTATAGTCTGTATTCAGATGAAGACAGTCTGTACACTAGTCCTACTATAGTCTGTATACAGATGAAGACAGTCTGTACACTAGTCCTACTATAATCTGTATTCAGATGAAGACAGTTAGTTTGTATACAGATGATGCGATTTGCATCCGTTAGTTATAAAAGAACATTTGCCACAGTTGTTTACTAGCAATTTCGAGGCTGATTGAGATTAAAGGAATTATGATGTTAAAACTCAGTCCGTTTTGTCCTGTTACATTTTTCACTTGCTTGGGCAATGGTGTCTTATTTACATCTTCAACTCTCGGTATAACATGTACGAGCTATATGTATTTGTACACACTTATAATTCCAGTAATAGAAGTGATAGAAACAGGTTTAATAATCTGCCAATTCAATTTCTTGTTTAAATGCCCAGTGCTCTAATTCCATGAATGAACGTGATTGAAATATTTTACTACAACTTCATGTTTACTCTTTTCCATTTCGAATACTAGAATGACAGCCTTAGTATCTACAAATGTGATTATTGGAAATTCCAGTCTGGTAAGTACATTAACTCTTCCAGTTTCAAACATATGCTGGTCAGGTGATAGTACTAGACTGGTGTTATCACAGTTGGTAACACATGCCAATGAGCTGCTAGTACCAGATGATGTTACCTGTAATTAGTTAACGTGATGTAAACATTGGGCTGGTACATGCATTAAACCATTTACTAACACACACGGGGTGTTAGTACCTGCCTGGTGTTATAGCAGTGAGGTCATCCGATGCTATACTGGTCCTGAGCTATCTAAGCTGGAAATCAGTTCTATAGCTACACTCTATATGTGTGTTGTCAGAGTTATTTTGTAGTACTGGTAGAAAGTGTATGTACATGACATGAGTGGACTGGGATTTTATTGTGACCAAACGTTGTGTGTGTGTGTGTGTGTGTGTGTGTGTCAGTATGTGTGCCATAAACCATGATAGTTGTGACTATAATAGGATATGTTAATAACAAGAATGCACAATTCATAACTTGTGTCATGTCTTCATATCTCCTTCGCATCCTCATTTTGTATACATGTCAGAAATTGGCATATTCCTTTGAAGATGACAGATAATTCAAAATTAGATAATATGGAAAAGATTACATACCACCCCCACCCTCCATCAAATTTAAGTCAGATTGCACACAAATGTCCATTTCAATATAAATATTGGTTACCTTAATTATATGAAACACATATTTTATCTGTAAGTATTTTAAGAATGAGATGTATTTTAACCTTGTTTACAGTCAAAAGATAAAGCCACTGTGTATGGTGTAGCACAGTCTACGCTTGCTTTCTTCACATCATTTGGTCCTGTGGTTGGTGGTAATATATTTGCTTGGTCAGAAAAGAATGGTGAGGAAACGTTTTAATTGTTACATTTTTGTATTAACTGAATGTACAAAGTTAAAGTTTGTCATTAAAGTGTTTAAAATATCTGTTGTTACATCTCTGTTTTTCTCTCTTTCAGGCTTACCCTGGCCATTGAATTATCACCTGATGTATTATATCATATTTTTCATCTTGAACATAACTGCCGCTGCCAGTGCCCTCTTACCAAAGTCTATCAATAAGAGGAGAATCGAAGAAGAGTGAGTGAACATAGTTGCCTAGAAAAATAGAGAGATGTTTCATCATAACAATTAAATGATGTAATTCAGAAATAACAATTGTAGTCATGATAGAACATGGATAGGGTTTATTTGGTTACAACCCTCCTTAGCTGAGCTAATTTGTTATGCTGTGTTCAAAAACATTTTTTGACAAAATATAGCAAAAAATATCTTGTGTATAGTATTAAATAGTGTATGATACTCATTGTAACAGAAAATATTGGAAAGAGGAGAGCTGTTTCCATGGAAACAAAGTATGTTTTAATTGCATGTTTTTGCTAACATATATACATTTAAGATTAACATTAATATGATTTCAATAAAATAATATTTTTTGTTTAAAAATCTATATATCTTTATTAATTTGGAATGCTATGTTGGTATGTCCTGAATATCAGTTGTTATGGTAACTTAAATCAACAAACGTGGATTCTTTGCAAAATTAGACAAAATACTTGAAAAATTTGCATTGATGTCCACTTCATCGCTATCATAAAGCACAGCTGTGTTAATTTTTTTTCCAGTTGTAGGATTTTGTTATGCATCTGGAAAAGTTTACGTTGGTATCGTTATTTTACTCAAATGCTTTGGTACTGTCATTAAATTGATCAAAATATTAACTTCTTTATTCCCTAAATTCCCGCCACTTCATGGTTACGATATCATCTCTTGTAGGGATTCTCATATTTTCGTTATGCTTGTGCTATGCCTGTGTCTGTTTTTTTGTGTGGCCCGTTTATGTCACCATGAATGGAAACCTTGTACAGATGTATTTTGTCTGGTTATGTCTGAAACCGACTGGGTTCTCAGCGACATTAACGCATGTTAATCACAGATATGATACATTTTATGGCATATTACTTTAGATAGGATTTATCTTGTTTCCTAATATATCCAGATAAGAACCTGCAGATACAAAGCCGACTACTCTTGCAATTCGCCATCATGACTCCACTGACGAAGATCTTACATAATTATTTGGCTATTTTGCATATTTAAACTAGATTTCTTATTTTGTATTGAAATGAAAATGAGAATCGTTTAAATGAAATACTAGACAGATGTAGAATGCACGAATGAAGCACCCACACGTTTAACACATTTTTCTTACTTTCTTTTTCTAACAATTGCAAAGATATACAACAGGAACGATAAGTTAATAGAAATAGAAAAATCAATTAAAAAACTACGAAATGGATTCATTTTGTTTTTAATTTTATACCTCTTTTTGTAATAGATATGTCTTTACAACGTTTTATTTGATTTTTTTTTGCTTTTAAAATAGTAAATCGAGAGTGTGAATAATCTTTTAATGTCAGAAATAAGAGCATTTTTCTCATCAAGATAGACTGACCATTCCCACGAGCCCTATCAGTTTACAGGTATTAGGCAGCAGTTGATTTGAACTCCTTTTAGCTATTAGATCAAAGTCGTACAATTGTTTGGTTAGGTAACCCGACCGACCTAGTTTTCCACTGCGGACCGTAAACTTCTTTTAGGTAATTCGATATTATTTTCTTTTCAAAATCGAAGTTCCTTGCAAAGTCGTGAGAAAAATAAATGATATTTGATGCCATCAACATCTTGTGATCACAACAACATGGCAGAGTACACAGTGTATCACAAAATGTCGTCTGCATATCATGCAGAAAGTGCGAACACAACCTGATCAGACATAATATAAATAACAAACAACAAATAACAAACAACAAATAACAAATAACAAATAGTAATTCCCTACCAACCTATCATGTTCTAAAATTGCCTAAAGAAGTGACTTCGAAAATCTGTAATTCCATGTGTTCAAAACAATAAATTTCATACACACCTGATGTCCCAAAATGCATATTATAGATGAACGTGTAGTGATGTATCAATTGGAAACGGGTCATCACACTCTTTGCCATCGAAGGTGAAATACCAAAGGATACAACTAGCTCTCTGATTACATGGAACGAATGTTACCATTCCATACAATGCGAACGGCTGTAGCTTCCTATGTTTTATTGAACACACAGTCCTGAATGTCGAGAAAACGTCAATAATCATCTCTCAATTTCATGTTGAATGTTATCCAAACCATGCAAACATCCACGTTTATTAGAAAGACAGAAAAGGTAAACCGTTGTCGTACGCATATATTTCCTAGATTGTCATTTAAAAAAAGTAATTTCTATTCAATGAGTAGGAATGGCATTTTACCAGGGTGCAAATAAGAAAAACTTTTGATGAGAAAGCTTACAGGGTGAACAAAAGAATCAGTTACATACCTTGATCATTCCATATTCACGTCCGTCAGCTTTGAACCAGGCACACAGTTTGATGTTTGGTACAAATGGGTAGCCATTCATCCCTGGGTTTCCTTTGCTACCAGGAGAACCGATATCTCCCTTCTCGCCTTTGACCCCGTCTCAGCCATCTCGTCCAGGTCGACCAGCTGCACCAGGAATCCCCAGCACTTCCAGCAGGATCAGGTATTCCAGGACTCCCAGTTGGACCAGGGATTTTAAAGTCAGAATACAAACGGTGAAGTGTATATTTGGTTATGACTTCTATCAACGTTTATCTATATGTGTTATAGAGACGCGGTACGGCGAGGTCGAGCTGTAAAACTGTGTAGGTTAGATTCCCCCACCCCTCCTTTATGAAACCCTGGTGTGTGTGTATGAAGGCTTCACGACATCTAAGTTTCTTGATACACGTTAAATTGTATCATGGAATTTGTTACACTAGAGATAGAAATTTGCGGTCATGGAGTTATTTAACACAGAAAGACAAGGATCGATCATCGCAGAGTGAAACAACACATGAAGTGGTTAAACAAAGACCGACCATTACGTGATCAGATGTTTCTACGGATGAAGAATTTTCTGTCTTCACCAACACAGAACTAGATAAAAGAAGAAACACTATAACGATATTGAAATGCATTGACAACGTATTTCACTTCGTTCCAATCAGTATACCCCAATAAGTGATTAACTGACATGTTGGTCCCTTATTTATATTACTACATGTATGTACAGCTATCCAGAACTAAAGATATATTGCTATACAATCAAGTACCACGTTTCTCTTTTGGATTGGTTAAAAACAGACATGTGACAGAAGACATCGATTTGATATATGAATATATAAACCCCCTAAGGCAGTGTAGAGAGAAATATCGTCCACGTTTAAATTGAACGTTTGAATGAGAAAATCAAATAATAAAATAGGAACCCCCCCCCCCCCACATGAGGTGTACACATCTCAGTCTCAAGCTCTTCCCTACCTCTTACTGTCAAGATGCTATTTAACAGGTGTATTAATGTTTCCACTTTTTCATAGTGTCCAAGGAATATTTGCTTTGCTCACTTCATTCAATCTGACGCATTTCTGTATTTTCTCGGGTTGTATTACATTGTGTATGTGAGTATGTTTGTGTGTGTATTATGTGTGAGATGTTAATGAATATGTAATTATTTTCCAGGGGTCGTATCAAGAATGCACAAATACGAATTGGTGATAATGAACATTTTGCCAATAATCCTATTTGTGGCAACATGGTCCTGGGAAGAATGGCCAAGGAAGAGTCGATTGAGATTCGCTGTGGATGTGAAGAAGCGATAAGAGGTCCAGGTCTTCGCAGGGCCTCTTTAAATTTGCGTATGATTCCAGATTATAAGGGAAATTCATTATATGCTAAATGACACCTCTGAAATTGGCTTTATATATATCGAAATTAAAACATCTTTTTGGTGATGGCATATTATAGATGTAAGTTCGTAAAATTATGTATATTTCTGACTAAAATTATGTATTAAGGAAACGACTTTAGATATTGCATTGAATATGTAATGTGTGAGAAAAATCCCTTGAATTTAAACACACTGTCAGCAAACATTGGTGTATAGTACTGTATAAGATGAGAAGACAGAAGTATTAAATGTCATTAAATAGGTGTAGTGTTTCCTAAGGAATAGCATTTATGTAGTGTAAACGAAAGGGTCGGCCGAGTTCAAAAATACAGTGTTGAATTTTACAGTATCGGCTTTACAGTATTGGATAAGATAAGTAGGGACATAAATTACGATGAAATAAGTTTATTGCTCTAGACATATTCTTAGAGCAAGGAAGCAAATATTGAATGCCAAGGGCTTTTAAAATATTTGGTGGAAAGAGGTTGTTAAGTTGAAGGAAATAAGAGATGTGAGTATAAGGGTGGGATGAAATTGAGAGTAACAACCATTGGGCATCAGAACGTTATCAGATAATGTTAGTAATTATAGTTAAAATATCGTCATTATACCACAGAGTATATTACACAAATCACCATGAATATAATTGGAAAAAAGATGTATCAGTTTAATGAACAATGTGCTATGTAACATGTTCAAAATATTTGTGATATGTGCTCTCCTTAATATTGTCTCCCATGGGTTTTAACAGGTAATAAAGTATTTGGCAAAGAAACAGAACAAATTGTTCATCTTCGAAATTCAATGAAAATACAATGACTGTGAAATGTATGTATGTATGTATGTATGTATGTATGTATGTATGTATGTATATATATATATATATATATATATATATATATATATATATATATATATGTGTGTGTGTGTGTGTGTGTGTGTGTGTGTGTGTACGTGCGTGTGTGTGAGTGAAAAATAATTTGTTTTTCGTGTATAGACCGATTTGATTAATTTTACATGACAGTTGTAACGTAGCCTTTTTTGCGAAGACTATATGTTTAATATTTTTGCATAGATGAAATGATGACACAGAAATACCGTTAACCCCCACCACAAAGACCCTACATGCTTTTAAAAAAATACTCATGGCTCTCTGCAAAGCTTTACGCGAAAAGATTTGTATTGTATTTTTTTTTTACTTTCACTAATTACCCCAAAGTTTACATTGCTGTTTTTCTTCAAATCTACTGATAATTTAATGGCAACATCTATGATACTATCACCTATTCTACGATAATTCTTAACAATGAGCTCCAATCAGCTGTCTTAGCATAGTCAATACAATAACAGGTATACTTTTTACAATCACCCAACTCTGAATACCATAGCACAGTCTTTCAACTTAAAAACTAAACAATTGTGTATCATTAATAGTGGCGGGCATGTGCCTGGAAATGTTTCAAGGAAGATGGCATGTTTAATTGTAATACATATATTTGATTATATGTTGTATGATTGTTATACAGCAAACGAATACTGATTTACTACTTGCAGTTTATTATCATTTCTACCATCAGCTCAAATGTGGGTACTAATATTTCGGTATAAATCTTGGCATATCAATTAGATAATCATTCGAACTATTAGATTTCGAACGTGTGTTGAGGTGAGGACTTCTAAAACATTGGTTGAATTTGTCGAACTCAGGAAATAGGCAGTGTGCAAAAGTATAAGACTAATTTGTAAAGAGAATGACCGGTCCATACGTGATCAGATGTTTGTACGGATGAAGACATTTCTGTCTCAACCAACACAGACCTAGATATAAGAAGCAACAGAGCAACGATATTGAAATACGTTGTCATCACATTTCATATATATATAGTTGTACATAGACGTTGGAGTTTATGCAACAGTACCACATTAAAAACTTTGCATGAGAGCCAATAATTCATATAATACTTGATATTTATGTTGAACTTCATGATGTGCCCATTTCACCTTATCTTGTATTTGAATACGCTACACGTAGTCATAAAACCCTGACTCTTGTTTGGCCCTAAAACGAATGACAATAGGAATAGCAAGTAATGAATGTCAGTTTTTCATGTATGGAAACAGTGAAAAGACATCCTTTTCTACATTTAGTATGTTGAATGCTAATGACATACTCTACACTATTAAACCAGATTTAAACTGAATGCCTCCTGTAAGGGCAAAACCACAGATGTTTGGGCATACACACATTGTTGGAATGCAAAATTCTGAAATATAGCTATTATACCTAATTGACAGACAGACAGACAGACAGACAGAAGCATAAAAAGACACTCTCTTACGGTCACGTACAGGAGGTAAATAGTGTAATGACAGCCGCCACTCTATACCATAAGTGGAATAACAGCAATTCCATCGTTTTATAAAAACGAATGACAACATTTATATTTCCAAAGCAATGGAATTGCTGTCATCCCACTTATGTTATAAAGTGGCGGCTATCATTCCACTTATTTTAAAAGTGTAGAGTGTGTCATTCAACCATATCATAACTGTACACTGTTTTCTCATAGGTAAATGGTGTCAGTAGTTTTAAGGTCACCCGACCGTTTAACAGTGTCAGGTGTCAGGTCAAGGCACACATTAAAACAAGTATAACCTGTTCATAGTATGAATACGACCTAGTTACATTATTCATGTTCGATTGCATTGCCAAGTCTACTAGATATTATTACACTGCACTGGCACAAGTTAAAGGTGGTCAAAATTGATTGAATATTCCAAATTTGTGTTCGGCATAAATTGTGTAGAATCACCGAGTCACGAACCTATGTCGGACCACCATCACCACCACCACCACCAACAACAACAACAACAACAACCACACCAGTCTTCACTTCAGTGTGGCCGTGGAGCTACGACCGAAGACAAACCAAAAGATGGCGGATGTCTTGGTTGGTTGGTTGTCCTTGGCGCCTTTGTGTGTGCTATGTTCGTGTTCGGTGTCTTTCAAGCAATCGGACCTATCTTCGTTGTATTACAGAAACATTTCAACCAAACATCAGCTGGTGTATCATGGATTATGTCTCTCATGGTTTTCTTACAGTTTGGGCTAGGTATGTTCGTACATTGATCAATCAGTCAATCAATCAATCAAAGAATTTATATAGCGCCTGAATCCATTACTCAGAATGTTCAAAGGCACTTTACAGGACACTAAAAATAGTTCTTATCAAAATGCTCTCATAAAAAGATGAGTCTTAATGTCTTTCCTGAACTTGTCCAGGGTTGGTGATTGACGCAGAGCAACCGGAAGACTGTTCCATAATTGCGGGGCAGCGCGTGAAAAAGCACGTTCACCATAGGATTTAAGTTTGCAGGGTGGGATGTGTAATACACCTTTGTTGTTGGAGCGAAGTACACGTGGAGAATGCTTATAACTGATCAGATCCGATATGTAACTAGGTGCAGCATTGTTGAGAGCTTTGTAGGTCATCAAGAGTATTTTGTAATGTATTCTGTAGTAGACTGGTAGCCGATGTAGATCCTTGATACTGTGTTTATGTTTATATTTATGTTTATGTTTAGGTGCAAGAGTGTGTATTTGTACGTGTATATATGCATGTGTATGTGTATTATTGGTATCAGGCATAGCCACAGTAGCAAACTGTGATAAAAAGTCCTAAATAGCTATAACAAATCACAATGCTATCGCTAGCGACGAATTGACAATTTCCCTCATTTCATAGACGGGGAAGGTCTATGCTCATTTCTACTAACAAACTCGTCAAAAGCAAACTCGTCTGTCTTTCCTTTTGATAGTTGGTGCTAGAACCTCCTAAAGCATAGAAAGTTGTAATTCCTAATAGCCTAGCTACTAGACCTTCGGGCTTTCTTCTGCTAGGACAACGAAACAAAAGGTCGCTTGGACCTAAAAAAGTCGACGGTGTTTAGCCTAAACTCCACGGCAGCTAGACTATAAATCCTAATTGCTGTCGCTTTTACTCATTGGACTGCAGACGACCACTTGTGACCCGCTAGTAGTAAGCTATAGTAATGACCAAATGTTGATCGTTGAACTTCTTAATATTCATGAATATGGCTGACAAATCACAGCCACCGTAATAGACCGTAATAGGACCCAACATATCGCACTATCAATGGAACAATTATTTTCAGCATGCTTGTCAAGTTATGTTTTTAGTTCTGCAGTCTAGATTACACATTCTCGCCACAGAATTAATAAGTTTGAGGATTTAAGCATTGATTGAAAGGTTGCTCCTAAAACATCAGCTTATCACTTCTTTAGACACTATTCTTACTAAGTTGTAACTTACATTCCACCCTGCAGAATGAGTGATCGATCATGCTTAAATAGGTTCTCATCATCTCTGACTATATGGCTTCCACTCCATACAGAGTTGGACTAATTCTAGTTGAAACAGAATTGGGCTATTTCTAGTTGAAACGTCATATTTTCAATATAGTTTAGGAATTTTGGAACTAATTTCAAAGGTAATGTAGAGGTAATACTTTCAATTTTAACTAGCTACGTCCAAACGTCCAGGCGACGAATACTAGTAGCCAGACAGCTGATAGCGAACCCCAAACGGGAGAGTGAGCACTTGATAGACACACATGGCAACATGGTCTGACTCGACAAAAAAATCTAATTATTATAATTAATATTTCCACATGTTGTCATCTTGCATGACAAGAACTGAATTACAATTGTTACTTTTTAGTCAATTGACTGTCTCAAAAATATCAAAGAACGCGCCAACCTTAGGTTTACCAGACAAGGAAGTATAAATTTGGCGATGATCTCCTAAGATAATGGTAACTCACACAAAAAAAATGTAACAATATTGGTAAAGATGTTTTGTCACACCATTGACGCCAATGTCACGACGATTGATGTAACGCTGTTGGTAAGATTTTTGTCTAGCCAGACGTTAAAATGTAGCAATGTTAATGTGATTTTTGTCGAGCCAGGCGACGTTTTGTTTCAGGGTTTCTTTATGATTTTCGTTGTATGATGCATTTACTCTTTAACATTATATTTTTTGATAATTACTTGTACAGGACATTGGGCGAGGACTGCATAGAGAGCAAAAAGAGTTGCTAAACATTATGCAAATTTGATGGGTTTAATTCCAAACTTTCACTAAGAAGACTTGATTCAACACCGTGAAATGTATTCGTGAAAATTCACTCCCACCTTTTACCCCAAAGTGCCTACAAGACCATTTTCCAGTGAAGAAATATTGGAACTAGGCTATTCTCCTTTAATCCGTATTTCCGTATATATACAGCTTTGCAACAATAAACAACTCACAAAAGGCAAATATTTTACAGGCCCTACTCAAAGTCAGAAATGAAACAAATTTCATGAGTAAGGATTGTCAAAGACGGATAATAAAGACATCTGTACAGACCCTCAGTGAAAATAAGCCTATCTTCACTTAAATGTTTTTGTTTTACAGGTCCAATAGCCCCTATTTTTGTCAAGAAATTTGGATATCGAATGACGGTGATGATTGGAAGTATAGTGTCGACTCTTGGTTTCTTCTTGAGTGCTTTCACGTCGAATGTTGAGTTCCTCTATTTCAGTATTGGAATTCTTGTTGGTAAGATAATTAAATGATTAGTTCAACGTTTTGGGGTTGGGACGGTACATGTGGGGTTATGGACTTATGGTCGGGGGAGGGGGGGGAGTGACTCAATTCGTTTAAGTTCCATAGATGTGAAGTCAGTGTACTCATTATATTGAAAATATTATTCATTAGCTGCATTTCGCTGTTTCTTTGGGAACCAAGAAAAGTTATTATTTTCATCAGATTTGTCATTTTTATAACTCGATTTATCTAGAGGTAGTTCAATTCTAGAATTGTTAAAACTGTTGGTTTTTTTTTAAATATTGAGACTAGAGAAATTCAGCTAAGGCCTACAAAAATGTGTGGTTCGGTAGGTAGGTTGGTTGCTTTCTTTTTTCTTGTTTTCTTTCTTTTCTTTTCTTTTTTTCATATGTGAGTGTCTAGTTCAGGTAGTTATGTTTTCCGTTGCTTTCCATACGGTCTCTGTGTTAGTGGTTTCTTCCAAACGGTAAAGCCATTACAGATTGGAAGAACATTTTATATTGTCTTTTTAAAGTTGATGACAGTTTCCACATCCACTATTTCTTGTTAGACTTCAAAATGCTTGAGATTTTATTTCATTTTTTTGACTCGAATACGTTATAAAAAGCTTAGGGTTGGCAGTGAAAAATGAGGTGGGGTCGGGTAACCCGGAAGCAAACAATTTTGTTTAGGCCTAAGATAAAAACAATTCTTAACTTTGTTCCCCATCTCTTATTTTAATTGAAATTAGGAACTGGCTATTCGCTAGTTGTGCCTCCTACCCTTGGTATTCCAGCTTTATTTATCAGAAAGAGATACACCCTGGCAAATGCTTTGGTAGTGACTGGAGGAGGGATCGGAACAATTATATTTCCACTTGTTATTCAGTTGATGATCGACAACTACGGCTGGAGAGGTGCTTTTATCATGTTTTCAGCACTGAATGCTCACATGTGTGTCTCTGCCTCGTTGTTTAGACGCCAAGTGTATCGACAATCATCAGGAGATACCGCAAATCAGTCAGACGGGACTAGTAATGGACCACAGCATGAACTACATGACACAAAACTTGACAAGGAATTTTCGAATGGATGTACTCGCATAATTGACTACGCCTTCTTCGTCAGGCATCCCTCTTTCCTCGTTTTCATGGTGGCATCTTTCTTTGCCATTGGAATTGGCACCTATGGTTCGCCAGCCCACTTTGTGGCCCGAGCAGAGTCCAAAAGACTAGGCAGCTTACAAGAAATTGCATTTATGACTTCACTTTTTGGAATAGGTAGCACATTTGGGAGGCTTGTACCACCACCATTGATGCTTCACTTTAAATGTAAAAGTGTCACGAGTTCAATGTTGCTTGGTATTACTTTTGTCCTGGCTGGTATTACCAATATACTGAGTGCTTTGGCAAATACATATGTTTCTTACTCTGTCTTTGCTGTTTTCTTTGGACTATTTAATGGGATATATTTTACTCTATATTCTCAAGTATTGAAAGATATATTGAGTCCCGAGAAGTTAATAGCAGGTGTAGGACTTGCCTGTGGAATCGGTGGAGTTGGAGGACTGATTGGTCCAATCTGTGCAGGTGAGTGGTAAATTGTGTGTGTGTTTGCGTGTTCGTGTATGTGTATGTATGTATGTATGTATGTATGTACGTATGTACGTATGTACGTATGTATGTATGTATGTATGTATGTATGTACGTATCTATGTATGTATGCATGTATGTATGTATGTATGTAATAAATGCCGTCCGGGTAAATACACGCCGACGTAGGAGGCGTGTATTGCCAGGATGGCATTTATCTTGTACCCCGGCTAATAATTCAATGGTGTCATATTCTTACCAGGAAAAAGTTCATACACCCATTGTTTATGTTTTGATTTTCGACAAGACACCCTGACGCCAACGTGACTCGAAGCTGACACGTGTCAACAAACTGGATACACGCCTGTGTCAACATTCAATGTCACACACGTATATCACTATGTTGTACGACGAAAATAGCAATTTACATCCCAATGTACAGTGTATTTCATACCACTATGTATTTGCTCGATATTATTATGCAGGAAATTCATACTACAAACTACTCAATACAATCACATCCATCATGTGTATGCAACTAGTGATATGAAATTTAATCGCCACTGATAAAACGTAAACCTGGCTACTGACATCAAAAATACAACTTTCAGCGAAATTGTTTATCTGTGTCTAGTGTAAAGAAACAGCATATTAATTACATGCAAATGAAATACACCATTCAAACTTTTGAAATGTCGTGTATTACGAAGCAATAGTAGTACCGGTACCGTCTACCTCTCGCAAGTTGTAGTAAAATACACCATTCAAACTACAATGCAATACCGTCCACAATTATTGTGACTTTTTGTCCATTCCGTCTTCATCCCTATCTTCGGCCCAACTATTCCAAACTTGCATGATGAGCTAGTATTTTTTTCAGTGTATTTCTGTGTGTTTTTCAGTACACTTGCCTTCAGTTTCTGATCTATGTCCTCAGCTGTCATAACAGCAAACCGTCGCTTTCTCCCTGCCATTATACCGTCTACCTTGTAGTATGTGTATTTTATTCACCTTCTAAATACACTCTGAGGTAATGTTTATTATTACGAAAATAGTGTTCAACGTGTGAACGGAAGTCTTATCTGTTCAGTCACAGTCTGGGGTCATGTTTTTGTTATGATTGTCTGCGTCTAATCACTCTTCCCTGGATGCCATTAATTGGATCTCATACACAGAAAATACACTCCCGCCACTAACATTTGATAAATTTGCTACTCTGCTCATACACCTGTCTTCACGCTTTTCCCTGATTGGTCAATAGCCCTCATTTGTAACTGTCAGTCGAAATTTAACGCCCAGCCGGAGTACAAGTATGTATGTATGTATGTATGTATGTGTGTATGTATGTATGTATGTATGTATACAAGTAATAAATGCCGTTCGGGTAAATACACGCCGACGTAGGAGGCGTGTATTGCCAGGATGGCATTTATCTTGTACCCCGGCTAATAATTCGACGGTGTCATATTCTTTCCAGGAAAAACTCCATACACCCATTGTTTATGTTTTGATTTTCGATGAGACACCCTGACGCCAACGTGACTTCTAATCGAAGCTGACACGTGTCAACAAACTGGATACACGCCTGTGTCAACATTCAATGTCACACACGTATATCGCTATGTTGCACGACGAAAATAGCAATTACATCCCAATGGACAGAGTATTTCATACCACTATGTATTTGCTTGATATTATTACGCAGGACATTCATACTACAAACTACTCAATTTAATCGCCACTGATAAAACAAAACATGGCTACTGACATCAAAAATACAACTTTCAGCGAAATTGTGTATCTGTGTCTATTTTGTCCATTCCGTCTTCAGCGAAATTGTTTATCTGTGTCTAGCGTAAAGAAACAGCATATTAATTACATGCAAATGAAATACACCATTCAAACTTTTGAAATGTCGAGTGTTACGAAGCAATAGTAGTACCGTCTACCTCTCGCAAGTTGTAGTAAAATACACCAATCATTCTACAGTGCAATACCGTCCACAATTATTGTGAGTTTTTTGTCCATTCCGTCTTCATCCCTCTCCTCGGCCAATTCCATACTTGCATGATGAGCTAGTATTTTTTATGTGTATTTCTGTGTATTTTTCAGTACACTTGTCTTCAGTTTCTGATCTATGTCCTCAAATGTCGTAACAGCAAACCGTCGCTTTCTCCCTGCCATTATACCGTCTACCTTGCAAGTACAAGTTGTAGTATGTGTATTTTATTCACCTTCTAAATACACTCTGAGGTAATGTTTATTATTACGAAAATAGTGCTCAACTTGTGAACGGAAGTCTTATCTGTTCAGTCACAGTCAGGGGTCATGTTTTTGTTATGATTGTCTGCGTCTAATCACTCTTCCCTGGATGCCATTAATTGGATCTCATACACAGCAAATACACTCCCGCCACCGATATTTGATAAATTTGCTACTCTGCTGATACACCGGTCTTCACGCTTTTCCCTGATTGGTCAATAGCCTCATTTGTAACTGTCAGTCGAAAATTTAACGCCCAGCCGGAGTACAAGTATGTATGTATGTATGTATGTATGTATGTATGTATGTATGTATGTATGTATGTATGTACGTATCTATGTATGTATGCATGTATGTATGTATGTATGTATGTATGTATGTATGTATGTACGTATGTATGTATGTATGTATGTATGTATGTATGTATGTATGTATGTATGTATGTATGTATGTACGTATCTATGTATGTATGCATGTATGTATGTATGTATGTATGTACGTATCTATGTATGTATGCATGTATGTATGTATGTATGTATGTATGTATGTATGTATGTATGTATGTATGTATGTATGTACGTACGTATCTATGTATGTATGTATGCATGTATGTATGTATGCATGCATATGTATGTATGTATGTATGTATGTATGTATGTATGTATGTATGTATGTATGCCTGTCTGTACATGTATGTATGTATGTATGTATGTATGTATGTATGTATGTATGTATGTATGTGCGTGTATGTGTGTGTGTGTGTGTGTGTGTGTGTGTGTGAAGGTAGAATCGCAATTAAACCATTTATTCCAATACTGTACTCATTTCTATTCGTATAGGTAAAATATATGATGTCAGTGGAAGTTATGACATCTCGTTCCATTTCTACGGAGTTTCCTTGATTCTAGGGGGTCTTATAATGCTGATGGATAAACCATGTAACAGAAGGCAGTCATCGAAGGATAAAGCCGACAGATCAAAGCTAGAGGATCACTGTGAAATGTCTCAAACCTTTGGAGTTGATAACTTCTCACAGACTGGAATTTAACTATTTTGTTTTATAAGTTATCGATACGAATCATATGATCAGATGATTTAGATATAACTTTGAAATGTTGCGCCATTGAATTGAAGTTCTCCGTTTGTAAAATAACCAATGATGATTATCTATGCCTTGTATACGTCCCTTGTAGTCTTCACTACCAAAACCAGTCTACTAGGGAATATCACTTGACTATAACACGAGAGTGACAATGGGTATATAGAAAGTACTATACCATACAAGACACTACACTGCATGGCACTGAACTGAACTGCACTACACTACACTACACTACACTACACTACACTGCCCTTCACTGCACTGCCCTACACTGCGCTGCTCTACACTACACTACACTACTCCACATTATTATAACTCAGACCAGTATAGAAAATGTTCTGAGATAATATTTGGGACGTATGTACATGAATGTCTAATATCAAACATTTGCGTCAATCAATAGTATGCTACTCAATATTGGAAGCAGGTATGCAGAGAGTGTAACCATGCTGTTTCTAAATAAATGAAATTGAATGTAAAGAATACGTAGACTTTAAGAAATAATCAATAATGACGTACAAATTCTACAGCTTCGGTCACCGTTGGGGGCGTATATCATGTTAAGGAATAAGATGTTCATGTAAATAACAAGCAAGACTACATGTAACAGAGGAGATATAGAAATCTCTGATTTTAGAGTACATGTAGACTGGTAAAGTCGTGATGATTTTGATTAATTTATTTTTAAAAAAATATTGATTTGCGAAAAAAACGACTAAAATCTCGTGTGACTACGAAATCTCGCATGATTGTGTAACAATGTTTGAATCAGCATCACGACTGGGTTTATCCATATTGAAAAGTTATGATATAAATTACTCATGAGATGTGAATAAAATATACTTGTTAAAATAAAACGGTTTGTCTTCTTATTATCCGTCACCTGACTCAAAAGGTCGCCTGACTCATGTCAATGTCATCTACAAGTTGTTATATGATGATAACTCATAACATGAACTCTATCGGTCCTCCCAATCTCATCCAGAGCAGTGTAGTAGTCTTAAATAATTCTCTTCTGGATCGGCCGAATGTGACTAAAATTAAACTAGTCTCATCTAGTGTCGTAATCGTTATGCATATGCCAGACGTAAATTACCCACCCTCTAACTCACAGTTAACCTGTCTTTAGTCTAGTACCTATACGACGCCTTACGATTACTACAATCATCTCCACTCACGTATAGGGAAAGTCCTTATTCTAACACAGAAATCTGTGATATCCCCGCTGGGTGAAGGGTAAACAATGCCTGTCAGTAGTTATCCAGTCACAAAATGACAGGCAGTTGCAATTGGTTAGTTCCGTTAGACAATTGCTCATTAACCGAACTCCACCTCTCCTGCCTCAAACTAAAATCAAATGGCAGCGAAGGGCCATTCGCCATCATGACTCCACTGACGAAGCTCCTACATAATTATTTGGCTATTTTACATAATTTAAACTACATTTCTTATTTTGTATTGAAATGAAAAAGAGAATTGTTTAAATGAAATACTAGACAGATGTAGAATGCCCGAATGAAGCACCCACACGTTTAATACATTTTCCTTATTTTCTTTTTCCAACAATCGCGAAGATATACAACAGGAACGATAAGTTACTTGAAATAGAAAAATCAAGTAAGAAACTACGAAATGAATTCATTTTGTTTTTAATTTTATACCTCTTATTGTAATTGATATATGTCTTTACAACATTTTATTTGATTTTTTTTTAATTTTTTTTTTGCGTTTAGGCTGCTTTCACAAAAACTTGTTAGGGGGGGGGGTCGGGAGATTTTAGGGGGGGGACTTGAAAATACAATGTACATGGATAGTGTGTGGGGGGTATCTGAAAAAAAAGTTATGGGTTGTAGGGGGGGTACCTGAAAATAAATTGACATCATGACTTTTCAAACATGGGAAAATAAGCTTTTAAAATGTTGGTCTTCCTTTTTCAACAACAACAACAACAACAACAACAACAACAACAACAACAACAACAGCTACAAACAACAGTTGCTCACAAGTTAGTAAAATGAAAAACAAAAACAGTCAAATTTTAATTTTCTTTTAATAAACTTAATGTAATGATAAATTGAAATGGGCGAATTGAGTGGTACAGATTTTTTTTGTCTGAAAATACCAGTGTCTTTTATGTACACTACTATCTACTGAAATTTGGTTCATTTAATGTGTGAAATTACCTTTACACTGTACTGAAAATATTCTTTGTGACATGACTGTGTTTTGGATTGTGGTTATCACAATGATATGTAACTTTTTCATGTAAATTCTTACTAGTATTAAATGATAGACAAATATGACAGACAACATTTTACATTTGCAGCTCTTGGAAGTTAAAAAAAAAGAGTTGGAAAAGGTTCATCTCAGCCTGTCATCAAAATGTAAAAGATGCACCTGCACTAAAACATACTTGACAAGTATCAAAAACTTCTGTGCAAGGTATTTTTTCATCCTATAGATATGACTATAATTTTCAACATAAACTTTTAATAACACATTCTAAATATTTCCTAAAATTAGCATATTGGCAACGTCTGCTACATGTGAAACAGAAGACAATATCTAACAAGCTGAGTTAACAGAGAAAAAGTAAAATAAGTTTTTAGCACATACTTTTCAACTTTGCATGAATATACTATTACTTGTAAATATAAAGATAAATAAATAAACTTTGACATAACTCTCAATATAAAGTTACCCTAAAGATATATGGCAGGAATGAGGTAGTGAACTGAAACAATATGAGCAAATACTCCAATATAGTCTCAATAAACATTTTCATAAAGTAGTGTTTGCACAAACTGTGGAATTTTTTTGGAATGCTTAAAACATATCTCTGTAAAACATATCTGAATTTGATGAATATGACTGGGATGCGCTTGTCAGAAACGGTGACATTTCCAAATTGAAAGTGAAAGAACTTGATAAGTACCTTTCCAACTATGAAATTCCAGCTGTGGCAGGAATGTACAAAATGCCACTATTATCAATCTAAAGAAAGTGAGAGTGATTTGTCATCTGATGACAGTGACAGTGAGAATGATGATACAGCTAGTTTCAACTCTGATGAAGTTGAAGGAGAAACTGGGTCTGATGATGATGACAATGCCATGTTTATATACACAAGATCTGGAAGGAGAGCTACCACTTGGAAATCAAAAATTTAAATAAACACATTCTGAGACTTTGTTTAAAATCCTGCATTCACCTTTGTAATCTAATGTCAAAACCAGTCCAATAACCATACAATTACTATGATAATAGGGCCATCTTAATTATCATTACCACTAATATATATCACTTGATTCCTATTCTGTTAGATGAAATGTGGCTGGCATTTTTAGTCATACATTTATTTTCTTTTGACATTATATTGAACTAATTTACATCAACCAAGAACGGGATACATGGCAATGCATTTTATTAAGAGTTTTTTCAGTGTTATTTAGACCAATTTGATTTCTTTTAGCACGCATTTAGGAAACTGAACTGGAACAATACAGTATAAAACTCTCTTTAGATGACATGTGCATCACAATATTTGCAAATACAACTAAAATGACATTCAACTGTAACACTACTAGTATAATGTACTAATACAATATTGAACAGAAAGCAAAGACTCAGTTGGTCTGCTGATCATTTTACAAGAGTTATTCAAAGTGTAATTCATTTACAAGTATACATGTATGTTATTTTTTGGAAAGGCAATGCACTGGTTAACATAACATTTTGTTTTAACTGGTGTTTGTGTATACATTGTATATACACACAATATACAAATTGATTATATATATAATGAACAAAGTTGGTATTAAGTGTATTATGTACAGTTTTGTACTTGGTATGGAATGTTAACGCACAGGAAGAGTATTCCAAAAAACATTCGGGTGGGGGTACTTGAAAATTTATTCGGGTAGGGGGGGGGGGTACTTGAAATATTTGGGGCTTTGGCAGGGGGGGGTACTTGAAATTTTTTGGAATATGGCAGGGGGGTACTTGAAAAAAAATTAGGGTTTTACAAAAAATCTCCCGACCCCCCCCCCCCCAACAAGTTTTTGTGAAAGCAGCCTTAGAATAGTAAATCGAGAGTGTGAATAATCTTTCACACATGAAGTGGGTAAACAAAGAAGGACCGACTATTACGTGATCAGATGTTTCTACGGATGAAGAATTTTCTGTCTTCACCAACACAGAACTAGATAAAAGAAGAAACATTATAACGATATTGAAATGCATTGCCAACGTTTTTCACTTCGTTCCAATCAGTATACGCCAATAAGTGATCAACTGACATGTTGGTCCCTTTTTCTATTACTATGTACAGATATCTAGAAATAAAGATATACTGCTATACAATCAAGTGCCACGTTTATCTTTTGGATTGGTTAAAAACAGACATGTGACAGAAGACATCAATTTGATATATGAATATATAAACCCCCTAAGGTAGTGTAGAGAGAAATATCGTCCACGTTTAAATTGAACGTTTGAATGAGAAAATCAAATAATAAAATAGGACCCCAAGGGGTTTTAAAATATTTGGTGGAAAAGGTTGTTAACTTGAATGAAATAAGAGATGTGAGTATAAGGGTGGGATGAAACTAATAGTAACAACCATTGGGCATCAGACCATTATCAGACAATGTTATTGATTATAATTAAAATATCGTCATTATACCACAAAATATATTACACAAATCACCATGGATATAATTGGAAAAAAGGTGTATCAGTGTAATGAACAATGTGCCATGTAACACATTCGAAATGTTTGTGAAATGTGCTTCCCTTAATATTTTCTCCCATGGGTTTTAACAGGTAATAAAGTATTTGGCAAAGAAACAGATCAAACTGTTCATCATCGAAATTCAATCAAAGTACAATGACTGTAAAATGTATGTATGTATGTATGTATGTATGTATGTATGTATGTATGTATGTACGTATGTAGGTATGTATGTATGTATGTATGTATGTATGTATGTATGTATGTAATAAATGCAGTCCGGGTAAATACACGCCGACGTGTATTGCCCGGATGGTATTTATCTTGTACCCCGGTAACTTCATTTGTGGTGAAATATTCAACCCAGGAAGAACTTCATACACTCATCGTCTGTGTTTTGATTTCCGATAAGAAGACTGACGCCTAAAGCCGACAACATTGATACACGCCGGTGTCAACATTCAATGTCACACACGTATACCATTACATATAAGTTGTGACGAAAATAGCAATTACAGCACACTGGACCGTGTATTTCGTACCACTATGTACTTGTTATTATTATTATACAGGACATTCATACTCCAAACTACTCAATACGATCACATCCATTATGTTTATGGAATGTAATCACTCTTCCCAGGATGGCATTAATTGGATCTCATACACAGAAAATACACTCCCGCCAAAGATATTAGGTAAATTTGTTACTCAGCTGATACACCAGTCTTCATGCTTTTCCCTGATTGGTCAATAGACTCATTTGTAACTGTCAGTCGACATTTAACGCCCACACCGGAGTACAAGTATGTATGTATATATATGTATGTATGTATGTATGTATGTATGTATGTATGTATGTATGTATGTATGTATGTGTGTGTGTGTGTGTGTGTGTGTGTGTGTGTGTGTGTGTGTGTGTGAATAATAATTTGTTTTTCGTGTATAGGGCGATTTGATTAATTTTACATGACAGTTGTGCCGTATCCTTTTTTGCGAAGACTATATATTTAAGTTTTAGATGAAATGGTGACACAGAAAGATCGTTTACCACCACCACAACCACCCTACATACTTTAAAAAAAACACCTATGATACTATCACTTATTCTACGATAATACTTAACAATGAGCTCCAATCACCTGTGTTAGCATCGTCAATACCGTAACAGGTATACTTTTTTCAATCACACAACTCTAAATACCATAACACAGTCCTTCAACTTAAAAACTAACAATTCTGTATCATTAATAGTGGAGGGCATCACTCTGGAAATATCTGGAAATATTTCAAGAAAGATGGAATACTGTAATACATATATTTGATTATATGTTGTACGATTGTTATACAGCAAACGAATACTGATTTACTTCTTGCAGCTTATTATCATTCCGTCCATCAGCTCAAATGCGGGTACTAATATTTCGGTATAAAACTTGGCATATCTATTAGATAACTATTCGAACTATTAGATTTCAAAAGTGTGTTGAGGGGATGCCTTCTAAAACATTGGTCGAATTTGTCGAGCTCATCAGGAAATAGGCAGTGTACAAAAGTGTAAGACTAATTCGTAAAGAGAAGGACCGGTCCATACGTGATCAGATGTTTGTACGGATGAAGAAATTTCTGTCTCCACCAACACAGACCTAGATACAAGAAGCAACAGAGCAACGAAATTGAAATACGTTGTCATCACAGTTTATATGATTGTACATAGACGTTGGAGTTTATGCAACAGTATCTAGTACCACATTAAAGGCACACTTTGCATGAGAGCCAATAATTCAATATAACACATGATATTTAATATGTTCATGGTGTGCCCCATTTCACCTTATCTCGTATTTGAATACGCTATACGTAGTCATAAAACCCTGACTCTTGTTTTGCCCTAAAAGGAATGCCAAGTAATGAATGCCAGCATTTCATGTATGAAAATAGTGAAATGAAATGACACACTGTACATTATTAAACCAGATTTATACTGAATCCCTCCCGTAATGGCAAAACCACAAATGTTTGGGCATACACACATTGTTGGAATGCAAAATTCTGAAATATAGCTGTTATAAATGATGCATCACTTAAATGACAGACAGACAGACAGACAGACAGACAGACAGACAGACAGACAGACAGACAGACATAAGCATAACATAAAAAGTCGCCACTCTATACCATAAGTGGAATAACAGCAACTCCATTGTTTTATAAAACAAATGACAAAAATTATATTTTCAAAGCAATGGAATTGCTGTCATTCCACTTATATTATGAAGTGGTGGTTATCATTCCACTTTTTTAAATAGTGTACAGTGTGTCATTCAACCACAGACAGCTGTACACTGTTTTCTCAGAAGTAAATGCTGTCAGTAGTTTTAGGGTCGTCACCCGACCTTTTTACCGTGTCAGGTACGTGATTTCAACGGGATCAAGGCACACATTAAAACAGGTATGACCTGGACGTCCATAGTATGAATACGAGCTAGTTACATTATTCATGTTCGATTGTCATTGCCAAGGCTACTAGATATTATTATGCTGTACTGGCACAAGTTAAAGGTGGTCAAAATTGATTGAATAGTCTAAATTTGTGTTGGGCATACACTGTGAAGAATCACCGAGTCACGAACCTATGTCGGAACAACAACAACAGCACCCATCTTCTCTTCAGTGTTGGCGTGGAGCTACGACCGAAGACAAACCAAAAGATGGCGGATGTATTGGTTGGGTTGTTGTCCTTGGCGCCTTTGTGTGTGCTATGTTCGTGTTCGGTGTCTTTCAAGCAATCGGACCTATATTCGTTGTATTACAGAAATATTACAACCAAACATCAGCCGGTGTATCATGGATTATGTCTCTCATGGTATTCTTACAGTTTGGGCTAGGTATGTATGTCCTGTGAATCTGGTTAGATTGGTATAAAACCCTTGAGACACGTGTGTGTCTATGTTTATGTTCAGGTACATGTGTGTGCATGTGTATGTGTATGTGCATGTGTATGTGTATGTTTGTGTTTATATGTATGTGTATGTGTGTCAGGGATATCGATAACCACAATAGCAAATTGTGACAAAAAGTCCTACATAACTATAAGAAATTCAGAATGTTATGGCCGGTGACGAATTGATAATTTCCTTCATTCCATAGACGGGGGAGGGGGCGTTCTATGCTCATGTATACTAACAAACTCGTCAAAAGCAAACTCGTCTATCTTTCCTTTGGATTGTAGTTGGTGCTAGAACCTCGTAAATCATAGAATGTCGCAGGTCCTAATAGCCTAGCTGCTAGACCTTCGGGCTTCCTTCTGCTAGGACAACGAAACAAAAGGTCGCTTGACCTAAAAGGTCGACGGTGTTTGGCCTAAACTCCACAGCAGCTAGACTATAAATCCTAATTGCTGTCGCTTTTACTCATTGGACTGCAGACGATCACTTGTGACCCGCTAGTAGTAAGCTATAGTAATGACCAAATGTTGATCGTTGAACTTCTTAATATTCGTGAATATGGCTGACAAATCACAGCCACCGAAGGATTGGAAAGTAACCAATTATAGGACACAACATATCGCACTATCAATGGGACAATTATTTTCAGCATGCTTTATTTTTCAAGTTATGTTTTTAGTTCTGCAGTCTAGATTACACGTTCTCGCCACGCAGAATTAATACGTTTGAGAATTTAAGCATTGATTGAAGGGTTACTCCTAAAACATCAGCTTATCACTTCTTTAGACACTATTCTTACATTCCGCCCTGCGACATGAGTGATTGATCATGCTTAAAGGTGATTCAAAATGCTCACATTCACTATTGCTATTTTGCTAGACGACATGTTTGTGAAATGTATACTGGTTTTAAAACTTTAAAAAAGTCTCTGCAAACACCTTAAAATGACCCTTTTTCAGTCAGTTCCCTTCGGATTTACTTCGAGAGTTTTCGGGTATTTCCGGTCACACCTAGACCACGGGATTTTATGACGTCATAAGGAGACATGGTTAGCACGTAGCCTATGACGAGCGTAGTCAACAGGTGAATAAAACTCAACAGCATTGTGAAAAAATACATTGCTGGTGGTTGTAATAGACATCAGTAAACAAAAACTACAGTCTACATATCTTATTAACCAACATTTACCGATATTTACTCACACTTTCTGACTAATTGTCAGTGTCTGTGGGTATAAATGCTAAAATATTATGTCCCCATATTATAGCAAAATAAATCAAAACGGCTAGACTAGATATACATAAACACTTGTAATGTCGATATTTCATCATTTGTGACTATTTGGCTTTCACTCCATACAGAGTTGGACTAATTCTAGTTGAAACAGAATTGGGCTATTTCTAGTTGAAAAGTAATATTTTCGATATAGTTTAGGAATTTTAGAACTGATTTCAAAGGTAATGTAGAGGTAATACTTTCAATTTTAACTAGCTACGTCCAAACGTCCAGGCGACGAATACTAGTAGCCAGACAGCTGATAGCGAACCCCAAGTGGGAGAGTGAGCACTTGATAGACACACATGCAATGGCAACAGTTATATGACATTGGGATCTTTACATTCATGCATTTATTTGGCAAATATACTTTTATACTCATAAGAAAAATACTGATTTCCCTGGTAAGCAATATGACATCTTATTGACTGTACAATCTAAATTTTATCTACATGTCATTTTAATAAGACAACTGGTGTCACTTATTTTCGACGTATCGCAAGTCAAGCAACAACGAAACAGTCACTTGGAGCAAAAGCGTTTCCTGTCCGAGATCATGTTACTATTTTAAATATACAGCTAAGAATATACTGCAAGAATAGTCAGTTATGAAAACACGTTTTTATTGCATAAGAGTAGTTGTTTATGTAAAAGAATTGAATGTTGTGATTGAAACATGAGATTTGATTTCCGAGATTTTTACTTTCCTGTAAATTTAATAAGCAACGTTTTATACTTGTAGAGATTTTACATTGAAAGACAATCTTTAACAATTACAACGAAAATCGTCGTAAACCCTGAAACAAAACGTCGCCTGGCTCCACAAAAATCTCACTAACATTGCAGTTTTCTGTCTGGCTAGACAAAATATCTCTTTGATGTTGTAAATGTTATCGTCTGACTCGACAAAAAATCTAATTATATTAATTATAATAATTATTTTTTGTCGAGTCAGATATCAATATTAATATTGATAGTATTATTATTAATATTAATTATTTCCACATATTGTCACTTTGCATGACAAGAAGTGACTTACAATTGTTACTTTTTAGTCAATTGACTGTCTCAAAAATATCAAAGAACGCGCCAACCTTAGGTTTACCAGACAGGGAAGTATAAATTTGGCGATGATCTCCTAAGATAATGGTAATTCACACAAAGAAAGTGTAACAATATTGGTAAAGATGTTTATCACGCCAGACGATTGACATAACGCTGTTGGTCTAGGATTTTTGTCTAGCCAGGCGACGTTTTGTTTCAGGGTTTATTTATGATTTTCGTTGTATGATGTATTTACTCTTTAACATGATATTTTTTGATAATTACTTGTACAGGACTTTGGGAGAGGACTGCATAGAGAGCAAAAAAAGTTGCTAAAATTTATGCGAATTTGATGGGTTTTATTCCAATCTGATTAAAATCTGATGTTAGATAGGCTGGTTTTGCTGTATTTACCTTTATTCCATCGTTATTGCGTCTTTTACGTGAGTTTTTTTCCCCGGGCGAATGCCTTTCTAGTTAGAAAGGCATTCGCCCGGGGGAAAAAAACTCACGTAAAAGACGCAATAACGATGGAATAAAGGTAAATACAGGAAAACCAGCCTATCTAACATCAGATTTTAATCAGATTGGGTTTAATTCCAACATTTCGCTTAGAAGACTTGATACAACACCATGAAATGTATTCGTGAAAATGTAGTACCACCTTTTACCCTAAAGTGCCTACAAGAACATTTTCCAGTGCAGAAATATTGGAACTAGGCTTTCAGAGTAAGAATACAATGGAATGGACACACTGCCAATGAAGAAAAGACCAAACAAGCCCTACTCAAAGTCAGAAATGGAACAAATTTTATGCATAAGGATTGCCAAAGACGGATAATAAAGACATCTGTACAGACCCCCAGTGAAAATAAGCCTGTCTTCACTTAAATGTTTTTGTTTTACAGGTCCAATAGCCCCTATTTTTGTCAAGAAATTTGGATATCGAATGACGGTGATGATTGGAAGTATAGTGTCGACTCTTGGTTTCTTCTTGAGTGCTTTCACGTCGAATGTTGAGTTCCTCTATTTCAGTATTGGAATTCTTGTTGGTAAGATAATTCAATGATTAGGTCAACGTTTTGGGGTTGGGACGGTACATGTGGGGTTATGGACTTATGGTCGGGGGGGGGGGAGTGACTCAATTCGTTTAAGTTCCATAGATGTGAAGTCAGTGTACTCAATATATTGAAAATATTATTCATTAGCTGCATTTCGTGGTTTCTTTGGGAACCAAGAAAAGTTATTATTTTCATCAGATTTACCATTTTTTATAACTTGATTTATCTAGAGGTAGGTCGATTCTAGAATTGTTAAAACTGATGGTGTTTTTTTTAAATATTGAGATTAGAGAAATTCAGCTAAGGCCTAAAAAAAAATGTGTGGTTCGATAGGTAGGTTAGTTGCTTTCTTTTTTCTTGTTTTCTTGTTTTTCTTTTCTTTTTTATTCATATGTGAGTGTCTAGTTCAGGTAGTTATGTTTTCCGTTGATTTCCATATGGTCTCTGTGTTATATTAAATTTTCCGCGTTTCGCTAGTATAGAGGAAAATTATTGTCTGGACGTTGTGAGAACAGCCAATGGGAGACGTGGAAAAAGTCACGTGGGTGACAGTATTTAAGTGAGGGAAGCGGGGATTTTGAACCATTCTAGGCCAGCACCCGTCACAGTGCAGCCAGTTTGTTTGAGTTTACAGGTCGTTTTGCCAAACATGGCTTCCTCGGATAAAACAGAACTCCAGGAACTTATCCAAACACAAGTTACCGAAGCAGTTTCACATACAAGCAAGCTACTCCTAACAGATTTGGAAAAATTAATGTCAGCCCGGCTTGACTCGTTAAAGAACGACCTCACCATTAGTCAGAAACGACTGTCCGATAATCAACTTGCAGCGGTGAAAGAACTCAAATCGAAGGACATGCCAGTTTTTCGAAAGAAGTACTGCGAGGAGCAATACAAATATAACGAAAAAGTTACGGAGAAGTTGATAGAGGCCACGCGACAATTGGATGAAATCCAAGGGAACCACCCCAACATTAGCTCAGCCAAATCAAACATAGTTGAAGGTATGCAACTAATTTGTCATCGCCAAAAGATGATACGCTTAGCCGACAACGAGGACTTAGGTTGGCGAGTCGTTCAAGAATACGAAACGCATGAACTTGCGTCAGACTCCGACGACGAAAAAAGAATCTACAAGGCAGTTTCCAGAGCCAAGGCAAAGCAAAGAGAAGATTCGAAGAAACGCAGAAACAAGAGAGGCTATCAAAATAGTAACAGATGGACCCCATACCAAGAGAATTCACCACAGAGAGGGGCAGGGTCTAGAAGCACGTCTTCAAAACCCGACTATCTAGGGAGAAGACCTGGTTCATGTTTTGCCTGTGGAAAAACAGGTCATTGGCGGGCGGAATGCCCAGAGACACGGGCAGCAAATAAGATAAGTACATACTATAATCTAGGTACGGGTAATTTGGGCGTGGCCACCAATAACTGTGTCACTCGTGAAAATGTCAGCAGTAATGGGCATGTATTTGGGCAAAAATCCCTGGGCCATGCAAGTACTCATACTTCTGTAAATTTAGGCTCAGAGTTCGTCCACTTTTGCTCTGAATCCACAGGTGTCTTTAAAAAGTCACATGCTAACGTGGGTGCTAAAGTTCAGGGCGGTCCCGTTGGGGGAGGGGGCACCAACTCGGGCCACCAAACTAAGTATGTAGACTGTGGCAGTCACCACACTTTGAGAGATGCCGGCAATGCGAGCATTTCTAAACCGGGTGTTTTTCAAGAAAGTTCAGGGCTTGCAGCCGTTCCTTCTATGTTACCGGTCAACGTGAACACAATGGTCTTTAAAAGGCCGGTTGGCAGGCTTCGCGGAGCAATTGAATTTTGGAAAACTGCAGGGGCAAATGCGTACGTTTTAGACATTGTTCAGAACGGGTATAAACTGCCATTCAAGGAAATTCCAAGCAAGGTAATTCTTGAGAATAATAAGTCGGCGAAAGTACATGCTGACTTTGTCCAGGAAGAATTAGGTCGGTTACTTTTAAAAGGTTGTATAGCCGAAGTGGCGGAACCACCTCATGTTGTAAATCCATTGACTGTAGCAGTGAACAAGGTAGGCAAGGAGAGGCTTGTTCTCGATTGTAGACATATTAACTTGTCCTTGTACAAGTTTAAATTTCGTTTAGAAGGAGTGGAAACTGCAAGGCAAATGTTTGTGCCAGGTACATTTATGTTTACCTTCGATATTAAATCAGCCTATCACCATATCGAAATTTTTGGAGAGCATCAGGGATATCTAGGTTTTTCGTGGAAATTTGGTGAAATTCAAAAATATTTTGTATTCAAAGTACTGCCCTTCGGTGTGTCAACGGCACCTTACATTTTCACGAAGGTTACACGTACAATGGTAAACTGGTGGAGGGGTCAAGGTAAAGACGTACTCATGTATATAGACGACGGTATTGGCGGCACAGAGGGAGAAAAAAGGGCCGCGGAATTAAGCACACAGGTTAGAGCCGATATCGAAAGTTTTGGTTTTTTGTTAGCGGGGGAAAAGTGTCATTGGTTTCCTCAACTTAAAGTAGATTGGCTAGGCCACCAGCTTGACATGGAACAAGGTTTAGTGTTTGTGTCGGAAGAGAGAATCGTCAATCTCGAGGAAAGCTTAACTTTCACGATAAAACAAATTGCGTCAGGTCAGACACTGTTGGAAGCAAGAAAACTTGCAGCTCTTATTGGTCAGATTATATCGATGCAAGGTGGCATCGGACCTCTCGTTCGCCTCCGTACGAGGTCAATGTATTCTTGTCTTGAGAAAAGGGCAAGTTGGAATTCTATTGTAGAAATTGACAGTCTTGCATTAAGTGAAATGGTGTTTTGGGCCAAAAATGTCAGGGCTAACAACGGGTCAAAACTGTTATGTAACAGAGTGTGTGAAACCTATGCATACAGCGATGCATCAACAGGTGGTTACGGTGGGTACATTGTAAGTCAGGAAGACGGTGACACTATTGGTAGATGGTCACAGTTAGAAAGCCAGAAAAGCTCGACATGGAGAGAGCTTGAGGCTGTGCATCGGGTAATACAGAACAATGTAAAGTGCCTGGCTGGGCAAAACGTGCAATGGTGCACAGACAACCAGAACGTGGTTAGAATACTGCAGGCAGGCAGTAGAGTACCAGAATTACAGTCAACAGTTTTGAATATATCGGCTGTATGTGAAACAATAGAAACGGCAATAGTCCCAAAATGGGTGCCACGAAAAGAAAATTCGCAAGCTGATTGGCTCAGCAGGTGCACAGACAGTGATGACTGGAGTATCAACACGTCAGTGTTTAACATGCTTAATGGGATGTGGGGTACTTATACAATAGACAGGTTTGCAGCCAACTACAATACTAAGTGTACCAGATTTAATTCTCGGTGGTGGTGCCCAGGCACTGAAGCAGTAGACACCTTCTCCCAAGACTGGGGTCACATGGGAGACAATAATTGGCTAGTCCCGCCACCCAGGTTAATCCTAAGGGCACTGAAAAAACTAGAATGCGATCGGGCCAAGGGGACGTTAATTTTTCCCTGCTGGAAATCTGCTCCGTTTTGGCCTTTCCTGTGTCCGCAAGGAAACAGTTTTGCAGGCTTTGTTAAAGCCATTTTGGTACTTCCAACCATAGGTGTTATAAGCCCGGGCAATGGTAATAACGGCATCTTTAATGGGCAAAAACTGAACTTCGTTTTGTATGCCGCCCATGTTAGTTTTTGCTAGGCCTCTGGCTAGTAAGGGAGAATGTAATTACGTTCATTTTCTGTCTCCCCTTTTCCAATTGCAGGTCTAAAGTTAGCAGACAGAGTGGAGAGCGCAGCATGTGGGAGCAAGGTCACCAGGGAAGTAAATCCCGAACTGCATCGTTTAGCCGGACAATTACCATACTACCTCTTAGATTCTCGTAGTGACAACACCGTTAAGAAGTATTTTTCTTATTTCAAGAAATGGGAAACTTTAATTTCACCGAAAGGGCAAAGTGCACTTCCAGCCAATCCAATTCACGTTGCCTTGTTTATTACACACTTATTAGAATGTAATGTATCGGCTTCAGTTATTTCTAGTCATGTCTACGGAATTAAATGGGCACACACCGTCTCAGGACTTGAGGATCCTACAACACATCCTTTCATTATAAGCCTTGTAGAAACTTCCAAACGGACACATCAGGCTCCAAAGTCAAGGAAAGACCCAGTTTCAGTAGAAGAAGTTCGTGCACTCTGTGAAAAATACAAAGACTCCACAGACTTGCTTATTATTCGGGATTTATGTATGATTTTGCTGTGTTTTACAGGTTTACTCAGATTTAATGAAGTCAGCAATTTAAGGTGTTGTGACGTTACACTGTATGAAAATTATTTTCGCCTAAATATTACCCATAGTAAAACTGACCAGTATCGTCAAGGAAACAGCGTTGTAATTGCCAAAGTAGGATCTTTTGCATGTCCATTTGCTTTGTTACAGCGGTATTCAACCGCAGCTTCAATTAATTTTTGTATTTCCGATTTTCTCTTTAAACCAGTGGTTCGTTCAAAATCTGTCTGCAAGTTAGTGGGAAAAAACAAGAAGTTGAGTTATACTCGGGCACGGGAGACCATCGTTAGTCGCTTAAGGGAAGTGTGTGGCGCTAGCAGGGTGCTGGGGTTGCACTCACTGAGGGCAGGGGGTGCCACTGCCGCAGCAAATGCTGCCGTCGGGGATAGGTGTTGGAAACGCCACGGTAGGTGGAAGTCTGATACGGCTAAGGATGGGTACATTGAGGATTCCTTAGAACATAGATTAGAAGTCACTCAGAAGTTAGGTCTTTAAAAAAAAAAAAAAAAAAAAAAAAAAAAAACGAACGACTTCCCGTTCTTTAGATTCTATGTGACCGCTTGGCGACCTACCAATAAATGGTGTGTTTTTTTGGGCTGTGAAGCATTGGAGAGACATTAAATTTTCCGCGTTTCGCTAGTATAGAGGAAAATTATTGTCTGGACGTTGTGAGAACAGCCAATGGGAGACGTGGAAAAAGTCACGTGGGTGACAGTATTTAAGTGAGGGAAGCGGGGATTTTGAACCATTCTAGGCCAGCACCCGTCACAGTGCAGCCAGTTTGTTTGAGTTTTGAACTAATGTCAACTTAGTTAGTATTGCTCCTTTAGCAAAGGAGTTCAGTCTAGGAACCAGAGCCAGTAAGGAAGACACCCGAAACCTCCCCAGATGTGCATTAGACAGTGTGTCGGGTATAGGTTTCCAGACTTTTTCCCAATGGGTTTTAGTCTGGTTTTTCCTGGGCGGTCTTTTGTACGGTAGAAGGGGCGATAAGGCTCAATCTGTTTGTTTGTTGAAATGTTTCCTTTTCGTTTTAATTTTTTGAAAGTGTTTTGCAATTGTATCTTGCACTTTGTTACATCTGTTAATAAATTACACGGCCGGCATGCACTCATGTGACCGCTTGGCGACCTACCAATAAATGGTGTGTTTTTTTTGGGCTGTGAAGCATTGGAGAGACACCAATAACACAGAGACCATATGGAAATCAACGGAAAACATAACTACCTGAACTAGACACTCACATATGAATAAAAAAGAAAAGAAAAAAAAGAAAACAAGAAAAAAGAAAGCAACTAACCTACCTATCGAACCACACATTTTTTTTAGGCCTTAGCTGAATTTCTCTAATCTCAATATTTAAAAAAAACACCATCAGTTTTAACAATTCTAGAATCGACCTACCTCTAGATAAATCAAGTTATAAAAAATGGTAAATCTGATGAAAATAATAACTTTTCTTGGTTCCCAAAGAAACCACGAAATGCAGCTAATGAATAATATTTTCAATATATTGAGTACACTGACTTCACATCTATGGAACTTAAACGAATTGAGTCACTCCCCCCCCCCCCGACCATAAGTCCATAACCCCACATGTACCGTCCCAACCCCAAAACGTTGACCTAATCATTGAATTATCTTACCAACAAGAATTCCAATACTGAAATAGAGGAACTCAACATTCGACGTGAAAGCACTCAAGAAGAAACCAAGAGTCGACACTATACTTCCAATCATCACCGTCATTCGATATCCAAATTTCTTGACAAAAATAGGGGCTATTGGACCTGTAAAACAAAAACATTTAAGTGAAGACAGGCTTATTTTCACTGGGGGTCTGTACAGATGTCTTTATTATCCGTCTTTGGCAATCCTTATGCATAAAATTTGTTCCATTTCTGACTTTGAGTAGGGCTTGTTTGGTCTTTTCTTCATTGGCAGTGTGTCCATTCCATTGTATTCTTACTCTGAAAGCCTAGTTCCAATATTTCTGCACTGGAAAATGTTCTTGTAGGCACTTTAGGGTAAAAGGTGGTACTACATTTTCACGAATACATTTCATGGTGTTGTATCAAGTCTTCTAAGCGAAATGTTGGAATTAAACCCAATCTGATTAAAATCTGATGTTAGATAGGCTGGTTTTCCTGTATTTACCTTTATTCCATCGTTATTGCGTCTTTTACGTGAGTTTTTTTCCCCCGGGCGAATGCCTTTCTAACTAGAAAGGCATTCGCCCGGGGAAAAAAACTCACGTAAAAGACGCAATAACGATGGAATAAAGGTAAATACAGCAAAACCAGCCTATCTAACATCAGATTTTAATCAGATTGGAATAAAACCCATCAAATTCGCATAAATTTTAGCAACTTTTTTTGCTCTCTATGCAGTCCTCTCCCAAAGTCCTGTACAAGTAATTATCAAAAAATATCATGTTAAAGAGTAAATACATCATACAACGAAAATCATGATGTATTTACTCTAGTTAGAAAGGCATTCGCCCGGGGGAAAAAACTCACGTAAAAGACGCAATAACGATGGAATAAAGGTAAATACAGGAAAACCAGCCTATCTAACATCAGATTTTAATCAGATTGGGTTTAATTCCAACATTTCGCTTAGAAGACTTGATACAACACCATGAAATGTATTCGTGAAAATGTAGTACCACCTTTTACCCTAAAGTGCCTACAAGAACATTTTCCAGTGCAGAAATATTGGAACTAGGCTTTCAGAGTAAGAATACAATGGAATGGACACACTGCCAATGAAGAAAAGACCAAACAAGCCCTACTCAAAGTCAGAAATGGAACAAATTTTATGCATAAGGATTGCCAAAGACGGATAATAAAGACATCTGTACAGACCCCCAGTGAAAATAAGCCTGTCTTCACTTAAATGTTTTTGTTTTACAGGTCCAATAGCCCCTATTTTTGTCAAGAAATTTGGATATCGAATGACGGTGATGATTGGAAGTATAGTGTCGACTCTTGGTTTCTTCTTGAGTGCTTTCACGTCGAATGTTGAGTTCCTCTATTTCAGTATTGGAATTCTTGTTGGTAAGATAATTCAATGATTAGGTCAACGTTTTGGGGTTGGGACGGTACATGTGGGGTTATGGACTTATGGTCGGGGGGGGGGGGAGTGACTCAATTCGTTTAAGTTCCATAGATGTGAAGTCAGTGTACTCAATATATTGAAAATATTATTCATTAGCTGCATTTCGTGGTTTCTTTGGGAACCAAGAAAAGTTATTATTTTCATCAGATTTACCATTTTTTATAACTTGATTTATCTAGAGGTAGGTCGATTCTAGAATTGTTAAAACTGATGGTGTTTTTTTTAAATATTGAGATTAGAGAAATTCAGCTAAGGCCTAAAAAAAAATGTGTGGTTCGATAGGTAGGTTAGTTGCTTTCTTTTTTCTTGTTTTCTTTTTTTTCTTTTCTTTTTTATTCATATGTGAGTGTCTAGTTCAGGTAGTTATGTTTTCCGTTGATTTCCATATGGTCTCTGTGTTATTGGTTTCTTCCCATCGGTAAAGCCATTACAGATTGGAAGAATATTTTATATTGTCTTTTTAAAGTTGATGTCAGTTTCCACATCCACTATTTCTTGCTAGACTTCAAAATGTTTGCGATTTCATTTCATTTTTTTGACTCGAATACGTTATAAAAAGCTTAGGGTTGGCAGTGAAAAATTAGGTGGGGTCGGGTAACCCGAAAGCACACAATTTTGTTTAGGCCTAAGATAAAAATAATTCTTAACTTTGTTCCCAATCTCTTTTTTTAATTGAAATTAGGAACTGGTTATTCGCTAGTTGTGCCTCCTACCCTTGGTATTCCAGCTTTATTCATCAGAAAGAGATACACCCTGGCAAATGCTTTGGTAGTGACTGGAGGAGGGATCGGGACAATTATATTTCCACCTGTTATTCAGTTGATGATTGACAACTACGGCTGGAGAGGTGCTTTTATCATGTTTTCAGCACTGAATGCTCACATGTGTGTCTCTGCCTCCTTGTTTAGACGCCAAGTGTATCGACAATCATCAGGAGATACCGCAAATCAGTCAGACGGGACTAGTAATGGACCACAGAATGAACTAAGTGACACAACACTTGACAACAAGGAAGTTTCGAATGGATGTACTCGCATATTTGACTGCTCCCTCTTCGTCAGGCATCCCTCTTTCCTCGTTTTCACTGTGGCAGGTTTCTTTGCCATTGGAATTGGCACCTATGGTTCGCCAGCCCACTTTGTGGCCCGAGCAGATTCCAAAAGACTAGGCAACGTACAAGAAATTGCTTTTATGACTTCACTTTTTGGAATAGGTAGCACATTTGGGAGGCTTGTACCACCCCCATTGATGCTTCACTTCAAATGTAAAAGTGTCACGAGTTCAATGTTGTACGGTATTACTTTTGTCCTGGCTGGTTTTACCAATATACTAAGTGCTTTGGCAAATACACATGTTTCTTACTCTGTCTTTGCTGTTTTCTTTGGACTGTTTAATGGGATATATTTAACTCTATATTCTCAAGTATTGAAAGATATATTGAGTCCCGAGAAGTTAACAACAGGTGTGGGACTTGCCGTTGGAGTCGGTGGAGTTGGAGGACTGATTGGTCCAATCTGTGCAGGTGAGTGGTACAGTGTGTGTGTGTGTTGTGTGTGTGTGTTTGCGTGTGCGTGTATGTATGTATGTATGTATGTATGTATGTATGTATGTATGTATGTGTGTGTGTGTGTGTGTGTGTGTGTGTGTGTGTGTGTGTGAAGGTGGTATTGCAATCAAAACCTTTATTCCAATACTGCACTCATTTCTATTTGTGTAGGTAAAATATATGATGTCAGTGGAAGTTATGACACCTCGTTCCATTTCTACGGAGTTTCCTTGATTCTAGGGGGTCTTATAATGCTGATGGATAAACCATGTACCAGAAGGCAGCCATCAAAGGATAAAGCCGACAGATCAAAGTTAGAGGATCATAGTGAAATGACTCAAACCTACGGAGTTGATAACTTCGCACAGACTGGAATTTAACTATTTTGTTTTATAAGTTATAGATACGAATCATATGATCAGATGATTTAGATATAACTTTGAAATGTTGCGCCATTGAATTGAAGTTCTTCGTTTATAAAATAACCAATGATGATTATCTATGCATTGTACAAGTACCTTGTAGTCTTCACTTCCAAAATCAGTCTACTAGGGAATATAACTTGACTATAACACAAAAGTGACAATGGGCCTTTAGAAAGTACTATATCGTACAAGACACTACACTGCCCTGCACTTCACTTCACTACACTACACTACACTTCACTTCACTACACTACACTGCCCTGCACTGAACTGAACTGCAGAACTGCACTATACTATACTACACTGCCCTGCACTGCACTGCACTACACTGCAATGCACTACATTGCACTGCACTGCACTGCACAGCACTATACTACACTACACTGCACTGCACTGAACTGAACTTCACTACACTACACTACACTACACTACACTACACTATATTATAATACCTCAGACCAGTATAGAAAATGATCTGAGATAATACATATTTGGGACGTATGTACATGAATGTCTAATATCTAACATTTGCGTCAATCAATTGTAAGCTACTCAGTATTGGAAGCAAATATGCACAGAGAGTATAACCATGCTGTTTCTATATAAAAGAAATAAATCAATAACGACGTACAAATTATACAGCTTCGGTCACCGTTGGGGGCGTATATCCTGTTAAGGAATAAGATGTTCATGTAAATAACAAGCAAGACTACATGTAACAGAGGAGATATAAAAATCTCTGATTTTAGAGTACATGTAGACTGGTAAAGTCGTGATGATTTTGATTAATTTATTTTAAAAGATATTGATTTGCGAATAAAACGACTAAAATCTCGTGTGACTGCGAAATCTCGCATGATTGTGTAACAATATTTGAATCAGCATCACGACTGGGTTTATCCATATTGAAAAGTTATGATATAAATTACTCATGAGATGTGATTAAAATATACTTGTTAACATAAAACGGTTTGTCTTCTTATTAACTGTCACCTGACTCAAAAGGTCGCCTGACTCATGCCAATGTCGTCTACAAGTTGCTATATGATGATAACTCATAACATGAACTGTGTCGGTCCTCCCAATCTCAACCAGAGCAGTGTAGTAGTCTTGGATAATTCTCTTCTGGATCGGCCGAATACGACTAAAATTAAACCAGTCTCATCTAGTGTCGTAATCGTTATGCATATGCCAGACGTAAATTACCCACCCTCTAATTCACAGTTAACCTGTCTTTAGTCTAGTACACATACGACGCCTTACTACAATCATCTCCACTCACGTATAGGGAAAGTCCTTATTCTAACACAGAAATATGTGATACCCCCGCTGGGTGAAGGGTAAACAGTGCATGTCAGTAGTTATCCCGTCACAAAATGACAAGGCAGTTGCAATTGGTTAGTTCCTTTAGACAATTGCTCATTAACCGAACTCCACCTCTCCTGTCTCAAACTAAAATCAAATGGCAGCGAAGGGCCGCGAATCTGCAACCTGCAGATACACAGTCGGCCACTCTAACCATTCGCCATCATGACTCCACTGACGAAGCTCTTACATAATTATTTGGCTATTTTGCATAATTTAAACTACATTTCTTATTTTGTATTGAAATAAAAAAGAGAATTGTTTTTGTATGAAAGAATACTAGACATGTAGAATGCACGAATGAAGCACCCACGTTTAACACATTTTTCTTACTTTCTTTTTCTAACAATCGCAAAGATATACAATAGGAACAATAAGTTAATTGAAATAGAAAAATCAATTGTAATTGATATATGTCTTTACAAAGTTTATTTGATTTTTTTTATTTTTTTATTTTTTTTTTATTTTTTTTTTTGCTTTAAGAATAGTAAATCGAGAGTGTCAATAATCTTTTAACGTCAGCAATAAGAGCATTTTTCTCAACAAGATAGACTGACCATTTCCGCGAACTCTATCAGTTTACAGGTATTAGGCAGCAGTTGATTTGAACTCCTATTAGCCATTAGATCAAAGTCGTACAATTGTTTGGTTAGGTAACCCGATCGACCTAGTTTTCAACTGCCGACCGTAAACTTCTTTTAGGTAATTCGATATTATTATTTTTTTTAAATCGAAGTTTCTTGCAAAGTCATGAGAAAAATAAATGATATTTGATGCCATCAACAACATCTTGTGATCAAAACAACATGGCTGAGTACACAGTGTATCACAAAATGTCGTCTGCATATCATGCAGAAAGTGCGAACACAACCTGATCAGCCATAATATAAATAACAAACAACAAATAACAAATAGTAATTCCCTACCAACCTATCATGTTCTGAAATTGTCTAACGAGTTGACTTCGAAAATCTTTAATTCCATGTGTTCAAAACAATAAATTTCATACACACCTGATGTCCCAAAATGCATATTATAGATGAACGTGTGGTGATGTATCAATTGGAAACGAGTCATTACACTCTTTGCCATCGAAGGTGAAATACCAAAGGGTACAACTAGCTCCCCGATTACCTGGAACGGATGTTACCATTCCATACAATGCGAACGGCTGTAGCTTCCAATATTTTATTGAACACACAGTCCTGAATGTTGAGAAAACTTCAATAATCATCTCTCAATTTCATGTTGAATGTTATCCAAACCATGCAAACATCCAAGGTTATTAGAAAGGCAGAAAAGGTAAACCGTTGTCGTACGCATATGTTTCCTATACTAGATTGTCATTTTAAAAAAGTAATTTCTATTCAATGAGTAGGAATGTCATTTTATCAGGGTGCAAAGAAGAAAAACTGATGAGAAAGCTTACAGGGTGAACAAAAGAATCGGTTTCATATACCTTGATAATTCCATATTCACGTGCGTCAGTTTTGAACCAGGCACACAGTTTGATACAAATGGTAAGCCATTCATCCCTGGGTTTCCTTTGCTACCGGGAGAACCGATATCCCCCTTCTCGCCTTTGGCCCCGTCTTAGCCATCTCGTCCAGGTCGACCAGCTGCACCTGGAATCCCAGCACTTCCAGCAGGACCAGGTATTCCAGGACTCCCAGTTGGACCAGGGATTCCTGGAATACCGGGAGATGCAGAACAACGCTGGGTAATTGTAAAATCAGAATACAAACGGTGAAGTGTATATTTGGCTATGACTTCTATCAACGTTTATCTATATATGTTATAGAGCCGGCGAGTTCGAGCTGTAAAACTGTGTAGGTTAGATTCCCCCACCCCTCATTTATGAAACCCTGGTGTGTGTGCATTAAGGCTTCACGACATCTAAGTTTCTTGATACACGTTAAATTGTGTCATGGAATTTGTTACACTAGAGATAGCAATTTGCGGTCATGGAGTTATTTAGCACAGAAAGACAAGAATCGATCAAAGCGGGGTAAAACAACACATGAAGTGGTTAAACAAAGATGGACTGACCATTACGTGATCAGATGTTTCTACGGATAAAGAATTTTCTGTCTTCACCGTAAGGTTGAGTTGTTAGTTCGTTGAATTAGTAGTGATATTTCAGGTGTCTTTGGTTATGTCGTGGTTTATTGATGGTAGCATTGGTAAACGTGCATGTACCCGGTTTTACTGTGTACGCGAAATTTATTTTCTTTGCCATGAAAATACGTAAACAGCTTTTTGAAGAAAATCTCTCTACATAAGTTACAACAGTTATCCTATCTTATAGCCCAGAAAAGGGGCGTCTCTCGATATGGAAAGCGTATTAAAATCACAACACAATTATTATTCTAAATCTGCCTCCGGCGTCATGAGACGTTTCAAACATTCGATGTCTCTAGAGTTGAAAGCTTTATTCAATGGTTCCCTATGTTTCAAGCCCAGCACTCTAACTTGAACTTGACACAATCACTAACAAAAGCTATACAAACATTACCGGAGATTAGGTTTTAGGCACTTATTGTTCTCGCTACTAATAGCTTTATCCATTGTTTCGTTCAATTGTATTCTTTTGTTATTCACGCGTCTTTGTATTTGATTTAAATGTTCTCTTTTGTAGTTATAATTGTGTGTTGGTTTTGCTAAAGTGCTTGGCTAAAAGACAATAGGAGCCATTGTATCGACATGTTTGGCCATAGCTTGGATTTCTTTTCCTCGTTTCAAAACTGTAAATATACTTTCATTTCAAAATCGTTACATTCTAGTTTTAAAACTGTAAATATATCTTCATATCAAAATTGTATGTAACACTCCTTTCATTTCGAGCAAAACGTCCCGGTTTGCAGTGACAGTAATAACATAATATATGTAACACTATGTTTATAAGGATATGTATTATAAGGCTTATGTTAGTGGAAATTAGGACGATTATTTTGAAAATGGTTTGTTGGGTACAATCACTTACTCGTAATATATGTACACCATCAACAATATCGCATCACCTGTGGATAAATGTACATTTGTAGCTGTATACACGATACATAAAATCAAACTGATTGTTAGTCATGCAGCCTTTAAAAAAGCGCCCTTGATTGCGATCACGATTATTTCAACCTGTCCCTGCACTGCGCAATGAATAATATCGACCACTGGTTAACATGTACAATGTCTAATTATTGGCATATTAACAATATTCAGTGAATTATTGTAGTTGCCTGGTCGAAATATCAGATTCAAAACCGAGCTTTCGCTCAGGATTTCAACATAGCTACTGTAACACTGCCTGCAGATAATATTGACAACTAATTATAGCAAAAATGATGTAGGCTTGGTGTTTCACTCATAGGACATTACGTTTTGGACACAAAGATAAACATATTTTAACTCTATACTAACAATAACAGACACACAACAAACACAACAGGATCCTTTGCCCAATCACATTGCATAAATATAAACATTGCTATTCTTGTACAGTGTTGTAAAACAGGCTTCTAATGAAAACACTACACATGGACTTGATGATTTTAATGGCTGCAATTTTTTATTTTTCTAACTGATAATCAACAATTAACTTCTACAACCCCACTGTGCACGGCACTTATGTAATTGATTCTTTTGCATGCATTAGAAGTTGCCTGTGGGTGTGTATTACATCTCAGACCACTAATAAGATGTTGCATGAGTGAAATAATAAGCCAACATCATTTTAGCTGTAATGGATGCAATGTCTCGTTATTAGAGCAGCTAGTGCAGCTTTAAAACTCTATATTTGATTTACTTTGAATTTTAGGACCATGGGTAACTACTATATGTCACGATTGTCAATGGTACCGAAGAGACGTGGTCGTACTTGTGTTTATATAATGCTGACAGTACACTAGCAGGCGACCATCCGATGGTTGTACTGTTACCAGGAGAATTCATCATGAACAGACAACAAGGATTGCCATCAAATCTGTACTTGCGTGTGGGTGAACACTCCAAAACTGATGATATCAAGTCTCGTAATGTATTGATGAGATACTATAATGGCTATCACAACACTACATTGACTATCAAATCAGGATACTACGTCGCTGACTGCTATGAAACCGTTTAAGACCTAACGACCTAATGGACACTGACATGTTATTACTTTCTAAGACAATGTTAATTTTTACATACAATCATAAAATAACTGTCAGTTAATTTGATTGCTTTTTCATAGCAACTACGGGTCGGTCGGTCGGTCGATTTTCAAAAAGTACAAAAAGAGCAACCTGTTTTATGTTTCTCTACCTCTCCTTTTCATCCTCTCTGTCTTCTTTGAATTGGGTTCCTCGTAACAAACCCCTTCGTAGATTCTCTAACCAATTGGTATGTTCTCATCAAAAGTTTTAAGATCATCTTCTTGGTTATATCAACCTACAGTAATAAAGAACAATGCCCCCCCCCCCCCGTAAGGGCAAAACCGTAGGGTTTTGTTCCTATACATTGCAATGTTGGAATACAAAATTCTGAGATATAGCTATCATACGTGATATACCTTTAATATGAATCTTTTTGAAATATGATCTTGCGTACGTACATAAGATATTACCTAGTTATCGAAAAATCGATGTGTACGAAAATCTATTGAGTTCTTGTGATTAGCATTTTGTCTCAGTTAGTCGCGGTCGTGCAGACATCCAATTCACTTCAACTGCACCGTTGCAGAGCAGCTGTTTCGGCATCAATTTGCTCAGGAGATGAGTCTCCCGAGGGCCAGAGGTCAACTGGACGGGTTACTAGACTACCTGCTGTTGTTTCGGCTCTGAACATCGAGGTGACACGTCAGACTGGGGAAAGGCCTTCTGATTCCATCAAAGCCAGGATGGTGACACAAAAAACATCTGTGACTGTAGGCCACTCTGTTGGTGGGTGTTGCTTTTCATAGGGCCAAATGCAGGCCCGGCAATCTTCGTCATGAGTGCCTCAAAGTCAGCATATATTATAAATAATGTCCATTTCTCTAGGGTCTCGTGAATATGTGGAAAGACCCCATCAATCTCGAAGTACTGGGTCGGTGAAATCTTCAGTGTCATTAGGATTGTCTTTCCAAAGCTGTAACTTGAGAACTAGCTGGAACTTTATCCCTCTGAGGTTTTGGATCTCTTCTAAGAGTTTCTGGTAAATTAGGGAGTGTACACCTCCTAGGAAGGCTCAAGGGTCCACACTGAGTTTGTGCAAATTTGTTTTACAATACTTTCCAAGACAGCTCTTTACGCAGAATCGTGTAGACCAAAGTTGAAGCCAATCAGATTTATTTGTAACTTTCATTCTATCTCAGATATATCCCCAGTCAAAGTGTTTCTAATTGAGGCACTGTGCATCTGAATATTCATTTAATTGTACTTGTTAAGAAACACTTGCAAAGGAGGAAACATAATTATCATTTTTCTGAAACTGCAATGATTTATTGAATTGAATTGAATTGAATTGAATTGAATTGAATTGAATTGAATTGAATTGAATTGAATTGAATAGAATTTATTTCACCAGAAACATAAGATAATAACAATGCAACGAGGAAAATACAAATACAATAAAAGAAAATGCTCTGGTGAAGACCATGGAAATAGTTTACTAGAAACTAATTTAGTCCATGGTTCTTATCCTGACAAAATATAGAAAGTAAAGATACAAGGCGTACTTATGATAAATAAATAATAATAAAAAAAATATTATAATAATAATCAACACACACATACATATTCACATTTGTTTGCAATATAGTACAAATGAAACAAAGAAAAAGATGACTGCACAAAGAGCAGCAAAGAGTCACAACGGTGGATCAAAACGAACAACTCTATTATAGCACATGTACAGAAAAAGATATTTACATATTTACAGTACAAATTAGAATCAAGAAAAACGGTGTGTTTTTATACATTTTTTAAAATTCATGTCGCTTGTGTGTATTCTTAAGTTTGTTTGGTAGGGAGTTCCATTGTTTGGGTAATGCATATATGAAATTCTTTTGACAAATTGTAAGATTAACTTTTGGAATGGGAATGTTACAACTGAGGGCTGATCTGGTAGGGTAGCTATGGGATAGACGATTAGTAATGTAGTGGTTAATATTATGAGCATAGCGGTTATTTTGTAAGTCATAGACAAACATGCATGTTTGGAATTTACACAGTTTATGGATCTAATATTCGGAGTTGATTGGAAAGGGACACAGAATGTGTTTGATAATCTGAGAGAGTGATAAGTCGAGCAAGTTTCTTTTGTAAGATTAGAAGTGGTTCGAGTAATGTACCCCAAATTTCAAGACAGGAACTAAGATGGGGGAGGATTAAAGTGTTGTAAAGTAAATCAAGGGTGGACCTTGGGACATAATGGCGAATTCGAGAGATGATTCAGATTTTTGGACTTATAGTTCGGGTTACTTTTTCGATGTGAGATTTCCAAGTGAGAGCTGGGATATACCTAAGATAAGTAGCCGATGATACACACTCAATTGATGTGTCGCTAATACTTGGGGTTCCCTCGATGTGAGATATCCTCTGGGGAGTTTTGATAATCATACAGTTAGTTTTGTCAACGTTAATTGTTAGTTTATTAGCATTGCACCAATCGTTAACTTCCTTAAAATGATCATTTATAACATTAAGATTGATATTATTAGTTTTCATGAATTTGAAGAGGTTAGTGTCATCTGCAAATAAACGAAAATTGAAGGCGTCAGCAGATTTGTTAATGTCGTTAATATATATGAGGAAGAGGATTGGTCCAAGTATTGATCCTTGGGGTACCCCACACTTAATTTGTTTTGGATTGGAGTTGATACCATTATGCTAACGACCTGTTGTCTTTTTTAAGGTGATTTTGAAACCAAAGGAGCGGAACACCTCTAATGCCGTAATAATATAACTTTTGGACAAGAATATGATGGTCGATTGTATCGAATGCTTTTTTGAGGTCGATAAAAATGCCAAAGGTGACGAAACCCTTGTCCTTTTTGTCAGTAATATCAGATATGAGGTCAGCAAGGGCAATTTTCGTATTAAACCTTTTGCGGAAACCGTATTGAGTACTAAGAAGAATGTCAAATTTATCTAGAAATGATACTAATGATACATCTGATTCAAATAGTTTGCTAAGGACTGGTAAAATTGAGATGGGTCTGTAGTTGCTAACATCAAGGGTCGATCCTTTTTTATAAATTAGGGTGATTTTGGCAAATTTGAGGGCGTCAGGGAATATACCTTGGGAAAGTGAGCAGTTAATTATGTATGTTAATGGATGGGAAATGATATGGGCTGCATGAATTATTAGTTTAGGATGAATGTTGTCATATCCCATAGCTTTTCTGGGATCCATATGATTTATTATCTCCACAATATCACTGTACACAACTGGGTGAAAGAAGAGCGAGTCATAATAATTATCATTTAGATATTGATTAAAATTTGTCGTTGGGGTGATTTTTGAGGCGAGTTCTGGGCCAATATCGCTGAAAAAGTCGTTGAATGTTTCTGCGATATCTAGTTTCTCTGAAAATATCTTGAGATCCACACTAATTTGTTTTGGTGAAGTCATGTTGTTGCTGTTTTTATTTAAGATCTCATTTATTACTTTCCAAGTGTGATTAGTGTTTCCATTGGCAGCCCGTATTTTTTATTGTTGTTCGTTTAAGGGGGAGGGCATGTTTTGTAATAATACCATGGAACAATTGATAAAAAGCATTGTATGCGTGGTTTGGTTCGTCACAATCATATACAGGCTGCCAGGAGAAATAGTCTAACTCAGAAAGGAAGGTCTCACGGTTATATTTGGAAAAGTCGACATTTTGAAAAGCAGTATTATGATTGAAAATGTGATTAATGTTTTTTAAATATAGTAAAGATTGGATAATGATCACTAATGTCGGTAGCTATAGTTCCAGTTTCAACGAAATGGTCTGTAATGTTTGTGATAATGTGGTCTATTGTTGTGTCCGTGAAAGTGGTGATTGTGGCCGAAGTGTCAATGGTTTGAATAAAGTTATAACTATTCAGGAGAGTCATATACATGTAATTAGTACTGGTGTGTGTGTTTTCATTAACATCAATGTTTAAGTCTCCCAAAATTATACACTTCTTGTCTCTAACAGACCATAGACCCTCCACGTAGGGTCTATGAACAGATATAACTTAGGCACTTCTCCAGTTTATCTAAAAATTCATGAATTGGTGTATTCGGTTTACGGTATATTACACCGACAACTATCTTCGTCTTTTCAATAAGTGTTTCAATGAAAACAGACTCACAGTGACAAATATCAAAGGTGTTGTTGGTGTATAAAAGACAATGAGTTATACATGGCTGTTCCACCACCTTGTGAATGTGGACGGTGGCAGGTGATAAGTTGGTATGAGGGAAGATTGTATAGAGAACATTCAGAGTCATTACGTAACCAAGTTTCAGATAATGCTATAATGGAGAAATTCTGAGTATGTGTCGAAAATGCTACCATGTCATCAAAATGTTTTCCTATGGATCTAATGTTAAAATGGATTGTGGAAAAAACATTTGTAGTAGCAGGGGGTGACATATACCTGTTATTGTGTTGAATTGGGCCAATGAATAATTGTGGCAGTTGTATGTTGCACTTGTAGAAGCAGATTGTTGTGTTTCTACTGGGATCATATTTACAGTTATTTACAAGTATATAGTTAGCTGTACCATAGATGTACTGAGTAATCCTTAGTTTAGGCATGGAAGTATGTTCCATGGTTTAGGCGATCAATAGCTTTCATAGATGGTATCACAACAACTTCAGAATGTTCATCTTTCCTTGAGTAAATCTTGCCATTGTTCGTCCAAATAAACTTCCATTGCAGTCGTTTGCGTCTTTCATTCACCTGGTAAAATAGACGCTTCATGACTGGACTTAGACTTTCATTGATGTAGATACTATTCGTAGTATTTTCACCGATTTTGAGGTTTTACCTCGGATATTCTTTCTAGCGTAGTATATCTCATTTCGTTGTTCTAACGAACTTCACAATAATGGCAGGTGGGACATCACGATTACGACTTGGTAAACGGTGACTGATGTCAATATGTTACTTGTGTTGACCGCCACACCAGTCACAGAAGCTACTTTAATTACAGTCATCATCGGTGTCTTCACCATCACATTGGGGGAGTCTGTGTAATTCTATAGTTACGACGTGTATATTGTTGAAGTTCATGTAGATCATCGAGTGTGGTTCAGCTCTCTCTGGGTGGTGCATAAATATGAGTTGCCCAAAAGTTCTAATAGCAACAGCAACACCCAAAGTGTAAAAAGAAATTAAAAAAATTTAACGATTACGCGCTAAAACAAAACTGGCCATGCTATCGTTAGCGAAAGCTTTCGAACTAGTTTAGTAGGGACGTTGAAGGAAGCGCGAAACGAAGTACATGTACGTATGGGGTCAATGTGACGTCTCATGATGCATGATGCAACAACACCACGTTTACGTAGGGAAGAACTAAATGTTTTCTAAACTTCAGTGAAAAGAAATTTTGTCGATCAGACACTGACTATTTTCAAATTCTTAAAACATTTGAGAAAACTGAAGAGAGGAAGCAAAATGCGACACCGACAGACAAGCTAGACGTACGGTACATGTACAGGAGGCGAGGCACACACCATGTGGTGCAAACTGGACAATGATCGTGCGTGTCACGTATAATACATCAGATGTAATACATGTAGTTAACCAAATGTTCTTGGACTGCAGTCTTTCTTATAACAAGTATTGGAAATTGTCAGAAACCTGAGGATTTTATGACTGAATATGTTTCGATCAAGAATTCCCATACTTTCAGTTAAATTTTCCGATGGCCGGGAAGCAAGACATTTTTGAAACATTTAGTGCGACATTTGATACTGATAAGCGACGTTAATAATTGTAAAAAGCTAAACATTTAATTAAATAAATTGGTAGTCGGCTCGTTCATTACCGTCAAAGACCTCCTTACATAAAATGATATGGTCAGACGAAAAGTTTTAGCACCCATTTCGGTGATGAACAATTCTCCTATTTAGGCTGTTAGTCCTGCTTGCATACGGAGTAAGTCGGTCCTTCTTTCTCCATCACGGTGTTGAGTGAAACACGTGCACCTGCAAGCATGACTAGTATCCTGTCAGAACCAACAGTCGACAGACGACGCGTACGGTTGCCTTTCTATTACAGTGGCATTGATCCGGTTCTTCTGAAATACTAGTACTCACATGACTTGCTAAAATACAAACTCCGCGATCACATCTGTTGTAAGTATTCACTGTAGACTTGAATGCCATGTATGTGTATATGTATTGTTGTATTGTCATGTGTGTTGGCGATTTTTCGCCCAAAACTCAACATATAATCTATATACTGAAAGTTTATTTGTAGGACCAGACAGACTATTACGTTGCATTATAATACAAGCTTAAACTCGAATGTTCTGTTACAACATGACAAACTTTCACAGACACTGACAAACTGATTAAAGAGTCGCGTGAACCACAGACAAGTACATGTATGTGCATGAACCTACATCAGAGGGGCCGGTGTTGTTTGTGTATCAATGTTTGTCAGTTTGATAGTGAAGTAGACTTTTTTTCATTCTGATCACAGGCGTTTCTATATAACTCCTGCAATGGTAGTATGTACAAATATTGCTTTAATACAGAGTCAAAATCATTTAATGTGTATGTATACACATAATGGGAATATTGATTAACGTTCAGTATATGCAAATGTCATGGGGTTGTCGGTGGCTGAATGGTTAAACCACTTGCCTCTTACACTGCGGTCTGGGTTCGAACCCCATTCAATTAAATTTACCACGCTGTAAGTAAGAAGATTGTCGTTCAGTTTGACTCTACCGAACAACGCAGGTTTTCCCAGGTACTCCGGTTTCAGGCTCCTACATTAACACTGAACCCATTACCCTCACTGGACTTCTTGGGGGACAAGTGTTTATATGCTTAAAGAACTATCCAGTATAAATAAAGATTATTATAGTTATTATTATTATTATTATTATTATTATTATGGGGAGGGCCATATTTTACAAATAAAGACAAAGGGGAGGGTCACTTTTTACGAATGGAGAATGGGGGGGAGGGTCATGTTTTTCTTAACACTAATAACAGACCATGTGTGATTTCCTCCGGCCCTTCCCCCTGTAAATACTGAATATTATTTTTAAAACATCGCATAGAAATTATAACTCCTAGCTGATCAATGATGACTAAAACTGAATTATCGAAAATAATAATTTCCTTGAAATTTTGACTGTCATTTTACTTTATCGGTAAAATTAAAGACTGTGGTCAAATTTCGTGAAATTTCATACAGTTATTAATTGTGCGGTGATTTTTAGCATGATGCATTTTGATCACATTTTACTTGCATACGGACGGAAAACGAGCCAGTAAAACCTACAGTAGTCGAGAGTATGTTGCACTAAATTTCTAAAACAAACAAGGTTTACATGTTCAGAGATATAGTTGACTATCAGTGCATGGACAGATTTTACGTTGAAGGGTCCATCGTTGTGGAATTTAATAACAAATCGAATGATGTATATGTGACATGCTTAGCCCGTACGTCTTTCTCTTAGGGACCGGACAGAATTTACGGCAGAGGGGGGGCCTGGGGAGAAATTGGGGGGGCCATGAAAAAAACGGGAGGCTTGAAGGGGGGGCCATGAAAATTCTCATGGTTTGAAAGGGGGGGCCGCGAAATATTTTGTCATTGAAAAAAATTAATATGTTAGAAAATTTAGCATTGCATGAGATAGCACTTGATATATATATATATATATATATATATATATATATATATATATATATATATATATATATATATATATATATATATATACACTCTGATGATGATGAGTGTCTGATGATCGCAATATGCGTGAAACTCCGAGTTACACCCAAGAAAGAGTTCCAGTACTACCAAAACTATTACGCTCTGCCACTGCGGTATAGAGCATTGTCTTAGCAGATTGATACTCACCGAGTTATATATATATATATATATATATATATATATATATATATATATATATATATATATATATATATACAGGTTTTGAAAATTTGAACCAAATTATATGCTATAGACCCTACAGAACTGTTTCGTGAGGTGCGTAGTCCTCACTCATCAGGGGTAGAATGGAATAACATACAATTATTCCATTCTACCCCAATCTGATTAAAATCCGATGTAGATGTCGGCTAATCGTGCATTGCTATCTTACCATCGTTATTTAGCTTGAATTGACCTTCGTAGTAGATGTTTACGTTTTTAGCCTGATCGCCTCCTCTATTTAGAGGAGGCGATCAGGCTAAAAACGTAAACATCTACTACGAAGGTCAATTCAAGCTAAATAACGATGGTAAGATAGCAATGCACGATTAGCCGACATCTACATCGGATTTTAATCAGATTGATTCTACCCCTGATGAGTGAGGACTACGCACCTCACGAAACAGTTCTGTAGGGTCTATAGCATATAATTTGGTTCAAATTTTCAAAACCTGTATATAATTCGCTCTACTACCCGTATTGAGCACTTTTATGTGGTTTTATCTACATCCAGTCAATTATATATATATATATATATATATATATATATATATATAGGAAGTCAGTGGTAAGATTTGTCCGTAGTACAGTGCTCGATACGTCTGCACGCAGAGCGGATATATATATATATATATATATATATATATATATATATATATATATATATATATATATATATATATATATATATATATATATACTAGCATAGGACCTGATTTAGATAGGTGTTTTATTTCTTTCCTTGACACTATTCTTGAGTTTCACTCTCAGACTCACTAGAGTCTGAAGATGTGAGGCAAGACTTGTCTTTCTTTCTATCTAAAACCAGTGAAATTAAACTATTTCCCTCCTCAGAATCATCAAATGCATCTATCTGTACTAAATATTGTAAAGCATTTAGATGTCTGCATGGTGTTAAGTGTTTTTTCATCAGTGACTTTGCACTAACTTTGGTAGTTGCCTTCTGGCCGTATATACTCATCTGATCACTGTACAGTGTATTGAATACAATTCTGAATTTGCTGTCCCCATCATGAAGTCACAAATGCCTGACACTATAGGTTTAAATATGTATGGTTTTGGAACTGAAAGCATATTGATTACATCTAAGTATTCCACAACATTCTGAATTTCTTTGCACTTTCATGAAGTCACAAATGTCTTACATTTACATGTGTATTGGTAATGCATTTGGTGTAGGAAAGTGAAAGCTATATTTGTCAGACCTCAGTGTGCATAAAATCCTTAGTTTGCTAGCACTTCATGACATCACAAATGTCTGACATTAGATAGTTATTGTGTTATGAGTATAAATAGATATTTGAATACACTATGTAGGTGATGTGATGTCCTTAGATACTCCCCACAAATGTCCCCACTACAGTTTTTCAGAAATCACGCATGTGAATGTGTGTTTACTCTGTGTCTGTGTTTCTGTGTATGTATCAGTGAATGACGGTTAAAACCACCACATCAAATGCCTAGGTATTAAGTGATGACTACGTATGGTGTCTAGTTGGGAAATAAACAAGATTATACCACATGTGTATGATTACATGTATGGTCAAAATGTTTTATTTTGTTTTGTTTTCTAAAAAACTTCCTCTACAACTACTAAGTTGTTTGGGCTGAAATAGTAACATAATAGTAGTACCAAAAGAAATATTACAGTTGTGCTACAGTAACAAAAAAATTTGTACTCTTTTTAGTTATTGTAGGGGGCAGGATATTGTGCACTTTTTTTCTTTTCTTTTTTTTTTTTTTTTGGGGGGGGGCCATGAAATTTTTATACTTTTGAAAGGGGGGGCTGTGAAATTTTGGTCACAGTGGATGGGGGGGCCAGGAAAAAAAACAAGTCAGAGATAATTTCTCCCCAGGCCCCCCCCCCTGCCGTAAATTCTGTCCGGTCCCTTAGCCCAGGCCGTTTTCCGACGGGTATGTTTTCTTCACGGAAGTGAAACTGAGAAATCCGGAAAACGAATATCGACCAAACAAAACGGTAGTATGAAAAATCTCACTTAAAACTATGTTTTTTGAAGGCACAAAACATGCGAGTAGATTGTACTGTGACTTTGGAACATTGTACATGTTGCTACATTGTATAGATACCACTGGATTCTGCTGGATATGGAACATTAGTAGCATTCTAAAAATAACACTGCATTGTTATGTAGATCTCGAAGGAACACATGAAATACTAGTAGCACACGCCATTTAAGACGTCAGATTCGATTCAACCGTGGCACTGACCGTATGCAAATGTCCAGCCTGTCCATTATACATAATGATTTAAACAGACGTAGACGTGATTATGTACTGGGTAAATACTTTACAGCCATACTGACATAATACGCTTGTCGATGTCAGAGGACGTGCGATTACTTTTCAAGACTTGCTGATAGACTTGCAGTATTGAAAAAAAGTATACACGCGTACGTGGTACTCACATTTGAACATAGTATTCAAATTAGTTTAATAGCGTTACAGACAACTACGCCCTTATAAACGAGTTATTATACTTACAATCGGAACTATTCTTCCATTTACAATCAGTGATATTTTTTCGATAACATGGATTCACATGTGACGTCATCAAATGAAGTTGGTTTCCAGCGTCAATCCTCTCGGTTTCCATGGAAAAAGGTAGGCAAGCATCCACTTGTGTCACTAACGTGACAACATATTATATAATGCTAGCAAAGCAACAGTGGCTTTATTGTCTCCTGTGGACACCAGTTCCTACGAATTCAGTGTCTCCGCCTTTGGTTTCAGTGCCCAGAGTTAACATGTAATACTAGTGAGTTTACCGCTTCCTTCTCCAGGTTCCTGAATATTTGTATGGGGGAGGGGGGGAGGGGGCTACTCACCCTGCAACTGGGAAAGGAACATTTGTTTTGCTGCTAATCTTTCTTTCAGCTGCTTTGACTGACAAAGATCACGTACAAAAAACTTTGCTAAAATCACGTATCGCTCAACAATAAGTGCAAAGTTTCATATGAACTTACATTAATTTCTCATGATGGGTTTCACGAACTTTGTTATATTTTGATTTAAATCATAGTTAACCTAAGGAAAAGTAAACAAATCGTATATCAAGGTCACCAGTACCATACACCGAGCAACACCAAAACCAAATATACAAATGCAAGAAAAGTCGTTATGTAGATATGCATGTATGTATGTATGTATGTATGTAAAATTGTAATAACAAAAGTGGTTGCATGATAACACAGATATCATGTCTACATTTTAATTTCACTAAACAAATAATATTGTCAGTGAAAAATTCTTCCGGTGCGTACGTACGGCCAGACACCCGGTCTGGATGAAACACGTATTTCTATAAACTTATAGTATACATAACAATTATAACCCGAAATTTTGAGGGACCTGTTCTAACACGATCCAAACACTATTGCACAGTGACAATTTGTATAATTCAAATTGTGAACTGATATTCTTGGGTACGAACTAACTTACTTACTTGTATAATTTGTACAAGGTACTAGATTACAGTTGCACATGTACACACTAGCGTATAGCGTCGGCATTTGGTCGATCATTACCACACCAAAATCGTTAGATAGATGAGAATTTTTTTACAGATTACAGATTACATGTAGGTCGCGTTTTGACAACACTGTAATCGGAAAAACTTCAAAATTAACTTCACAAGTATCGCACGGGCCAGAGCGGACTAAGCGTTACACTTCCATACTTACTGTACACTAGGTAGCTAGCTACGTGCGCTCTCTGTTATTCCTTTCCTAAATGGTTTTATTCTTGTCTATGACGGCTCTAATACAGAACAATGACGTTATTATAGGGATTGGCGATATTCTTATAAAATCGGTAGCGATGTCATACCCCCTACATACATACAACACGGGTAGGCCGGTGACCTTTTGTTCATGTTGTTCTTAAAAATAGTGACCCCCTGCAATTCATTCACAAAACAATCCAACCCCCGCTCTGACAAATAAAAAAACACAATGACCCCCCCCCCCATCTGTTGACAAGAAACACTCTTTTTGTTCTTGCACTCTATTCTCAAAGCATAATACCACACACTGCACAATTAATTTTACATGCTACATTTTCAGTAATTTTAAGTGTATCTGGTAAATTGCTATCCCAAATCCATTGCTTCACATGTATAAAGCTCTTTAGACAGGAACCCTATGAAAAGTATGATTGTCTGTTCACGGACGTACAAAAAATTCATGGTTTAGTAACCTAAAGTTCTAGGATATCTCAAATCAGCAAATTATCAAGTACAATATTATAAATGGAGTTAATATACTTGTAAACCCATGTCCGTAACTGTCGCACACATCATATAGTCAATATATTGTTTTCTTTAGACTTAACACAACTGCGGCTTTCCATACATGTACACGTTTGCACTCCTCAAGGCACTTGTTTGTCCTGTTCATAATTGTTCAGTTTAATCATGGCACTGACTCAAAACTCCACCATCCCCCCCCCCCCCATTCATTGACCATGCTGATAATTTTGAAAGGTTTTGAATAATGAAATGTGATAAATGTCATTGGTTTCAAAATAGAAATTAAAAATGTCATAAAAATGTTTTCTGTACTACAGCAGTTTCTAAACTAGATTATTAATTCAATTCACTTACTATTGGCTATGTTGTCCAGTAATATAGTATATTGCTGGCAACATGATAGCCTTGAAAATAAATACACTCTAATACCAAGGAAATATAACATTATGATCTGCTGACAAAATTTTACTCTCAGTATACAGTCACTCAATGTGGATACTAGATATTCCAGAGGAGATGTAAAATCTAATTTTCCTCATAACTTTGCATCGTGTCAGTACTATAGAAGTTCTGGCTACAGTAAGCCCTTTACTAGATCATCATCAAACAAGTCTGTGTTTATAACTTTGTTTATCAGTCATTCACATAATATATATTCTCTGAGAATCCGATTAATATTGTGTTCACCCTGGAATATATTTCTTTCTTGGTAGTTTATGGTGTAAAACAATAGCAAGACAAAAGGGGGTTTCACATGAAGCCTGGTAACATGTATTAAACTTGGTGATGGTCACAGGTATCAGAGAAGAAGTGAAACACAAACACAGAAAAGTTATTTTTGATAAGACATGTAGTTCGTACTATAGCTATGCCAAGTAACAGTTCAATAGTTTGTACATGTATGATAAATCAACATATTAGGGGTGAGATTAGCAGGTAAAAAAACTAATTCTTTTAGTAAGGCCTCAGAACCCCTTCCTCACCCCTTCTAACTAAATTGGTGAAATTGTTGCAGACAGCACAATCAATTTCAAATCAGTATGTAGTATCATGTAGTGCTATGAATACAAAGCCAGTATGTAGTGAGGAAAAAATAGCTTTTTTATTGGCACAATAATGTATTTTTTCCCATTTTTCAATGCCATTTTTAGAAATGTTGGTATTGGGGTACAAACATATTTCATTATAAAAGACCTCCTCTCACCCCACCCCTCACTAAAAGAATTTAGTTTTTACCCTACATTGAACTATTGATCTCAACCATAAATCAATTTGGAACTTCTAATGGAGATGATCGTAGTTATCATACATTATATGTACAGAAATGTATAGCAACTAGACTAACTATATACATGGACATTGAATATCCAATATCTAGACACAGGCTCGTTAAAGTCAGTTATTTCTACTCATGTTGCATCACTATATATTTACAAACAGTATATATGAAATATGAGACCCATGTGAAACGTTTTCAGTGCAAAATGGGACGAAGATATGAGGGCAATGTCAGTGCTCCTTACAGCAGTTTGAATTTCCCGCATATGCATACATTACCCATAATCCTCTTTATATAGTGGACATCTGTTAAAGATGATTTTCGGTAATTAGGCAATATCTTAAGTATACACGCCTCAAATGTCACATAGTTCGGTATAATTAATTTACCATTCAAGGAGTACTTAGTATATCATATAGGATATCTAAACCTGAGAAGTTTGCATTCAAACAATTACTGTGTGTAGGCACAAAAATCGAAAGAATTGGCACATTCAGTTTACATTTAGCTGCGAATTAATTCTGTAAGATTACACATATTACAACCCACAACTGCAGTCATTAAATCAAATCTGGAAATGTTGTATTTAGATGTTATCATTATATCCACAAATAAGCATTGGGACATTTGCTATTGGCATCAAAAGGTATGGATTTTCTGTTAATGGTCCCTCAGAGATGTGCACCCAAATCCTCATCCCTGCCTACGGGGTTGGATTGGTGAAGTTACCATTCTAAGAACCATTACTGTTATAACAGCATTTCATCTCATTTGTAAATATAATTCGTTGTGTGATTTATTCATATAGTATAATCATATTTGTAATTTAAATTCAAGAAATAGTCTTTCGACTGACATGTAGGTAACGAATGAAAATTTTGCAAATACTTGGAAATTGCGATACACTACTCAGTCACACTATGTTTATATATTTCTTTTCTTATCTTTGACAGGTTTTGTTGATATGTCTGCTGCATTTTACCAGCTCCTTCAGTCACATTGTTGTTTCCCCACTGCTACCCTTTATGATTCATGATTTTTTTCCATACCTCAATTCATCACAGTTAGGTAAGACTCACTGCTGCCCTTTATGATACATGATTTATTTCCATACCTCAATGTATCAGAGGTAGGTAAGCCCCACTGCTGCCCTTTATGATACATGATTTCTACAGTTAGGTAAGACTCACTGCTGCTCTTTATAACACATGATTTATTTCCATACTTCAATGTATCAGAGTAACGTAAGACCTACCGCTGCCTTTATGATACGTGATTTCTGCAGTTAGGTAAGACTCACTGCTGCCCTTTATGCTACATGATTTATTTGCATACTTCAATGACAATGTATCAGAGTTAGGTAAGACTCACTGCTGCCCTTTATGATACATGATTTATTTCCATACCTCAATGTATCACAGTTAGGTAAGTCCCCACTGCTGCCCTTTATGATACATGATTTCTAGTTAGGTAAGACTCACTGCTGCTATTTATAACACATGATTTCTTTCCATACTTCAATGTATTAGAGTTAGGTAAGACCCCATGCTGTCCTTTATTTTATGATGATTTGTTTTCATATTTGTATCACACGTACGACATGTAGAATTGAAGTGTAGACTGAAGGTAATATATTTATTTTTAATTTTGTGTAGGTTTGTATTCTGGGATACTTCTTGGTGTATTTGCAGGTGGCAATTTCTTTGGTAATATCATAGTAAGTATTACACCTTTCAGTATTTTAACTGTTAGTTGCTATGGTAATGTGATTGTAAGTATAACACCAGTTCGTTTTCTTGATCAGCTGGTAGTCATGGCAATTATTATGGTACGGATTGCATTGTACATCAGATATATTCAGACTATAGTTTGTATGGCGATATCATGGAAAACATTACATATCATATTTAGCTGGTAATGCCATGGCAATATTATGGTAAGTATTAAAACATTTGTTAACCGCTGGGATTTTCCACTACCTGTTGTCAATGAGGTAAGCATAATACATCTGATTCTGATTCTCTGTAACAGTACATATCTGCAGGGATCTCGACCTAGCAATTTTGCGACAGGTGATGTATGCATATTTCTACCCTACTTGAAGATGACGATACGCATATCATAAGACACACGTATTTACATGCAGCTAAACCTATATAATATAAGAATTACCTTCCTTACAACATGACCATCTGTCTGTCTGTCTGTCTGGCCATCCGCCTGTCTGTCCATCCGCCTGTCTATCCGATTGTTGTGATGGTAAGACTTTGTTCAAAGCCTTTGTTCTTTTACATATCAAATATAATATCTACTTCACCTTTTTCACCAGTGGGGTAGAGTTGCTGACACATATGGACGAAGACCGGTGCTGTTGTGTGGTATTGCGGGAACACTTGTGTGTGTTTTATGCTTTGGTTTTAGGTACGTTATGATTAGTATAAATCTCACATAGACTAATACGACTGTTTTATATGTTCATCCTCATTTGCTACGAGGGGAAGTTTGCCTAATTCTTTCCTCATCCTGATCCTTGTCAAGAAACTTTTATAAATATAAACTTGTCTATCAGACAATCTGTATCAAAGTATGTGTATGATATTCTGACTAGTCCCATTATTTTATTGGCTTTGTTGACCCTCTCCTTACATTTGTTCCTAGAAGGATAAGGCTGTGTCTATATGGACAGCAATAACTTTCTAGGTTTCTGTGCAAATTAATACTTCTGATCCTTGTGTGTATTGGACCTGAATGTATTTGCTTTTCTCTCTTCTAATAAGTAACATCTTGCACTTTTCAGAGTTGAATTTTAGTAACTATTTACTTGCCAATTTAAGGACATTATTGTAGCTTTTGGTGTGTTCCAAATTTTGAGACATCCTTTGATAGCTTTGCGTCATCCTCAAATTGAAAGATGTCGGCGCTTGTACATTTACAGATGACAAACAGTATGGGACTTACACATTTCCTTGCAGAATGCCATTTGTAACATTCACCCATTGCTACGATGAGCCATTCACAGTAACTAGTTGTTGTCTATTTGAAAGAAATAATCAAATCCACGCTAACAGAGAGTCTGTTATTCCATAACATTTCACTTTCCCTATCAATCTCTGATTTTGCACCTTGTCAATGGCTGTTGCAAAGTCCATGTAAACTGCATCAATATATATCCACCAATATATATTACCTTCGTCCAGTTATCTACGACTGTGAGGAGATGTTGTGAAGTTGACCTACGGTCCTACCTAAACTGTTTATGTGAAAAAAGCTTATTTTGTTCCATAAAATGGATGACATGGCCTCTGATAATTGACTCCTTCATTTTACATATTGTGTAGGTCACACTGACTTGGTCTATAACTACCTTGAGAGCGTTATTTCCTTTCTTGAATATAGCAGCGATGTGTCATTGTTTGCATTGTCATGGCCACTTCACGGTTTGAAGTGATGTTAAAAGGATGATTGGTAACGGTATACATATAATATATGCAATTTCTCACAGTACTCTGTAATGGCAAACATCAGGTCCTGGGGATTGAGTGGACATGTTGAGACTTTTAGCTTGTAGCTTGTCATTTCCATTCAACCTGATCTCAGCCAATTTTGACTCTGACGTTTCCTAGACAATTTTAAGACCATGGGGATGGTTGCAGCTCTCTGTGTATGTATAAAATGACTCTTCTTCCATCACCTAAACTGAATTTTACGACAGATGGTTCAAACTTGAAATTGTTATCTAAATTAGCATTGGCTGTTGATCCGTACATGCACTTCATCAATTCTGCCATCTTGTTAACACATGAAAAGGAATTTCTGTTTACATCTTGGTCAGTAATATTTTACATTGTCAGTGTTTCTATTTATTGATTTATTTAATTTATTTATCTATTTGTTTGTTTCTTCCAGTTTATATACTTCCCTAGCCTGACATTGTAACCTTTTAGTCTGTGTCTGCCGTTCGTCATTATCCATTTTGAGGTCTCTCCTTTCGCTGTTGATTCTGATTTCTGATTTCTCTCCTTTTGACATTCTCTGCGGCTTTCTGTCTCTCTAAGGCGGTCAGATCCGTCGCTCTTATGCTCATATCAGCATATATGCCTTGCTTATGTTCACTAATTTTCCTGAGTAATTTATTCCCAGATTCATCACTGCCTTCTCCGAACATAATGCTTCTGAACAGGTACCATCTTGAAAGGCTATTTTCTCCTCTCCACTTCCATCCATACTCTCCGTAATGACGAAAACAGTTCTATCTGTTTCACAGTTTCTCTTTCCTGCAACTCGTCTATAGGCTGCCCTTACGGTGCAATGGTTTAAACGTGTCATCGAAAACTTCATTTACGTCACATTATTTAGCCTTATTATTAAGAATCACTTGAAATTATTTTCCATCACTTGAAATATTTGTTCAAAGTCTGACATAAAACACCTACGTACTGTATGCATTTCGTTTCGATTAGCAGTGAAATTTTGATTGCTGGCACGGTTTCATAAATTCAGAACAATACCCAAAGCAACACAGATTCCTCATTACGGATGACTGTATACGTTTCCTTCACATCTTTCACATTTAATATCTCTATCATTAGGTTTCATGAACTCTGAATTTGCAGTTTATTTAGGTAATCAAACTTCTCTACTGAGTCTCTCCTTTGGATTGATGCATGATGTTCTGCCAGCGCCGTCATCATGGATTCTTGACGTCGATCGGTCAACAACTTTAATTTACTCTACTTGAGGATTATCTTAGCATCCTTCAAACCGTTCTGTACTAGATATTCATAAACACTTCTTTGGCATTAAAGTACGAAACTATGTAATGCTTTTTGTAGAAAGTTCGAAGGCGTCAACTTAGAACACTGCTCATACTTTAGACTAGTTCTCGCTTTCAACTTCCGACGGTTTACACACTTTTACAGTAGAATTGAGTAACTGAAGCCTATTTTTAGACTGACGGGTATAATTGTACACAATACACTCATACAAAATGTACGTTATTGTCTTCTATTAGAGGTATAGAGCAGTAATATATTCACTGGTCTTGTTTGTGTTAAAACCATGACTGGATATTAGAGTTCTAATACCAGGAAAGCTACCTGCATCTAAACAGTTCAGTGTAATCGATCCATATTCATTTATTTTAACACCTACTATAGTAACTGCTGTCAACCAATCACGTTCGAGAAATACAGAGGCGCGTAAAATGCTTAATTTTAAATGAAAACAGTAAGGGTTTTAAGATTTACGATAACAAAATATTGTATAATATTGAGATGGGTTGGGGTTGATATTAGTCAGTCCCTGCACAAGCGTGTTAGTCAGTTTACCATTTTTGAAGACAGTCTTGAACATAGTTACAACCTTAGTCGTATACTTCAGTTAGTGAGATTTCACCTATTTACAGCAACTCCTTGTAACTTATAGTCACTTGTTATTATATGTCATTTCATTACTTACAGCATGTCATACATCTGGGCGGTTTCAGTTCGTTTAGTATGGGGTCTTGTGGATTCCATAGTTGTCTGTAAAACCTGCCTTAGTGAGATCTGTGATGACAGTAACATGGCCTTAGGCTTTTCACTACTCTCGACATTCGCAGCTTTGGCCAGAATACCAGTAAGTTGTACTATACATGTATCTCTTTTCATTCACAAAACTTTTATGTATCAAACATTGCTATTATAATTGCGTTGGAAACTCTTCAAAGTATACCATATATCCATTTGTTGGATTTCTTTTAACTTTAGTACCAAAAACACACTGTCAAACACACCCCTGCTAATCTATGCGACTAGTACAATTCGATAGTATTCCTCGATTAGCCAAGGACAATACAAGTGAGTTAAATGGGGTCTTATGTCTACAAAAAGCTAGACGAGAAGTGGCACAACCCTTTAGTTCACAAGTATTTTCCGGTTGAACGAGTAAAAATATTCTGGAATAATTATTCCTCATCAATCATAATTTATGAAATATCAGGAGAAAAAATAATGAGATTTTGATTCATATTTCGAGCACTGCAAAACCTTTGATGTAGATACGGATTGTCGTGACGTACAATGGTTTGGGTATATAATCCATATTTTCTGTTCCAAAACAATAACTTGGCTTGTGCATGGTTGGATGTCAGAGCCAACTTCAAACAATATTCATTCTTCATTTGGCATACTAAGCATAGAATTCTAATGTCAGATTTACTAGACATATCAACGTGTACAATATGATATACATTTTATGGAAAGCTCGAGTAAATTCATTCATAAGTTACAGTATTAGCAGATACATTTACACACACACTATTTACAAAAAAAATTAGCAATTGTGGAGTCCTACAAATTGTGCAAGAGTAAAATATGCCATTCTGTCTTTAAAGGTGATTCAAAATGCTCACATTCACTATCGCTAATTTGCTAGACTACATGTTTGTGAAATGCATTCTGGTTTTAAAACTTTTCAAAAGCGTCTGCAAACACCTTAAAATGACCTTTTTTCAGTCACTTCCCTTCGGATTTACTTCGAGAGTTTTCGGGTATTACCGGTCACACCTAGACCACGGGATTTTATGACGTCATAAGGAGACATGGTTAGCACGTAGCCTATGACGAGCGTAGTCAACAGGTGAATAACACTCAACAGCATTGTGAAAAAATACATTGCTGGTGGTTGTAATAGACATCAGTAAACAAAAACTACACTCTACATGTCTTATTAACCAACATTTACCGATATTTACTCACACTTTCTGACTAATTGGCAGTGTCTGTGGGTATAAATGCTAAAATATGATCTCCCCATATTATGGCAAAATAAATCAAAACGGCTAGACTAGATATATATAAACACTTGTAATGTCACGTGTTTCACATTCATTGACTTTTATTTATCTGATTTTTTATTATTTGCTGACAAGAAGCATTACGATACCGTCGTGACGTTTGACGGCATCCCCGGGCCAAGGACGGCATATTTTAGCCCAATCGTACTCGCGTCGCCTTTTGAACAGTGCATTTAACAACAAAGTAAACATATTTCATCTCGAATAAATATACTAGCTATTAGAATACCAATGGGAAACTTCAAGAAGGCGTATCGGGACATGTGCCACAATATATTTGTTGGTCCCATAATACACTAATTGGTTCGATTTGCTCCGAGCATATGGAAGTACGCTCCGAGTCATTGCATCATGTAAATGGAACTGTGACCGACCTAATTTTGTTGTCCATATATAAAATGAGACTGACCTGTAAATTTTTCACAGTTTTCGTTGTGTTCTTGTATTGTCACATGTTTGGCTTGTGAACACAAGTTTACATCTATTATTTTCTAGGGCGTAATACTCTAGTACGAGTCTGAAACCCATATAAAACCTAAGAAACTCGCAATCGGATCGGACAGAACAGAAGTAGGTCTCATCGACTTGTTGCTTGTTTTTATCACGGTGATTATTATATATCGGTAGAGGGGTATTTCTGTCAAGTTTTGTGCAGTCACCGCGGCCGCGGCAGTAAGCTTATAATAGGATAGTTCCGCCGATCAAAGCTGAAGCAGTGTATGTACAATGTACGTATGGAATCGGGAAAGCACAGCGCACATTCGTGTCGGGTTAAATTTATCCACGTGTTGATGTAATCCATATTTATCAATCAGATATATTGTAAAATTCTTCAAGTCGTACAGAAATAACGTCTCTAACTTCAAAACAAACCCTGAGAAACTGGACCGGACGTGGCTAGCCAAGTATCTAGTTGCAGGCTTTCTTTCATAACCATGTGCTGGGGTCACGACCTTGATTGCCGACGTCAATATTGTCCAATCATATTTAATATCATGAACACATCGCGATATTTGATTTGTTGGTTTCCTGAACTGTATACTTCGAATACCATGATTCGTTACAGAATTCTTCTAATGAATATTAAATAGGCTTCTTGCATTAAATTAAGTGACAAGGGAAACCATACAAGTTTTCTTCCAGATGAGTTGCTAAAGTCATGTAAATGACAACACTAAACTCACGAAATTTCCTCAATTCTTTACAATTTTATTGCTGATAATATGGCAATCTAATAGCTAGTATATTTATTCAAGATAAATATGTTTACTTTGTTGCTAAATGCGCCGTTCAAAAGGTGACATCAGTGAGTATAGTCGAGTATAGTGGGCTATAATATGCTGTCGACGCCATGCCTGTCGAAGATATTGTAATGCTTCTCCTCGGCAAATAATAAAAAAAATCAGATAAATAAATTGAAACACGCGAGCGACATTACAAGTGTTTATGTATATCTACACTGTAGTCTAGCCGTTTTGATTTATTTTGCCATAATATGGGGAGATAATATTTTAGCATTTATACCCACAGACACTGCCAATTAGTCAGAAAGTGTGAGTAAATATCGGCAAATGTTGGTTAATAAGACATGTAGACTGTAGTTTTTGTTTACTGATGTCTGTTACAACCACTAGCAATGTATTTGTTCACAATGCTGGTGAGTTTTGTTCACCTAGTGACTACGCTCGTCATAGTCTTAGTGCTAATGTGTACCCCTTATGACGTCATAAAATCCTGTGGTCTAGGTGGGACCGGAAATACCCGAAAACTCTCGAAGTAAATCCGAAGGGAAGTGACTGAAAAAAGGTCATTTTAAGGTGTTTGCAGATGCTTTTGAAAAGTTTTAAAACCAGAATGCATTTCACAAACATGTCGTCTAGCAAATTAGCGATAGTGAATCTGAGCATTTTGAATCACCTTTAAGTGTGTCAAAACGCAGAAGGTAATTAATATTGACAATATTAATCATACCCAATGGCAGTGTTAAGGAAATACATCATACGCCTCAGTGAAGCTTTGATTCAAAATAGTGGCCCTCTGTTATTCTGGACTTAATGATAAGTGCAGTCGATCCAGTTTATGAATATGTTTAGAATAACACATACGTATTCATTCTTACAACACTGATAGTCTCTTTCCAATCTCAGTTGTTTGAATTATACAAATTTTTCATTGCACTATTAAATTAAACTAATAATCTTTACAGCCTAGATATGGGTTTTGAGCTTTAAAAAAAGTTGTATAGGAATTCAATATGACCATTGTATTTAATTTTCGCATCGCATTTTGCTACAAAATGATCTCAATTAGTCAAAATAGGAAACCCCTTTGGAAAAATATTTTCTTATTTTCTTCTTTCCTTATCTGATGTTTGCCAAAAAGGCAAACTTATGCAAATTTGATTGGTATACCGTTAACATTTTGCTTTGAAGGCATTTTTTGAATTCACCACCATCAAAATACACAAGAAATGTTGACTTCCAGCGTTTTACCACAAAATGTCTATGTCATTATATTTCCTGAAATTTGAAGTAGACTATGAAAAATCGTCTGTGACTGGCATGCACTGTTGTAATATTACAAGAATTTGTAAGACTGACAGGGACCTTCGACTCTTACATGGCTATGACTCTTACAAAACTTTATAAGACCCAGGACTTTATCTTACTTGTTAATGCACTGTCGCTGTGATAATTCTATAAGCCTTTATAAGTCGAGGGATCTTCTATGACTGCATCAGTGTATGATTTGCACTGTGACAATTTAAAAGACCTTTTGCATCACTTACATTATGTGCTCTCAGTGATATTCTCTGTTATGACATCCAAAAGGTATTTGTGAACATTGTTATGGTCAATGTTATCATAAATGATATTTTGATTTTGATATTGACAGGCCCAAGCTGTAGCTGGGTCATTGAGCTGTGCTGCTGTAAGATATGAAGTATTAAATATAGCCATTATACGAGAATTTCCCTATCTCTTACCATGTGTAATCACTGCTATACTTTATATTGCTATGTGGACAGGTAAGAAATTTTACAATACTTTCCGTATCATGATCTCTTCTTTACCATGCATGTTTAGTGTATAATATATAGTTTGTGTTTTATCCCCTTGATATGTAGGTTTGCATACAGCTCATCTTTTATCATACATGTAATTTGTCTATACGTTTAGTACATGTATATGGTTCCTAGTATCTTATCGAAAGTATCAATATTTGTATTCAATATGCATAACACAAAAACACACACACATATGTATCATTGATTAATCGCAAGAATTTATCATTTGACAATTAATACAAAGCAAAACAGAGTCTGGCAATAGCTGTGAGAAGTCCTCCTCTGTATGTAATGTAAATTCCTTCTGCCTTCTCATTTAAGATTATCCTATAGCTATCACCCAGTAGCTTTATCAACCTGCTCGTTTCCTGTGAACCACAAATTTAGTGTATATAGTAATGACAAAATACAGTATTATTTTATATATATTAGGTTATGATACGTACTACCCAAATTCATATAATTACTAAAAACAAATGCTAAGTATACCTATCAATTTGTTTATATGAAGGTGGTCATTTATACCTGAAAGAAACTCTGGAAAAGTCTCCAGCTGACAGTTCTTCTGATGACAGTGAAATAGGCTCCTCTGAGGACAATACAAATATAAATCAAAGCACAACAGAAGAATTGCCTCCAGAATCAAGTCATGACGATCGCGAGATAGTGTCCTTACTAAAAGAATCGCACAGTAGAACAGGTATGTCACCTCTAGTTTCATCTGATGTTGAAGGTGTATATGTAGCATCTATAGTTCTATATGACGTTTTCCAACAAACAGGTAAAACAAAAATGCAAGTGGTGGTCATGATAAGTGTGAAGTAGACAAGTCACAATGGAGTTATTGTAATTATTATATCCTGTCCTTGGAGGAAAACGGGTTATACGTTTGATAGATTGCATAAAAAATCGGATAATTTTGTTCTCGCTTGTTGGCTTGTTAGCAAATAAAATATGAAAATTTTCAAATGTATGATATGAAATACATAATTCTTTATGCAAGGTACTTGTGGTGTTATGACTATTTGTAATAATTTTGTTGATGATGTGTCCAGGATATTTTTTTTTTGAATTTACACCTGAATTGTTACACATGTTTTAATGTGAATAGTTTGTATGTTCTCATACTGATAGGTAGATATGATTCTTATAGTTAAGTTTGTAATGCTTTGTTTTTATATCATTTTGATATCATAATACTTCGTCGGGGACATTTTAGCCCTTTTTTGTCTTTTTCCAAAACTGTTTTCCCATGATTTTGTTTTAATCCAATACATACTTATTACGAGTTATTTGTACGGAGAAGGGTACAAAATTACGAGCTGGTTACCTGCCAAGGCCATTTTTTTAAAATATGAGCTCAATTGATATGATCGGTATCTTTCGGCATTTATCGCACTATTTGCATTTGTACACTGATATAGGAAGTTTTTGTTTGCTTAGTCTCATGTTCTCATTGTACGATTATCAGTTGTGGCCATATACAAAGACGCAAGCACTTACACAGAAGTGACTCTGGCCTATTGGCGCAACGGCAATTGACGTATAATCGCTGGACATCCGCTATTTCAGCTTTGTTTAGGTATATTGGCAATGTCAATTGCATTTCAGCAAGTATATCAAACTGTTCACTGGACCATTTTCATTGTTGACATCAGTAGAAACCCCCATAGAAGCGGAGTTATTCTTTGAAAATGATGTTGACGCCTGGACACTTGAATGATTTTCCCTGAAAAACACAGTTACCCTTTTACTTTGATTGTACTTTCATCTAATCGAGAAGGAGATACAAAATAAAATGTATAGAAATTGTTTAACTTTTTAGCTACCTAGCAAAGGAATATTTTGAACATCATTGTATTGTTGTGTTTCAGATTCTTCATCCTTTCGTGAAAGGTGTAAGAAATTGATTTATAACACTCTTAATCCATTCCGAGATAAAGCTGTGTTGTTGGCAATAGTTTTGCAATCGATACTGTCATTTAGTCTCTCTGTAGGCAATCAGGTATGTAATATACGTTCTAATATTATGAATCTAACAAATCATTAACTTAAAAAAGAAACACGTTTTTTCTTTACATTTCCATAGCGCTATTAAAGTATTACCTAGAGAGTATTTGTGTAGCTCTATGCACTCACCCATGAGTAAATTTAACAAAACACTAATTCTATCTGGAATTAAATAAAACTGTTTAATATTCATTAACCAGCCGAAGAGTTGGCTATTGAAATGGGTTCTGCCTGTTCGTCCATCTGTGTGTAATATGGTAAAATAATATGACAGATTCAAAGTCGAGTTTCCGCTCAAGATTTAAAACTTGCCTCTGTACTACTCACAAATAACGTTGTCCAATAATTAACAGATACAATGTATTTTTCATATGTAATTGACCAAATGTTAGTGAATATATCTTTGGTTATTTAATGTAAATATCAATGTCCCAGTTGCAGCTAGTGTAGGCCATATGATAGCCATATAGATGTGCATCCATGGAACTACATATATGGAAATATTAAAAATGAATACATTGGACTTGAATAGGGAGAATGAAAATCAGAATCAAGAGTTCCAGAAGCAAATAAAATGTTGATGGAATTGCAGGACATAATAGCATTGAAAGTTTCTGAACAACAGGATAAAAGTACAAAGTCGAGAGAAACAAAACAGGCACAAAAGACAGAAGGGTAACAGTATTGGCATAAAAGACAATATAAAAATACTGACAAAAAGGAATTGATAATAGTGTATTGATTCATACTATCTCCTAATTGGTCTGTGCTAGCTATGTCAAAGTATAATATGGTGCCATACAATACCATACCCCAGCTACCCCTGGTCTCAATATTCATTGTGTGTATGTCGTCTTGGGCATACGAACATTGTAAAACAATGAGTTCATTAAATATTATTGTCTCCCAATACCGAGCATATATTGGTTGTATTTTAATAGGGTGCCTTGGCCGGCCATGTCTCCTAATATGACTTGTTCCCATAGCTTTAATTAATACTAATATGTTTGTACCTTGGTATTGTCACAGGCATGAAATATTGTTAGGTCCATAAATTTAACAAGTTGAACACTGTCACTGATCCCATTGGGGATATACGTATGTGTTAATTTCTTTAGATTAACAAAATTAATACTACTAGTTGCACCTCAATTCACTCACATGTAATCTATTATAGTCTAGGAATTTTAAAATATCATGACTTCACTGTGACAAATAGCTGAGTGTGCAATATATTAAATATAAATATCATTGTTGAATCTGTTAATTTCTTGAATGTCTTAATATCATTGCAGATACTACCATTATTACTAGTTACAGATCACGCACATGGAGGTTATAATTTTGGCACAAGTGAGATAGCTTTTTTGCATGCCGTGATGGCTGTACCAGAAATTGTTTATCAGGTAGGTAAGTTTTTGGCTTCACATCAGATGAAATATTCTTGTGTATTATTATCAGTTGCAATAGCTGCAACTACAACGAGTTACAAAATAAGACTGTACATGTTTCCCTGACAAGAAGTTACTCTACAATACTGTTGGTAATTTGCCTCGGAATTCATGTTTTCAGGATTAACGTGGCACTATGGATAAGAATTGGATATTCATTTTTGGATTCTTAAAAACTGTTATAGAATGTAGAACATAACCAGGTCCTAATAATCAGTTTCGTATGTCACATAAAATTTATTAATAGTGTCCATGACGTTGTTAATATTAAATAGCACTACTGTTGTAGCTATTGTAAGCTTAAGGTTGTTTTGGTCTGTTTGAGAACTTGGGAGCCCATACCTAGTGTGTGTATAATTGAAACTGCAATCTTGTATGTATACTCTAGACTCTGGTGGGATTTGATTTGGTAATATGTAATATTCGCCATAACATATAGTGTCCGAAATTAATGCAGAGTATATATACATAATCTTAATACAGAAGAGTAGAACAACTGAGTCCTATTTATCAACTTATTTCCTAAAATGAGATTACCTTTAAACCTGATTGGGGAATTTCTATTTTTTTGGCCTCCTAGCGCAATATAAGTGAAGGCACATGGCTTTAACTACAGTAGTGATCACTACTAATTGGCTTCTTCTTTTTTTCTCCACAGATACTCATTTATCCTAGACTAGCCAAGCTACTAGGCTTCAAACGTACACTGCAGATCAGCCTTGTAATAGCAGCATTTTTTACAGCACTAATACCAAATGTGAACAAAATCACGGGTCCTATCATTGTGTCAGACGTTCCAATGAATACAACTATGCCACTGACCACATTTACAGTAGAGCGAACTCTAACAACTCAACCGGTCCAACATATGTCATCAGTAACTGCGCCAAAAACACAGCGCCATCTACAGTTTCAAAATCAAATAGGAAAGATCCCACATGTAACTTCAGACGTTGATGAAGTGCCTCACACTACTACACTAGAAAATCTTATACCAGTTAATTCCTCTGTGCCTGTTCAAGACACTTTCGAGACACGATCCACAGACAATAACTCATCACAGACATGGAGAAATGTTACTAATAGTTTGGTGAAACAATGCAAGATAAAATCGGGAAAAGGAAATGATGAACGCAACCGAGTACCAACCAAAGTATGGGGGATTTTAATCACAATAGTCACGGCAAGTGCCTTTGGAAAGTAAGTTGAATCACTAGTACTACTAGAAGACACTGTGTACACTAGTCCTACTATAGTCAGTATTCAGATGAATACAGTCTGTACACTAGTCCTACTATAGTCAGTATACAGATGAAGAGTATGTATACCAGTCATACTAGTCTTTATATAGATGAGGACAGTCTGTACACTAGTCCTACTATAGTCTGTATACACATGGTATTGGTGCAACACTGTATATGTCACACATCAAGGGAAGCCATTACTAGCCGAATTCTACAGTCACATGGTTACCATAGGAACTGGAATTGTTCTGTATTGCAGTAACAGTAAAACAATTTACTAATAGTTTCTTTATTATACACTCTGATCACCAAGCGTGTTTCCTTACTGGCAGCAAACCATATCTCCAGTCCATTGACTATGTATGATCAAACCTCATCTGTGCAAACGATCAGTCTATAAAGTTAATGGATTTAACTTCGTATTGCACCAACATTTACAATTAGCTCACCAAGCATTCGCCATGTATCCACCATGGCTTCGTCAGTGTTTTCTGAAGTCACACGTATCCTAAATTCTCGGGAGCACGTAACGTTGACTTGCTCAGCATAGTCTATGAACTCAGCTGTTAAGTTGAAAATTCATTGTCAAGCCCACTCTCAAAGTTACACTTTTTGTACAGGAGTACAGTACTCATTGGCATTTGAATGCTATTTTGTGTTTTTTGTATTCCAATTCTAACTATAATTAATTACATCTTTACACAAATAATTTATTCGAGCTATACAAGTAATAGGAGCTAGTCAGGATTTTGTCAATTAAACTCCATGTTATGCATATTTGTAATGGTGCACTGCTCAATTCAATTTTCATTTTCATTCGTTTACTGCAATTGTGTTATGTTTAGTCTTTTTCATTTCACATCCTAGAATTGCAGCCGCTTCATCATTAGAAGTGATAGTTGGAAACTCCTGTCTGGTAAGTATACGATTGGTGATTGAGTTGCTAGTCGCAAAAATGTAGTGATCACTCCAAAACATGTTCTTTGACATTTGGAAATCACAGCATACACCTCCAAGAAATCATTTTAACTTTCTAGCCTTGTGTCTGCCTGAGATTATTAATGGTTATGGGTATCTGGTTGGTGTCTGCATTAACTCATCAACAGTTTAACACATCAGTGAGGTGCTAGTTCCAGCCTGGTGTTAGCACCAACCTTGCCTGGGGTTATATTAGGGTCGATGCATGTATTAGCTGGTAACACTACTGTGGTGAGCTGCTAGTATCTGCCAAATACTAGCACTGAGTTGGCCTAGTGGGAACATAGGGTTAAAGCAGCCATAAGAATTACAAATGGGTGTTTATCTATGTTTGATATGAAGTCTTTTAAACAACTTCACAATGTTTACCAAATTGTAAAATTAATGTACAACAGAGCAGACCAAGTTAGTGTGTGTGTGTGTGTGTATCAATTGCAGAAAGGCAGTGTTTCAAAATATGTTATGATAAGTACAAAACCAAACAGTTTTTATACATTCCTTTCACTCTTTGTTATTGATCTAAAAACACGCGCTTGGTATATATTCTTTCACATAGATTTTTCATATAGAAAACTGTAGCAAAATTCTTGTGAAATAAATCCAAAATAAATACCCATTTGACATCCATATGGCCACTTTTAAATACAAGAAGGTGTAAATAATATTTCTAACATGTACCATGTCTTCATATCGCCTTCCTTTGCACCCTCATTTGTATGCACGGGAAATATAGAGATATGATATGCTGTGATTGTATTGTCCCATCGTTGAAGATGGAGGATGGGATATAATTTGGTAAATAAACGACTCGGCCTCGTAACATCCATCAGATTCCAGTCAGATCACACATATGATATAAATGTTAATCAGTTATTATAATCATATCAACTGAAATACGGAGAGGTACTGTGAGTGTTCTGTATTTATTTTCTGTAAAGCTTTACTGTCTCTTCAATTTTAAGAGTGAGATGTGTTTAAATCAATTTACAGTCAAAAGATAAAGCCACTGTGTATGGTGTAACGGAATCATTTGCAGCTTTTTCGAAATCAATTGGTCCTGTAATTGGTGGGCAGCTCTTTGCCTGGAGTGAAAGAAACAGTGAGTAAACACTTATATCATACGGTTTACTGGTTAGATGTGTAAAGTGGAAATTTTTCATTAATATGCAAGTGCAAGGTATCTGTACAGATTGAAGATTTGCTAATCTCTTGTTCCTCTCTCTCTTCCAGGCTTAAAATGGCCACTGAATTATCACCTGACATTTTATACTTTATTTGTCATCTTGAACATAACTGCTGCTGTCAGTGCCTTCTTACCAAAGTCTGTCGACAAGAAGAAGGTCTAATGAAGGAGAGAAAGTGAATATAGTTGCCAACTAGCCAACAGTGATACTTTTTGATTAAATAATGTGGCATAGGAAACATAATTTTATTGTAAATAATCGGGTTTATTTGCTTATAAATCAACACATTGTTTATGGTCAGGATGGGTTTAAGAAATAGTCATCTCATCATGTACATCACTTGCAAATGTTAAAAGAATCACCATCTTATATGGATTTTTGACTTAAGATAGATATAAAATATTAAAAATGTGAAAAACACGTTTCCTTCCTTATGACATTTGTGAGTCATTGATATACATTGTAAAAGAAGTTTTCTACAACAGGATAAATTTTCAAAGTAGATATATACAGTTTGTTTTAAAATGCTACATTTTGGTAACATATCTACCTCATCAGACTATGATATTAAGTATTTGTCAGGGCCTTACCCTTTGGAGAGTCATGTCAAGATAAAAAAGTAGTCATGTCATGAATCAGTTGCCATAGTAACCAAATCACCATATCATATGGATTTTTGATGCTCACATTTCAAATTGACCCTCGCACCTCTGTTTTGCAGTATGATGTCAGTTTTGTTATTTTATAGTCGTTTGAGTAAACGTTGTACATGATTTCAGAAGGCATACATTTAGAGTAAGCTTCCTATCTTGAACTGCACAACATACATAGTTTTTCTACATTTATTTTGTCAGGGTCAGACTATACTAGTTTATATTGAGCCATTTCTCTGATCAACAAAAGACATATTGTTGTGACTATTTTTCATAGGGCTAATCATTTGTTGACGTTTTACTACAACTCCATGTATGTTAATGCGATGCTCCGAGCATCAGAGTAACAGGTCAAGATTATCCCTGTGTGGTCGATGAGGGCCCACAGTACAATTATGCAGTAGATGTCGGCACATACAAAACAACCCTTTTAGCGATGCGAGTCACATACAGGATCAGCTGTTGGCTTTCTGCTGTAACCTTTTATATACGACTAGCTAAAAGGAATAACACAAATTATTTCTCTAATATATATATATATATATATATATATATATATATATATATATATATATATATATATATATATATATATATATATATATATTCCATATACGTGTAGTAACATACTGTTACAATACATATAGTTGTCTCTATGTGAATATTGTTCAGTGAAATGAAGTCATATGAAATCAAATGTGTGTCCAAGCGATTTATTTGAGTAGCGCTCGACGGGCATCATCAACAGTGACAAAGCCCACAAATTCCATGTAGAACTGTCCAGCGCATACATTTGTCTAATCTAGTACCAAATCGGAAAACTTGCAAGAATCACGTATATAAATATGGAATATCAGAAAGATCTTTTTTTAAATATCGAATTGTGTAACCACAATCGTTAGAATTTTTTAGCACAACTGTACTGATAAGCCTCTTCAGTAGTGCTATAGGCATGGCAAAGTGTCTGTCTGTCTTTCTGTCTGTCTGTGTGTGTGTGTGTGTGTGTGTGTGTGTGTGTGTGTGTGTGTGTGTAATAATTCGTATAATGAATAGATGATTATTGCTTTGGGTGTACTCATACACCTGGTACACATTTAAACGTTGCATAGCCTTGTATATAGAATTCAAACAAATGCTTTGAAACCTCGTATCTTTTTTCGCTCAGGTATCTTCGAAAACCAATCAAAAGTCAACGGTGTGCTTATGTAATCACCTATGATGAAGTGAAATGAAATGACATACACTATAAATCTTCGAGGAAATGCATGAAATACTAAGCCCACTGGTCATGAAAACCGTTTGCGGGCGATCTAAGCTGTAACAGTTTCAATGATGCTCCTCCAAGAGAGTTGGTGGAGAAATAGAGTAGTCATATTGCTTTAGTTGTTTAAGATGACATTTTCGAAATGACGATTGCTGATAAGAAAAGATTTTAAAATTATGTTAGGGATATCATGTAGCAATTAGTTATTTCCATTCTTGACACGTGTATATTTTCAAAGCACTGATAAGGTCATTATATTGACACTTGTTTTTTTTCTAATTGTAAAAAATAGCACAAATATAATAAGTGCTTGCTTAATTTTCTTAATACTAGTCTATCACATGAAATTCTGTCGTAATTGATGTAATTTTTGGGAAATGAGGCGGAAATTGTGATTAAAGTCAACAATCGAGAAAAATTTGTCATCAGAGTATTATGTAAATGAGGTAGATCAAAGCATTGTACTAATTATACACCATCCACCAGCCGAATTGTATCCGTCTGAACAGAAAATACGGAATTGCATTTCTTTTTGTCCTTATCACAACGACAATGATCGAAGCACAAGTTTGAAATTGAGCTTGAGCCAGTTTGATTTTATTTTGATTTGCGATTATTTTTTTCATCAAGTCAGCAAAAAGACGTGATGTGTTGGGTTTAATAATGATTGTCAATACTCAACTTTATTTTGAAAGTATCATTGTTTTGCAGAACTGCTGTAAATGTAGCATGCTAGAAGTGCAGGTTAGTAAATATCAAGGAGATAGTAAGTGTTCAGTATGAACAACTGTGATGGACTACTAGGGTTTATAGATGGGCAGTTGAATACACTCGTCATGGGGATTTCAAGTTCATCGTCAGGAGACGACCCTACCTTACAAAAGACATCACACAAAATGTACCTTAATAACCGATTTTATTCAGAATAATTTCAAATGAAAATCCTAACGTGAAATCCATATTATTTCAATCCACTGATGTAAGTCCCTTTCCTTCTGTGATGGCTAAAAATATGTCCCATTATCGTACCCAAATTATGGTGAGAGTCTTTACGTTTAGTGTTAAAGAAATCTCCGTCACTCCCAGAGAACTTTTACAGTAGCTTATAATTGTTCGGGTAATGGTGCGGTGACTGATTTTCCATTGCAAGTACATGCACATGTACACTCTGCCTGACACTGTGAAGTATCGTCAATACTTTGGGGAGTGGGAGGTACAGTAATTTTTGGAGTTGGTATTACGATTAGCTCCCCGTTGCTGTCGAAGTCCATACATCGTCGAGTTTCATCCCCAGCTTCTAGCAAATCGTCGCAACGCAGGCGTTCAGGCCAGGCGAAGCCATATTGTCTCATGAGCGGTGCACATCCATCTCTAGCATTTTCGCATACGGACCGACACGCTGGTATAGGCAGTTCATACTCATCATCACAAATTGGCGTGTACATACTGCAGAGAAAGAATTTCAAGTATGGTGAACAGTTGACTTCAACAAGCGGCCAAAATTGATGAACTTCAAGTCCCGCTTCTTCCTGTGTGTCGTGGTTAAAGTGATTAGGCATGTATGTCTTGCTGTATCCAATATCACGACACATTGGAATCGTGATTTCTTCACAGGTTACATCACGATTGGCCAGTGTTGTACCTAAATACATTACAACGGACAACATCGGCAAAATTAATCGACTTATTGCCATTCTGTACGGTACGGATTTCAAACACGGATAGTTGGAAGTCAGTCCGGAATGAGAGAATGGTATACTGCCACGTCGATGAATCCACCAGAAGTTCTAAGGGGTGAACCATTTGATATCCGGGGGTGTAAATTGAAGAAATATAAGCAAATCCATTTTTTGCAGTCTTTTATTCACTCTTCAGGTCACAGTGTCAGAATAGATATTTTCGATGTATAAAGCAATGCCTGCAGTTTGTCTCAGCGTTAAAGGAATTAGAACTTATATCAATATAAACTCAGTGTTACGTTTATCATTTCCTTGTTTGCTATATACGCTATCCCATTAAAAGTGGAATTAAAGTTTGGCTATCTTAAATACATTTTCCTGGTCTCTCAACACATGAAAAGATGTTATCACGTATTTAAGCTACACTTCTTTCCTCAAGAGAAGAAGAGAGTGGAATCGGGAATTTTTTAAGCAGTCGACTAGATATTTGCTTAATGTTGTGGGGGTCTGCAAGTCCGTAAATTGAACCCTTAGGAAACGGGAAAATGATGCCTCACTTGCATCATTATACATTTATCTGACACACACACACACACACACACACACACACACACACGCACGCACGTACGTACGTACGTAGTAGCTTCGACGTTTCAAGTTGTGAAGCTTTCCCAGCGATCCTACAATGCCGTTATGCCTAAAATGCCTTTATGCTTTCCAGCCACACCTCGATTCCCCTTTAAGAGCGCATTCGCTTGTTGGCTGAGATTCTATTCAAAAGATGGTCATAAAGTACGGAAATACCGTACTGGCCTCCGTACTTGAAACGATATTCGCGTATTTACTAAGATTTTGTACTGGGATTACCATGATGATTAAGGTAAGTCCGACAGATATCTAAATAGCAGTTTTGCTGTTTTCCCGTGACCACTGTGTGGTTGCAGAAATGAATACATTCTAATTCAAAAACGTCAGCATTGTAGCAAGATGAATTAATTAATTCGTCTGCAAACACAAGAAAAAAGACGATTTCAGATCAGATCACTATAATGTAACAAAAATTCTGTTCCAAATGTTGGCCAAGATCATTTACATTTATAAACGAAGCAAATAATAACGGCGACAAAACGGAACTTCTTTGCACTCCATGGACTGACATTTGAAAGTTTTGGTACTCCCGCGTTGGACGTACATACGTACACATGACATTTTGATAAATTGATTGCAAACCCCTGAAATTGTTTGATATGTTTAAATATATATAGTTGCAAGCAGTTTATAGTATATGCGACTGAACAATACAGCTGCTAATTTGTGGAACTAGAATTTTCATAATAACCTAGGCTTAATTATCCATTTGTAGAATAAATAAATACATAATATGTAGTAGTATTTTTGATCTAATCAAATATCAAAATATCTTTATTGTACGTTCATGTTATTAAAAATAAATGGAAATTCTTTGTTTGGTTAATCTCTCTCTCTCTCTCTCTCTCTCTCTCTCTCTCTCTCTCTCTCTCTCTCTCTCTCTCTCTCTCTCTCTCTCTCTCTCTCTCTCCAGATAGATCTGTATGCGTGCATATATGTGTGTGTGAGTGTGTGTGCGCGCGCGTCTCGCTCTCTCTCTCTCTCTCTCTCTCTCTCAGATAGATCTGCGTGCGTGCATATATATATATATATGTGTGTGTGTGTGTGTGAGTGTGTGTGTGTGTTTGCGCGCGTCTCTCTCTCTCTCTCTCTCTCTCTCTCTCTCTCTCTCTCTCTCTCTCTCTCTCTCTCTCTCTCTCTCTCTCTCTCTCTCTCTCTCTCCTCTAAGACTGGTTAACAGATAATTACACATATGTTAAAAACTGTCATGACACACGTTAAAAAGATGGTCACTCACCGAACTCAATTACCGTCTGGCGTCACGACTTAAAATGGAAATCGCAGGCGGATTAAAAGAGTTTTTGCGGAAGTTTCTTTATGCTCTTGGTACCCTGAACCTACAACCTGTGGGAGATTTTTCAAAGTAAGACATTACGTGGTTGAGTATTGCTCAGAATTTCACATGGTTTTCTTTCATAAAGGATGTTAAAGTACGGTCTGAATATTAAAGTACGGTTATTAAGTGACACCATCACCAACACATACACATACACTTATATTTGTATTTTTGAAAACATTGTTTTAACTGACCTAACCATCTATTTATTTAAGTGTTGCGACTAATTTCAGCCTTACCAGACAGACTGAATGCCTTCCATAATGGTAAAAAGCAAGCACTTCTGAGCAACCATACATTGTACATATATATATCTTAATTTGCAAATGTCAGTAATTATATAAATGCCACATTAAAATTAAAAACTTCACCAACCGGCAACAATGCATGTGTCAAATTATATGAAATATGAAGCCTGGTAGCTAAATTAATCATTTAAGAAGATAAGGGCGTTGTAACAACTAAAAGCTACAACAAGAAGCCTTTGGGACACTTGCTCTGTGTGCTATTGTAGTCCGTGTATACATCAAGTTATGTGAAATTTGACGTTTGCGTTCTTCAGATTTGGTCAAATTCCCGCCGGAAAATTAATAAATTTACAAATTGTCCATTAAAGTTGAAAGCTACATCATCAAGCTTAAATGAAATATATTTATATCTGCTTTGTTATCACAAATGAATGTACCAGCTTATTTGAAATTCGAAATTTGTTTTCGTAAAATATTGTCTTAAAACCGAAAACATCGTATGAAGAGACAAACAACCTCTCTACCCTTTCTTTTCAAGTTGATCATTTTTCATTTGACTGTAATAGCGCCCTCTAAAGCCTCGCCAGTTTGAGTTGGGTACTAACAAATTGGAAATCTTTTTAGGAGCTGCATGAATGTACTCTTCATTTTTCGTTTTCGCCAATATCGGAACACCCGAATATGACATGTTCAACATAAAACGTCTCCGGTATTATTATTACCAGTACTAACTATAACCACCTGTTTAGTTTAAATCAGAGCCTACATCAATCAATCAATCAACCAATCAATCAATCAATCAATCAATCAATCAATCAATCAATCAATCAATCAATCAATCAATCAATCAATCAATCAATCAATCAATCAATCAACCAACCAACCAACCAACCAACCAACCAACCAACCAACCAACCAACCAACCAACCAACCAACCAACCAACCAACCAACCAACCAACCAACCAACCAACCAACCAACCAACCAACCAACCAACCAACCAACCAACCAACCAACCAACCAACCAACCAACCAACCAATCAATCAATCAATCGTATATAGCGCCAATTTCCAGAGCAAGGTTCTGTTCAGTAGCACTTCAGCTAAGACACACCGTAGCCCGGGTTTTGGCGAACAAATGAGTCTTCCCTTTTGTTTTGAAACAATCCAGGCTGGAGGCTTGGCGAATGTCAAGTGGCAAAGAATTCCATAGTTTGGCGGCGACATACGACAATGAACGACTTCCATAGGTGACTTGTCAGTAATGTATTGTGGTAAACAGAGTCTTGTTTGTAGAACCTCGTTAGTGGTCTGGGGTAGAACGTACAGTGCGACTCGGTGTGTATGACTGGAGAAGATCACAAATGTACTCCTGATTTGCGCCATGAAGAGCTTTATATGTTAACAGTAAACATATGTAATCTATCCTGAAACGAACTGGTAACCACTGCAGGCTGATGACATGCTACAATAATATATACGCGACAAAATGGTAAAGAACTTTGCAAGGTGCAATCTAGTGTCGCTCCATTGAGGGGAAACTTGTGTGAAACGAGGGTTAAATCATAATACTAGTAGTACAACGTTAATAGACGTGATTTGACTCAGAGTGTTGGAATAATAATAATAATAATAATAATAATAATAATAATAATAATAATAATAATATACGATTTGCATATGTTAAATGTATTTAAAACATCAAGCGTGACCGTAACGATAGAAGGGTTTCAGGGCGAGACGAGTGACCTCCAATATATATCGCATTGATGGCGTATTTAAAGAATGAAAAACTTTGACGTCAGTTAGATAGTATAAAAAGTACAAAGTTCTTGAATTGTCCTCTTTTTATAGCAAATTTATATACAAACTACGTCTATACAACTGGTGTGATGAACTTGACATTGGTATATGTACAGCCTGTGTAATATTTATTTCAGAAATATGACAAACTGAAAATTGTCACTTCTGTGTATCAAGTACTTTACCAATTGATTAAGAAAATTAAAATTTCCCTTCCTTCGTGATTTACAGCAACAGTGTAACCCTAGTTGCGAGGCCGGATTAACTAGGACACGAATCGCCCACGCCAATCTAAGATATACTGCCGAGAGTTCAACTGAAAGAAAAAACTAACGCAAGTTGACCTCCATGTAACCTGTAGTATTGGGGGAAGTTATGCTATGTCATTACGGTCACGATGCGTGTTTATATTATCATGTATTTGGAGAATTGCTGATCCACAGAATTTGTGTTAAGGGAGCATTCGTTTTTTACGGGGAGGGGGGGGGGGGGTCGGTGGAATTTGAGGTATGAATTAAATGTAAAAAGCAACCCCCCTAAAAATTACTTTTCTAAAATTTAACCCCCCCTAAATCCATCAATTGTAAAATGTGACCCCCCCCCCCTATAAAAATTTTTCACTTGATTTATAATAGATTTATGAAACACTTGACTTATATGAGTGTTTGTTCGACATATCACATAATGGACCATGAAACCTAGTCCATGTAGTTCCGTGACTTCCAAGTAGTACACTGTCTGCCTGATCTTGTTGTGTGAAAGAGTTCATTTTCAATGTCACTGCTATCACTTTCAGAGTCACTTTCCGAGTCACTTTCCTCTGATTCACCCAATTCATGTATCACTACATGTCCATCTTCTGATTCACTGTCTTCGTCCATCTCATCCTCTTCATCGCTCTCCTCCTCCTCTTTATCCCTCTCATGGTTCACTCTCAGACTCAAAAATTAATTTGAATGAGTTCTGTTGTTTTTAAAGAGTTTTTAAAGAGTTTTAAAAGTGAGGTATGTCATTATATTGCCACAGTCTGAAAGTTTTATTTTTGTGATGCTGTGTTTTCTTTTTTTACTTGTTATCACCTGATCAGACAGAATAAAGACATGTTTGTATTCTGTTTTGTACATTTTTTTGTCAATTCTGTTGTTTTTTGCTATGATTCCATACAAATCTGTTGTAAAAATTGACCCCCCCCCCCAAACCATTGGATATAAAATTTGACCCCCCCCTAAAAACTGCTTTGTAAAAGTCAACCCCCCCCCCCCGAATTCCACCGACCCCCCCCCCCCCCTCCCCGGAAAAAACGAATGCTCCCTAAGAAATATATCCCTATATAATTTTTCGAATCAGAGAGGTTTTTTTTGACAAGAGAAAGTGGGCTATTATTAGATTGGACTGTCGTGTAAGCCTTAATCATAATAGAAACGAAAGTCGTACCGTGATTGCTAGCGTACTTTGTGATAGTATTCCGCCCACTCTCATAAGTGTGCAGTTCTTTGTAACCCGGATAAGGAAATCCTCCTGTGTACTTAAAACGTCTGTACTGCTGGCATTGTTTGTGCGTTTTAATCTGAAGTGTTGATTCCTAGAAAGTAGGTGGGCTATAAATGGCGTGGCATTCTCTGGTATAGTAAATTTAAATTACATTCAATTTCATTGGCTGCAGGCAAGTCGCGTAATCACCAGGAAGAGGCTTACTAATGCACTTCGGGTAAGAACGGTCGGGGCGGACTGACACCAGGAAAAACTCGCAGTTTGGGAACGAACTGATTAGAATTCAGTATTTGGAGATAAAGGTAAGTGTCATTCAGGTAAAAAATAGCTTATACTATAAAACTAGTACGGTAAGTGAACGTTTATGTATAAATGCAAACACTGGGACGTTCTCTCGCATGTAACTTACTACTATATACTTCACTGTGCTACCGTCACTATTTATATTAGAACCATACATTATGTACGTAAAAGTTCTGCAGCAGTGCCTTTACAACAGTACAACAGAATGCATACCTGTTGGGATTAACATACAACACAAATAATACATACTAACAGCGTGTGCATATAGTCTCCTTCTCGTCGTCCACTTCCTCAACAACAACAACAACAACAACAACAACAACAACAACAACAACAACAACAACTATACTCCAAGTATGACATATATATATATATATATATATATATATATATATATATATATATATATATATATATATATATATAGTTTTGGTAGTACTGGAACTCTTTCTTGGGTGTAACTCGGAGTTTCACGCATATTGCGATCATCAGACACTCTAAATTACGTTATATTGCAGTTTACTCCTGCAATATATCGGATATAAACTAACCCGGATAAGTGTCTGATGATCGCAATATGCGTGAAACTCCGAGTTACACCCAAGAAAGAGTTCCAGTACTCCCAAAACTATTACGCTCTGCCACTGCGGTATAGAGCACTGTCTTAGCAGATTGATACTCACCGAGTTATATATATATATATATATATATATATATATATATATATATATATATATATATATATATATATATATATATATATATATATATATATATATATATATATATATATATTCATGATGTTGTTTTTCACATTATATATGTATATATGTATAGTGCATGAATACACTCGGTATTAAATTTCTTCTGAATCATGATGCTTTCATTCGAGTTCATGTTATTTCCTCATCACATGTATAGTTGCACTATCATGATTATGCAATGAAAATCTGCAAAGTTATATATAAAATGTCGTATTTTTAGCGTCATGGGTGACAAGAGAGGGTACCACCACGATTGTTGTACCGACGGCACTGACAGCAGTCATAACCTACTGTATGTACATCGTAATTTAGACACTACACCTGTAGGACCAAAATAACTTTTGTTTTTCTCGCGTGAAATCACGAGGGTTACGTTAAAGCTGATCTTCGTATATAATCTCTTAAATTTCCTTGTCTTTCCGTTGCTGTTCGTCAAAATGTCTCCTCAATAAGTCTTACTCAAATCCGCGAGGGTGACTAAAACCTCTTGCTAGTCAAATCTCTGACATTTTATGAATGACGACAGGAATAATGTTCAGATCGAGACAATAGTGAAGATTATAATGTCAACCGCCAATTAGTTATCAGTTGTTAGTAGTAATTACCGGTATGGGTCACAATCACAGTAATGTACAAAAGACCTACAGACAATCTGAGACCACTATTGTAGAAAGTCTGAGAGACAATGGAGCGGAAGGCCTGACATCATGACCGCGGAACGATTACTGGTATCTCAGACCACTATAGAGAAGTCGCTATTATAATGGTCTGAGCTGGTATTAGCCGTCTAACACCCCTTCCAGACTAACCAAATTTACACCAGAAATTATTACACGATCGATGTAGCGTATTAGCTATCACTTGGTGCCACCATAGACCCTCCACCAAGGAGGGTCCATGTTGGTGGAGGGTCTATGGTGCCACACTGAAGAAGAGCCCGGGTCTGAGAGTACACACATTACATCAATGTATGTAATATCAAGGAGGAAGTCGCCACGAAAGTGAAACGTGTGATAATTTTCGGCTTTTGTATCGGATATAAACTAACTAAATCATACAATGTAGAGTTGAGTCTGTGTAGACCTGTCCTGCGAGTCAAAATTACGCAGAAATTATCTAACTTTTTGTCTTTCAAACATTGTCATCTCGTGAAAAGTGGATGAAATTGAAAACCATAGTGTGACTGCTTAGGAGCAGGAAACGTTATCGGTAAAATTAAAATGAACTAAAAAGAGAGAAATTCAACCCATTTTAATAAGTCAAATTTTTGTTTTATGAAAAAGGGTTTACGTCACCATACGTATGCTCTCTACACACCCGTAAAGTACATTTCGCTGTTGTCATTATCGGTGAAAGGACGAGGTGTGTTTGATTGGTGACACGGATACAATATTGTAATTGAGTATTGAATAGATAGCGTGTTGTGTCCGCCTATAAATTCCTTTCCAACGACCAGTGTCATGACCTCCTTTCATCCTCAGTCACGCTCTTTACTATGAATGATTTTAGTCACCATTGCGATGCGTATATATTAGGTATGTAACGTGATGCGTAGTACCACAGACAAGTAACCCATTGTCTGTGGTAGTATGATCAAATCACTTGATGTAAAAGCCTCTCAGCTGAGGCTAGCTGAGCAATTAAATCGACATTTATCTAGAACAAATGTGACATCACGAAGGGGAAAAAAACAAGAAAATCATGACATCTTCGCCCAGTTCTGGTGGCATCAAATTTATTTGCGCATGTTTGATGTTTATTTTTTGTCAAAGTGTGTTGGCGTCAAATGTATCATATTTCGATCATTGTAGAACTTGTATATAGGTAAAAGGCCAAGTTTGGTTGTCTTTTCAATTTCTAACGTTACAGTAGCTTCTATATTATAATTTTCAACAACGACATGTATTTCCAGCAAGTTTCGCTTCTAAATATGGCTAGAAATCCGAATTTAACATAACATGCATAACGTAATGTAACATAGGCATGAACAAATTGATCTATATTATAATAAAACTAACTCTCACATTGTTTGCTTTGGCAGTTCTAACCTCAAATAGGTCGGTAACAAAACGCTGGTCGGATGTTGGGTCGGGTCGGGTCGGGTTAGGTCGGGTCAGGTAAAGTAGTTTAAAATAGGGGATTTTTCTGTGACCGACCCAAACCCAGGGTGAGTGTTCTACAGACTCGATGGGTAGGCTGTATCACTCAGCCGTGTCTCACTCACAAGACGAGTGCGAATTTGGGGGGATTCCTGGAGTAATGACTCGAAAAGTTGGGGACGATTACTCACACGGAGCCCGCAGGTGCTATGTTTGCCAAGCCTGGGTGACTCTGGGATAGCCTGTGGACTGACTGGGAAAGCCTTGACAGTTCCACAGCAATGTGATATGGAGTGTGCTACATAGCCCTGTAGTTTAAAATTATACTGACGTAGATTGTCAAACCTGCAGTACCTGAAACTTGCACTGTCAAGTTCAAAATAATATAATTCGGACAAAACAAAGTCAACAAGTTAATATTTCATCATAAAGCCAGTGTGTAGTGAGAAAATTCGTCTTTTACAATATTGATACTTTGATTTATTTAGAGATATACAAATATAAAAACCTCCTGTGGTGTTGAAATTTCACAACACATATACATACTTATGGTAATATGTATGCATATGATAGTGATGTATTTTGGTACATTTGTTAGAATGGTGTAGATAATATATGACCATATGTTTTATTACAGGAGTAAACTGACCAACGTACCAATGGGAAACAACTTTGTAAAAGTGGTTAACGACACGGATGAGACGTGGTCCTACTTGTGTACACTACAGCATAATGAAGAAGAAACAGGTGAACTTCCCATCGGCGTTATTGGACCACGAGAAACTATCGCCAACGAGAAACAACGTGAACTGCCAACACACCTGTACATACGACACGGACAACACTCAAATCCCGATGACGTAAAAGAGGGTCACAATTTAATGAGATGTTACAATGGTTTCGAAAACCCCACCTTTACCATTTCAATACTACGACCTGGAGTAGCCCAGCTGACTTGTGACAGGGGTGGTGATTCGCCATCATATAATTTGGAATATGAGACAAAGGATGGTAGCCAATAGAAAACATTGTCTTTTAATCATGATTATACCATGAATGAGCAAGATTCAACAATATGAAATAACACTCTGGTCGTTCTACGTCACACGACAACGCCGTCTGTCATGACAGCGCGTGTTTACGTCACTGGTTCTGCTATGTTCGAAATATGAGTCAAACGTTCAAAATTACAATTATTTTACACGATTTTTCTTTGATATTACTGGTGCTGGTATAATTACTAGTATGTTATTCTCCAATAGTTTTATTCATTCATCCGGAAAATACTCGTGACCACAGACAAGCTTATTAAGTAAGAAAGTAGTGACCTAAGGGTTGTCACTACTCGTCTATCGACTTGTAATGACAAAGACCCCTTAGGTCACTCGTATTTTCCTTGGCTGAACAAAGACAAATATTGGGGCATGACCTCTAATTAACTGCCGAGGACATTGAATGTATTCAAGAACGATATTAGCATTGCCAACTTATTCATGTACAAATAAGCTTTGAAGTAAATAACTTTGTATATACAGAGATGAACTCATACCCTGCACCATCAATATTACAGTTTATTAACCAGGTTCTTAAAAATACACCAGGGACCAACATATACATGTACATTTTGTTATGAGACAAGATAATAATTATTTCTATATAACACTGAAAGCTTTCTTCTATTATTTCTGTTGCAATTATGTTACTTATACATAATATCCTTAGATCTATGGTTACGACTACTAGCGAACCAGTAGAACATCCATACAGCATATTGGGTAGTACTAGTATATATAGTGGAAGCTTTCCGTATAAGTAAAGACTGTGAAGCAACTTGCCAATATCAACAAATATTGTAAATGTAAATGTACCCTGCTTGAGACTCAAGAATAGAGAACACTAGGCCCAATGTATGTGATGTGCACACGGCTCATTTTTAAATGGCAGACAAAGTGATGTGGACTGTATCATTAGAATTAGGGGTGTTAGAATAGGGGAGAAAGTTGATAAAATGGATTTTTGGGGCGTCATCCTCGGTAAAAGTATTACATCGAGTTGAAGGTAGGGCCTTGGGGCGAGTCTGGAGTGAGCCAATAGATTTATCAGCTTATGTACTGACAATTTCTATTTACACAGCAGCACCATGAATACAGAATGCTGAAATTCACTATACAAACCAATTAACTATTTCTGAAGGTAGATTATAGAATGTTGAAACATGAAAATAATAGATGGTTGTGTTTACTAGTTACCAGGTCTTATTTACACCCCTGTATGCTAATACACAGGTGACCTGTTAGCTAGAAACCAACCTTTCATGTTAGCCTTAACTTCTTGAGGCTATGCAAATTATGGAAGGATGAGTGGCGGTTGGCTCTTCAGTCTAAAAGGGAGATTATGAATATTTTTTAAATGTAGATTGAAGTAATTCTTATGAAGAGCATATGCAAAACTTGTGAGAAGATTGCACACTGTGTAATAACTCATCACGGTGCTGCCACCTTCTAACAAGATCTATAAAATGTCAAATTTTATACAGCAGTAGACAACAGGTAGAAAATATTTCTATGGGTGCTTTCTCCTCTACTACGACTACCAGCACACAGCATTATGATTTGCAGTTGGGGGAAGGTTGATGCTAAGGCTAATAGTACACAGTACCATGAGTTATAGTGGGGGTGATACTACGACTTCCAGAACACAGTACCATGAATTATAGTGTGTGTGTGTGTGTGTGTGGGGGGGGGGGGTGATACTAAGACTATCAGCACACAGTACTGTGGTTAAGTGGGTGGGGAGATGATACTACGACTTCCAGAACACAGTACCATGAATTATAGTGTGTGTGTGTGTGTGGGGGGGGGGGGGTGATACTAAGACTATCAGCACACAATACCAAAGTTTACTATTGTAGGTTTACTTTCAATTCCATATCAGCATTGCAGCATGTAAATATCATATATGGTATATATTTCTTTAAATACAAATGTATGTAATAAAAAAAACTGTCATGATTTGTGAGCACTACTAGTCATGAAAACTGGTCTTAGATTACAAATAGGTATTGTGATTAGTTAACAGAAGAAAGAACTTAAGAACTGTACACACCATGTTTATATGCCACAAGAAATAGCATTATCAGGAATACTTTACTCGAGCCTTCTGTAGTCGCAACTTAAAACAGTTGTATTTCTGAGTTATATTCTCAAGTTGGATTTTCAATAAAACACTAAAGATTTCAAAATAATTTCTGTTCATTTTAATCTATTTAGCAAAAAAATCTGTATTTCACCAGTCCAATAATGATCACACACCAGCTTACCCCTCTGACATAAGGAATAGGCCAAAGAGGGTGGAATGACAAAAATAATGTATCTTGCAGTTGATGTAAGGGTTTGCATGTACAATCTTGAACTCTTGGACTTTAAAGAAAAAATACCAATGGCAGCAAAGAGAAACAAAGTCAGTCAGTGTTACGGTAGAAAGAACTTCAATAAACAGTACTTCAGAGACAATAAACTGACCAAAACTTTGTGTACCTTGAGATCATTCAAAGTTTATATGAAAGGCTACTCAGATTATTCTGTTTACAAAAAAAAGCTTTGTGTATGATTCTCAACTACAGGAACAATGTTTTGCCTGTAATTACAACAACAACAATTAAAATATTTACTTTTATCTTCCAAATTATGTCAGTTCAGCTAATTCTTATTGCTGATTTTGTTTGAACTGCAACTATGTAGACAGCCAATTTCATCCAGATATGTTCAACTTCATCACCCAATCTCTTTTCAACAATGATTTTGATGTTGAACCACACATCAATGATTGATGATGATGGGGAAAAGTCATGGTATACAATCTCTATCATTGTACACTTAATGGTAGATTTCCTGCTGTAAAAGTGTGCTTCAATTATAGCAGTTCCTTTTTCATTTTCTGTCATCCCCCCCCCCCCCCCCCCCAGATTTATGCCATTTTTGCCTCCTTGAATGTGCATGCTATTTGCGTATCTGTGAGGGCTCTAAAAACTTGGGTTTTTGTACTTTTCAACTACTTCAAATATAAGTATGTATTTTTTTTAACCAAACTGATATATTGTGGTGGAAAGTACGGACAGATTTTTCTGTACCCTCTTTTTACATTAACACTCGGTACAACCCTTGTAATTAGTAATAGGATTAGTCTATTTCCTAGAAGAAGTAGGGGTGGTCTAAATAAATTTTCTGAGGTGCCAGCAGTCACTACCTATTACTAGTGACGTCACTCTGTTCACATGATTCCGTATTCATTTCCTCAATGTCTGGTCTTTTGCTGTGAGGTTTTGATATTTTAAAACTTTTCTCTGTAATTTCACCAAAATTAATGTCACTTTCATCATTGTCACTATCATCACTAGAACAGCTGAGTCCATTTATATTTTTCTTTTCCTCTTCCGAGTCCAAATCAAAATCTGAATCACTGTCATCAGAGTCACTGTTTTCCTGGAATATTGCCAGATCCTATGGAATTGTGGGAGAAAGGGACAACAAAATAATGTTAACTTTTCTGAACTGACATGAAAATGTTTAAAAATATGCTAAAACTTTAAACCTTTCAGGAAATTGAAAACTGTCTCCTCAATTTTAAGATTTGTTGGTTTTTTACATAACTGACACCAGAGGGAGCTGTCTAACATATCTCATCCAATTCCCACTCAAAGTAGATGTATAAACTGTGATGTTAAACTGTCGGCCAGCTGTCCCCTCTAGACTAGAATTACCTTTTCTTTACTGGGTAATTGTTTTAAAAAAATGGATTTGACATTTTACGTCTTCAAACTGGTATAGCAAGCACAGCCTAAATAATCCGTGTATTAAAGTTATGTATCATATTTTGGAATTTAATAAATCTTTGCCTATGCAATGCCTGTGGCATATAAAAACAAAATGTTTCTGTACATTTCCAGTTTCATGTATATTTTATGTTATATTAATTCATTGTGCTGATAACATAATTATAGTTGTGATAAGCTTAAAACCCAATGTCTGAATCCCAGGATCTCACATTTAGCATCATTTTCTTAATGAAACCATAAGGAACGGTTAGGACTATTTCTGTGTTCAGGACCAAATTGTTCTATAGCTCTGTCAGTCAACAGCTTTCCTCTCCCAAATCTAATCTTAATACTGTATACTATAATAATAATTATACAAACTAATATGTAAGTCACCGTAACAGACATTTCACGCCATGTAAAAAAAACTACAGTATTGCTGAGGAGAGGTGGAACAAACAAACAAACAAACCATTTCTATAAGTGGTCCAGTATGGTTCTCTACATTTTCAATATCAAATTCTTCCCTAGCACTATGTTCTAATTGGTCTTGTAGATTCCTGTTAGCCGATGCCATCATTGGTAGGAAGTCTTTCACCGACTGTAAAACTAACAAAAAAATAAACCAGGTGAGTGCATTTGTACAAAGTGATGTGAAGTAATCAGAGCAGTATTGTCTGGTTTAACCTAGTCTGTGAGATATGCTGTGATGGGGCCCCCTCACACATCAACCTCTCTGGGAGAGAGGAGGCCAGTGAGGGCGGAACAACACACCATATCTTACAGTCTAGCTTTGACCTTACTTAGCTGTCATTTATTTCTGATTTGCCAAACTCTTTTGCACAAGATAGATCTGTATCACTATTGTGTCCACCCAGTTGCATATAGATGTGTAAAAGCAGACCCAGGGCTTGAAATTAATGGTAGTAGTCCCATGTTCATACACTATCAATTCTTGTCACAGGACTACCATAATTTGCATCTGGTAGTCCAATCAGGTTACCACCGATTGTGTGATGATTTAGAAGGCAAAAACTTTACGAACATGAAAGTATTTTAACAATACACATATTTCCAATAGGATTCCTTCATTTTCGGCTCAAGAAAATGGTACTATTGGCCTCATCAACCGTGGGCTATCAATTTCAGAAAGTAGTAGCCAGCTAGGATTAAAGTTAATTTCAAGCTCTGAGACCTGGTAAGACAGTACAGAGGTTGTGTGAAGAATTGAACTGTGATCACTAATGACAGCTTTATGTCCAGATGCATCATGGTTTCTATGGTTCTCAGGAAGCCAACAGTACAAGGGTTATATCACTGTAGGTCTATCTCTATGAGCAACAAATCATAAACACCATGAGAACAATGCAGGAAATTTACATTACCATTACCAACACACCAGGTACATACACACACATTGTTAAAATACGATATTTGGAAGGGGATTTAACTTTTGCTGAGAAGAGAAATTGCCTGATTTTCCTGTACCTAATTTTCACTGATTTTGGAAGGTGTGCTTAGTTAACTAGGAGTCAAAAGTATTTTCAAGGGATTTCATTTTATTTACTTTTTTTCGCTGAAGTAAAATCACTTGAAAATACTCTTGACTCATAGTTAGCTTGACCTTACCTTCCAAAATCAGTACTAAATTTTCACTTTGAATGTATTTTCACTGTGAAAATTTAGTATTTACACATACAAGTATAGTGATCATTTCATATGAGTTGGTCACTTTGTTAATCTAAGGAGATTGCCTTGATAAAGGTTTACCTCAGTATTATTGACTGGGATGATAGAATTAACTTTCATATCTGAGGGGAACTTTGCGGAAAGCATGTAACTTTCAACTTTCTAGATCTGTACTCATAATACAAATCTAATTTAGCTATGTCAATAATGTAATTGTCAAGTGGGAGGAAAAAATACTCTGGCCGGTGAGGGCGCTCTACTGATTGACTTACCTGATGATGGGGATGCTTTGTATGTTTTTTTCTGCTTCAGGAGAAGTTTAGATTCTGTCAAGGAACCAAAGAATACATTTACTGACAATATCATCAGCAAGTGTGCTGCTTGTTGAAGTTCTGAATTATAAAATTAACTATAAAGTTTTATCTTTTATCATAGGCATAAAAAAAAATTGTGTGGTTCCGATTACATTCAATATTAAAATAGGTGGGGTAGGTAGATTTTTATTTTTTTATTTTTATCATATATTATTTTTCATGTATCACAGTATGAGTGTCTAGTTCAGGTTTTCCAATGCTTTCCAAATGGTGTCTGTGTTGTTTATTTCTTCCTATCAGATGTACAGCCATTACAGATTGGAAGAACAGTTTTATATTGTCTTTTTAAGTTGATGTCAGTTTCTGCACCCACTATTTCTTGCGAGACTTCACAATTTTCGAGATTTTATTATTGATTTTCTTGAATACGTAAAAAAAAAGTTTAGCATCAGCATGAAAAACTAGGTGGGGTCGGGTAACCGGAACCAAACAACTTTTTTTTATTTGGCCTTAGTTTCACAGAGATGCATGTATCAACATGTATTGTGTATAAATGCCTGGTTAGTTTGACAAATATATTCATGACTGATTCTCAATAGAGAAATGTGAGAAATGAACAGACTATACAACAAAACTGATAATGGATAACCACATCGAATTAAATTCAATAGAAACACATCTTATAATAATTTTATAATAGGTTATTTACATTATGTTTTGAAAACTTCACACCCAATACTCACACACATTGAAAAGACAGTAATTAATTGTTTTAACCATGACAGCGTTCTTCCTGGCATCAAATTCTATTGTAATTTCTGAGATTTCTCTTTTTACCAAATGAAAATCTAGTTCCAAACAACTTTATTTTATGCAAAAGTGGAAGCCCATTAAAAAGAGTCAATAGATCACAGGTGATCAGTTCCAACAGGTGTCTAAAACCTGGCACGCTTGAGAAGAATCGGCTGAGCAAAATTTCACTTGTCGCAATTTCCTCACATCGATTCCTCTTGTGCGCAAGCAACCTATTGTGAGATTTTGGTCATCCATAGCCGTGAGCCAAATATCACTCGTGGCAAGTTCCTCACTGTGTCACTGTGTGTGAACTAGATGTGAGCTATCAGCTATTGACTTTCTCATAGAGAAGCGCATGTGTGGTGATGAATTTCAGTACACTATGTCTGCGTTCAGCGTAAAATACAGGTGAGTAACTTATATATCAATAACGAAGGTATTTTCATGATTTTAGAAGACAAATATGTCGATCTTTGGAAAAGTCACAAAACTATACCAAATGAGATAGTTATATCATATGACACAATAACCAGTGTCTTGTTGACTATTAATGCTGAAGCAATAGCCACGGGTGTTTAGGCCAAAGATCGACATGTGTGTCTTCTAAAATCATGAAAATACTGCCGGTGTTCAGACTAGGCACAGATGTTGTGTACTGTATGCCATCTCTACCATGCATGTCTTCCAAAGATAAAGTTGTGGGTCGATTGCTCACGTCCAGCACACGGACGGTGAGGAATTTGCCAAGCGTAATCAAAATTATCAAACATGCTCAGATATTTGGCTCATGGCTATGAATGACTAAAATCTCACTTAAAGTTGCCCACAAACGAGAGGAATCGACACGAGCAAATTGCCACGAGTGAAATTTTGCTCAGGCGATTCCTCTCGTGTGCGCCTGCCTTTTACAGGTAACTACAGAACATTAACAGTGTTACAAGTCTCTTGCGAATGTTAATCATGTTACATGTAATCTGCACAGAATTACTGCATGACTGTAGCGATTTTCCAACTCCTTGTCGATCATCCGCTAGGAAAAGCTACAGAATCCATGATGGAGTGATGGAGCTGTCGCTCGCTTTAAATATGGGTTACCCCTTACGTTACTAGTCTGATGTATCATTTTTCAAATGCATATGTTGTTATAGTAGAAGACTTGGTGTGATTATTCACTTACAGGGCAACATACAATTTAAATCACTAAAGTTATCAGTTATCAATTGCAGAAGACCATGGAGAGGTAGCAAATGAATCGTGACAACAGACAAAATACTAGTAAAATTAGACTCCCATGCCCACGGCATGAGCACCACGTGGGTTGTTTCATTACCAAAACAAAAAATCGCTTATGTTGTCGAAAACTTACCGAAATTCGAGCTTCCGACGTTCAGTAAATCTTTCGAGTATGTGATATTTGTAGGCTTTCCCTCTGTTGCATCGTTACACTTCCGATTTCTCATCGAGAGTTCCGACGAGTCTTCTTTTATCATGGAAGCGGCCATTTTGTTGAAGTTCTTCGACTCGTTCAATTAATATTTTACCCGGATACTTAAACTATCCCTATTATTATTTAATAAAATAAATGTTGGTGTTTATTAAAACTTACTGTTTTTCAAATATATTTTTTAAATCAAACGACTTCACAAAAATTGTCATACAGGATATTACTTTAAAGTATTTTTCTACCATAGACTTACTACTGCGCACGAGCCGAATTAGTGCGCTGTCTGCATCTCTTTGTGTCACGTCTGCGCAATATTCATTGACAAGAGAGACTTAGGGCACGTAGCACTGTATTTCAACGAACCGTAGGGCTTCGGTACGGTCGTCTACTACGTCTCGATCAAGTGTCGCAGTTCCAATTTTCAATCCGAAGTGTTTTTACAACCGTATTTTGATTTTTAATGAAAAGTAGAATGAACTTTCCTTAACAGCAGTGAGACGTCACGCCTAATCTTACACCGGAATTGAAATTAACCATTCCCTTATGTGAGTCGTTGATTTTGTCATTTGATTGTTGTCACATATGTTGAAGTTTATTGTGGACAGAAAATGAACTTTGTGGTGTCATGTCGAATCCAACTGGACAGCAAGGTACAGCTTTGAGGCAGAGAACATCTAGTCGAGAAAAGTCGGACGACGAAGACGAAACCATGGTTCCCCATGCACAAATTGCAGGCGATGTGAATGTTGACGTGGAGAAAATGACACCGAACTCTGGAACTGGGGTTAAGAACAATTCAGTTCGGAAAGAAAACGGTTCTGTACACGAAATAGATGATACCATTGATACGTTCTACAAGCCTGACTCGTCAACCGAACCACTGTTGTCGCAACATGAAAGGGAAAGCAGCGACGACGACGACGACGACGACGACAAGGCGGCGGCGAAAAAGAAAAAAGTAGTAAAGAAACCAGGTGATGAAACCTCCCTGAGTATAGCACTTCAAGTATTCTTTCCCTATCTTATAGCTGGATTCGGTACTGTCGGAGCGGGTATTGTTTTAGATATAGTACAGGTGAGAATTTCTTTTTGTATGTTTGTTTGTTTGTTTGTTTGTAACATCATTATACTTGAAGATGTGACGGTCATCATCACCCCATGGAGGTATAAGAGTCTCCCCTTATACCTCCATAGTTATCCCAACCAAACCACACCATACATTGTAAATGCACATAATGACAATACAATTATGCAAATATGTATATTTAATGTTACACTTTGGTTCATCATAAAACTGTACGCGATATCTATGAAGTCGTCTGAATAAAACCTCACTTTTTATTTAGACTTCATAGATATCACATAAGCTATGAATGAATAGTTTTAACTCTGAGGGAAAACAATCATTAGATAAAATTTGAATGATTCTAATAAATACTATAAAATAGATATAATATATACTTCTAGTTCAAGTTCATGAAGTTGGTTGATCAAAATCTGTGCCAGTGGTACTTCAACAATTAACATCACTTGACACTGGGTACTAGCATTAAATATTGTTCACCAATGTTTTCCTTCAGTCTGATTCAGTATTTAAGGAAAATATGACTGACCTAAGGGGCCATGTCACTACAGGTCACTAGATGAGTATTGACAAAACTGTTAGTTCTTGGCTATTTTTTTCCAGATGAATGGAGAAAAATATTTGGGAATAATATAATTATACATCTTCACACATGATTAATCAGGAATAATAGTGATAATTCTGGATGCTTTGTTTCACAATATTTCGATCAGTGATGGGAATGACTAATATGTAAATTAATCCATAATTTTCTGTTCAAAACAATAACTTGGCTTGTGCATGGTATAATAGAGATTATCAAATAGATAATAGGGAAGAAGTAGTTCACAAGGACTAACAACAACCTTTCAAGTCAAATAGTCAAGACTTATTGCATTCCGATTTCTTTGATTACTTTTTAATGTTAAAAGTATTACACAGTCAAATTCATCATTCACCATGCACATCAGCTATACAAATGATTACTAGTGTGATAGACAAGGAAGTGATGATTGGGACAGTGGGTGGGTGGGGGTGGGTTGTCATCCTGCACAGTCCGTTATGAGCAGGTGATGTGTTTGAAAAAGGTAACTTATTTCTAGGAATAATAGAATATTGAGATACATTTTCTTATCGTGATTCATATATTTTTTTTATCCATGTACCATAGTTGGTCAGTTGGCCTTGTCATCCAATGATAAAACTTACAAGGTCCGTTTATCACTTCACCATCTGACCTTCCTGCTTCCAAACTATCAATATATTGTATTGAAATTAGTTCTTAGTGTGAAGGTCTCTGCAATTGAGGTCCTAAACAAGTCACAAGTGGTGTGTATATGACCTCCACAAATTTTCCTACACTTCTTGGCATGTGATTATTAAAGTGACTTCTGTCTTAATCTGTACAGAGTTCTACAGAAAGTTGTTACTTTCATTATCATTCCCGTTCCTTCCCATGAGCCTCCACTGTCACTCAATGTAAGGGGAAACTGACACACACTGGCAGTATATCATTATAGACAGATATTTCTCTAACTGCATTTATCAAACATGTTGTTCAAACCATTTGTTGTGACTTGATGACGGTGATGAGTAACTGAAATGTAGACAGTGTACATCTTGAATATTCAAGTACATGATGTTAGATGTTAAAGCATTACACAGACAAGGTATGGGCGTTGTCTTCTTTAAAAGCAAGTAAACACAATAGCACACCCAAGTAAACAAATGAACAGTCAATGGCCACTAATCAGGTTAACCACTTGGGGGCACTCTAACTTATACAGCAGTGAAAGTAAAGAGTTCAAGGAATGAGACAAACTATATCGTTATCTAAATCTCTTGATTATTCTAGATGAGTGAAATCACACTACACAACACAACACAACACAACATAACATAGAAATGGAATAACAATCATACAAATACCATGTACAAGCCAAGTTATCGTCTTTCAACAGAAAATATGGATAATATACCCAGGTCGTTCTACACCTCGACAACCCATGTGTATGTCACTGGTTCTATGACTCATGGAATACAGTGTATGAGTCAAAATGTTGCAAATCACAATTGTTTTTCCAGATTTGTTTGTGAATTATGCTTGAGGAGGTATAATTATATTATTGTCCAGTATCTTTTTCTATTCAGCCAGAAAAATTCTCACAACCAATTCAAAGCATTTTGCCTTTACTTGTCTAGAGTGACTCATCATAGTGACAAGTCCCCTTAAGTCACTCATATTTTCCTTAATTGCATTGAACATAGGTATGTATACTGTACACTATATGTAAGTTGTAACATTTACTGTACCCTAACAATCACAGTGTACATGTATCTTATTCCATGTACCATAATGATTCAATCTAAATTGTAACACCTGTAATTCTTTTCTCAGACTTATTTTTATCAGAACAATAATACAGCCCTGACACTTGTTAGTAACAACTATGAAAATACAGCTGTTGTTAATGTGTGACACGGGGCTACATGTTAGTGACTGTGAGATTAATTCATGATTTCAATAATAGCTGGTTTGTCAGAAACAATGGTATAATTTTAGTCTTAAATACTGATAATATCATTTTGGAAAGAACAGCCAAATTTGAAAAAAAAAACATTATTTAATGCTGTTACACTAACAGGAAACATTTTTGAAAATATAAGAATACAACTTGCAAGTATCTACGTGTCACTGTCAAATAATGTCCTATTTCACCAAACATGTGAAAACTCTGGTGTGATAAATGAGGCAGAAAGTGTGCTTAGTTTTGTATAAAGCATTCTTGTATCGATATGATTAGACCAGGACTGTACTGATGTGAGTTTGCCTGCATTGGATATTCTCATTTACATGTATGATTTATGCAGGAGTTCTTGTTTAGTACACATTCTACTTCTAAGCCAATTTGATTCACCATGGATATAAAACATTTTTTTTGTGACCCCCAGCTGTGGTTATGTGGTTGCTTACAGGAAAACTCTATTTGTTGATCATTTTGACCCATCACAAAAAATTTAGTCTTTTATTTTTAATGAGTATTATTACACCTCAACATTCTTCCACAAGCTGTCATTGGTCAGAATTGAATCACATGACATTCTTTAAATAGATTATTGCTGTGTGTGCAGAGACTATTGCCTGCTCACGCTGGAGTTATTTCGACTGATGCTATTCAGTATTGCGTACACAAGATGACAAAAGTCTCTACACTGTGAAACACCTTCGGCTTGGGCATCATAATAAATTTTGGTAAAGATTGCCAACCCTTGTGTAGGCACTAAATTGTGATATTGCACTTGCTGTCATGTTTTATTTAACTTATTATTTAAATAGAGGCCTGCCGTGTTCTTGTCCATATGGCGTTCTTCACATGTATTCCAATAGTAGAAAACTCAACAATTGTACAGTTATTGGTAAACATGCTGGCAATGTAACAATGTAATGTAATCATTGAATGATTGCCTTTAGTAATGATAAAAAAACTGTAATGAATGTATTTTTGAACAGTGAAAGGATGACCGCCAAATGTATCCGATTCTCTTTAAAGGGGGTTTATCCACTTGCACCCTGAATAGGTATTTGCAGTATTTAAATTTTTGCGTAATGAAACATACTTAACCATCACTGACACATTTGTATTCGACTGAACTCTAAGCTGGTGTTAAGATATAATGATTCAATGATGTAATTTTTATATACATGTACATGTATATCAAAAAGTGTCAAGGAAATCCCTACTATATAATCATGTGTTCTAACAATGCTTCAAGTCAATTGTAATGTCATAGAAGACATGTATTTTTACTTGAAAATAACACTGATACTATGCATGAGCCAAGTTGAACGAAAATATGGAATATATATATACTCCATTCGTTCGAATTTGCGACAATATATGTCTACGTCACTGGTTCTGCTGTGTTCGAAGTATGCATCAAAACGTTCAAGATTGCGGCAATTACTAGCCCCAGATTTTTCTTTGATAGTACTGGTGCTGGAACAATTATATTAATCGCCAATATTTTCCTTTCAATCAGCCAGAAAATACTTGCAACATATAAAGGTTGTCACTACTTATCTAGCGACTCGTTGCGACCCCTTAGGTCACTCGTATTTTCCATAGCTGAATGAAGAAAAAATATTGGGGAATAACTTCTAATTATAGACTGAGTGTGGGCAACTTTGGAACAATTATCATATTTACAAGCCTAATAATGTGTTTATACTCAAATAAAATAATCATCAACATAATTCCAGAATGAGGAAATAAAGACAAGCAAGAAACAAAGTATGTATTGCAAAAGTAATTTAATTAATAATAATGAGCCAATGAGGAGTGAACATCTGGTGTTAACTTATTAAAACATTGTTATGATCCATGTCTCTCCTCCCCCTCAAAAAAAACCCCACATAGTGAGAGGAGGCTGGTGAGGGCGAAACGTCACGATGTATCTTACAGTCTAATCATTGGGTGGTATGAGTCCGATACATAGCGGTACATTTATTTTTATGGAACAGATTTTATTCTATCTAAAAATCATGTAGATTATCGATAACAATTTATATGTAGGCTTGCAGCCGGTACGATTTTCCATCGAGCTCAAAGCTCCGAAAGTAATCCTGAACTAATACATGTATAATTAAAATGTCGGAACAAAAGTCGCATTCAAACAAAGTTTACTTACGTTTTAAAGCTATGTCTCTCCTCCCCCTCAAAAAAAAACACATAGCTATGTACAGTTCAGGTAATGTTGTATTTTCAATTTTATGGTGGCTCCTAAAATATGTAGAGTAGTGAAACGTAACTTTCATATAAAAATAACTCTTTTTTGTATTGTAAAATAGTAAAATGAAAAAAAAAATATTGGATGTGAAATTTTTAGCAGTTAATATGTCTTATCACATAAGCATGTGCATATCTTCTACTGTGTGACGTCAAACAGGACAGATCAAAAAATGCATATCACCCCTGTTCTACCAAACTTTTTTTCTCTGTTCGAGTGTTCCTGCTACACTACGATCAAGTTGTCATAATAATTATGTACTTTCAAACCGTAAATGCACACATTACTTTACATACATCATTGGGTGGCATGAGTCCGATACATAGCGGTACTTTTATTTTTATTGAACAGATTTTATTCTATCTAAAAATCATGTAGATTATCGATAACAATTTGTATGTTGGCTTGCAGCTGGTACGATTTTCCATCGAGATCAAAGCGCCAAATGTAATCCTGAGCTAATATAATTAAAATGTCGGAACAAAAGTCGCATTCAAACAAAGTTTACTTATGTTTTAAAGCTAAATTTGATATAGCATGTACATCGCTAGGTTATAACCGATAATTTTGGTCAAGAAACCATGGCACAGTGAAACCTGCACGTAAGGTTGACCTTGCAACAGGTCACATGATTATGTAATTTGCATAGCCGTCGGATGCCATTTTTGATACGCGATGAAGAATAAAGTGCGATGAAACGATGCAGTATTTGTAAAATTTGATTCAAAATGGAGGAAAAATGTGGAAAAACTTAATTATGTGATAAATATATAATCCCATGAAATCAATGTTAGTTTTACATCATACTGTGCGTCGTATGATTCCACTCGAATTTGTATTAGTCCGTGGAATCATACTCAGAGTAGTATTAATTAACATTGATTTCATGGGATTATATATATGTATATATATATATATATATATATATATATATATATATATATATATATATATATATATATATATATATATATATATATATATATATATATATATATATATATATATTATGCTAAATAAACCCAGAGATATTTGTTCTTTCTGTGGCCAGCTGAATTGGAAATCTGGTACTCAGTAATCCTATTATGAAACAAAAAATTTCAGGGTGTTTGACAACCAAATATTAGATTAAACCTGCACTCACTGTAACTAGCTATCATTTTTATTTGTTCAGACAACCAACAATTTTCATTGAAAATTGTTAAAATACGAATAATCAGACATTGTACATGTCAATTACATTAAGTTTTAAATTGTAATTTATTGGGGTGGACCCGAAAATCAATTTGATTGGATATATAGACAAATTTTTACTGCCCCTATTGATTCAGTACTGTGTAGGGTGTACAATATTGCTATTAGTATTATGTCATTATATCTCAGTGTTTTTTTTAAGGGCGGTAAGTAGGTAAAATCTACCGGGGTTCCCACATCATTTTACCGGGGTTCCCCACCAAAATTATGATACATTGCATGGGAAGCACTACCAGTTTTACCTCTTTCCCCTTTCTGTTACCGGGGTTCCCAAACCTTAGCAAAAACACTGTATAATCTAATAAAACAGTTTCAAAATTAAATGACCCAGTTGCAGCTTTAATGGCTGGATACAGAGCTAATGAACTTGTCCATTTATTGAAATAACTAATTTAAACAGTATCAATAGGTAATAAAGATGATTTTCCATTTAGGTGCCTCACCCCTGAAAATAATATTATTAGCACCTTTTGTAAATTTGCAGAACAGTATGATGCATTGTTATGTAGATTAATTTGTATCATTTTTTCAAAAAATCAAGGGTTGGAGCTCCTTACCCTACAAAGGCCTGGGGAGAACCCTGTAAAAAAAATAAGAGCAGTTTTAGGTTATGTTGTATATTATACATGCATATAAACTATTGTAGGTGCTAAATTACTGATCGTATATCACATCAATGTTATGCTCTCTAAATTTTTAATCTTATGTTATAAAAAAATAGATTTTAGTTTTACTATGTGCCAGCTGGTGTGTTTAGAGCAACACGTAATTGTATAGTAATCTATACACTACAGGATTACATGTAGAGTGGCCATATGGATGAGGATTGGGTATGTATTTTGGATTTTCAATTTATGAAATGATTTTATCATGGCTTCCTACATGAAAAATCAACGGGAAACAACATAGACCAAGATTGTGAGCTCAATGAAGTGCAAATAGCTAAAAAAAAAAAAAAATAGTGTAACAAGTTTGTTATTGTACATTACAATAACAAACATTTTACAAATTTATTAATCATTTGCAATGTCTTAAATTACAAACAAGGACTTGCCATATGTAGTGTTTCACATTGATATTTCAAGTAGGAAGCCATGATAAAATTATTTTATAAACGAAAAAACCCAATCCTCATCCATATGGTCACTTTAATAAGATTAATTCTCCTAAGTATGGTGATGGAATCAATCTCATTTCAACATGAATCAGTTTGTAGATTATAAACTAATTTACTTATTAAGCAAATTACTTGACTATATTATAGCATTAATTAAATACTACATGTAAATGTTTTGTCCTGGACTTTCAGAGGAGATTAAATCATATTTAACATTCTTTCATCTGTAATTTCCTGTGTAACCTTTTAAAACTGATAATTTTTTTGCCAATAATTGACGCAAGTTCTTTTCAGTAAAATCAAATTTCAATAATAAAGGTATCTTCATGAGATAAATTTGTGCAAAAAAATGACCTCTTTTCAGCTGAAAAGAGAAATTCTATTAAAACATAAATCTGACTGTGTTATTCATATAGTGTTGTGTTTTGTGTGGGTTGAGATAGTGTTAACATTATATTATAATTTAGAAGTGTATATTCTTCATGTATGTGTATAAATGGTTGGACATAAATTAGTACTAATTTATTTATGCACACATCAGAAATTGATATGTGCAAAATCCAGAGGATAAAACCAGATGAATATATTAAATGAGAATAGCAATTTTGAGTGTATTTTCAATTATTTTCAAAAATTTTTAAACTTTCCGCTAAACTCAATTTCATCTCAAATATTGAATTCCCCAATGCAAGACATAATGCATTGTACTTGACAAAACATACAATGCTATTGTTTTCATTTGTAAAAAAATAATTAATTTCACAATGTTTGTCTGTAAGAATGGAGACACCAGGAAATGGTCGATAGAAAGACAAACGAATAAGTTGATGTCATGAAATCAGGAAAAATCCACACCCTTAGTGTTGATAATTTCAATATTACAAAATATGGTTCTTGTATTGTATTTGGATCAAGCCACGTAATACACCTTTCTCCTGGTGCAACATGTATGTAAAGGGTTATTGTGTGTTGGGAAGTGTCACTATGCAAACATGACAGAAATATTGTATATAAACCATTAACGTCCACATAAGATGTGTACTGTAATGTCATCATGCAATGTGACATCATGATAACATGTAACATGCACCTACTTACTGACACTTTGTCACTATTGCAATAAATGTCAGTCAACTAATAGTTAATTAGCCAAACAATCTATCAGCCTGTATTTATGTGTCAGTTCTATATTGATTGAGTAACATGCCTTTCTACAAGCAACTACTTGCCACTCCCCCCCCCAAAAAAAAATAAATAAATAAAATTGAAAAAAAAATATAACGAAGGATTTAAGTAAAAAGTGTGGTGCAATACCTACTATAGAAATCCATTTGTTTGAACAGTAAAACATTTATATGAATTTATAATGACAAAAATTATAATTTATAAATTGATGGATTTTGTGTCACAGTAATGATAATATGTTATGAGTTGATATTTGATTTTCATGATGCATGAATTCCCATCTTGGTATTCAAGGCAGAGGAGGTGGTGTGTGGGTGGGTGGGTGGGTGGGTGGGGGATTGTGAGGATTTGCGTTTGTGCTAGCAATGATGTCTGCTGCATTTTCACTCACTATGCTTGTGAAAGTACATCCACAAATAGCATCATAAACACAATATTGGGAACCCACCACATTAGCACTTAGAACATGTCATGGGTTCTGTCAGAATATAAGTGACAAGAACAATTTGTTTATAATTTTTCACCTGATTTAAAACTACTGACTGTTATTTGCTCAGATGATATATGTAGAAGTGCACAGCTCAAATTTATATTTATTTTCTTATTTTCCCAGCATTGGAAGGTATTTGTTGAAGTTTCTGAAGTATTCATCTTGGTGCCTGCGTTACTTGGTCTGAAGGGAAATTTAGAGATGACATTGGCATCAAGGCTATCAACAGCTGTAAGTAGACATAAATAACACTATTGTGATAAAAAGATGTCAGGACTATAGAACTGTAAATCACTAAATACAAGTATGTGGTAATAGGAACCAGTATATCATCATGCCTCGTCCAATGAATTTAATCATTATTACATGTGTACCAGAGATTACCTGCACTGCTATATGCCATACTGGTGGTATTTACACTGCTGTGCAATATCGAAAACATTATTGCATACTTGGATGCAAATGATATGCAAATGAAGGTGCAATCATTCATTCAACACAAAAGTGTGTGGTCACATAGTGTCATTTTTATGGAAAGTTGCTGTTTCGGATAAGCATATGTAATAATAACAGAACCCCATTCTGTGCGTGTTCCAGTGTGGGTACTCAGGAGTACTTGCACTCATGCTTGCAGTGTTTTCTGCTGCACTTTCACTTGCTACGCTTGTGAAAGTATGGCCAATGAGAGAACACTGCAAACACTCGTGCAAATACCTGTCAGTATACCACACTTGCACTCGCGTGTCATGGGATTCTGTCATACTATCTCTTTGTGTAAGTTTCAAACTCTTTGACTATTATTTACCAAGAAATGTATTAAATAGTATTGATTATAATTAATGATCTGATTTTAAACAGTTTGGTGAATTTTAAGGTTTGTGATAAGGATAGTTTTGTGTTATCCATGATAACACTCTGAAACATAACAACAGAAACTGAAGATGAAGGGGGGGGGGGGGTACAAAAGGAATTCTTCCCACAATTTCCAGAGATTCTGACTTTCTTTCTTTGACACTTGAAGGCCAATATTGGTGTAATGGATACCAGGAAAGAACAGTGGAAGATGATAGCTGGCAATATAGTTCTAACACAGGTATGTTACTAATACATTGATTCTCTACCTATTATGCTGGTACTGTTAGTGAGCTCCACTCTTCAAACACCAATAATAAAGCTTACAGGTTAGCTGTAACACTCATGCTAGAATGAATATTTGTGAAGTCTTGGTTCATAGTTCATAGTTCGCAAGTTTTAAATGTGTAGATAAAAATGTCCACCCATTTTTTGTTTAAACCCCTGGTGATGCTGACAAGACACCTGTGAGATTTGGAATTTGTGCCCAAAATATATTTGTATCAGCTAGTGTAAATGTTAATTTATTCATATTTGCACTACATTATTTTGACTTTATCTGTTCATAAATTTAGGACAACCAGGTTAGCTTGCTATATTCTATTCATAACATGTTTACTTGTGAGGTCAAAGGTGAAGCCATCACAATAATTCATCTTTATCTGTTCAAACTATCAACACTGTAAAGCCATCATGTACATGTGTATACCAAAGATAGGTACACAACTTCCTGTACCATTGCCAATTAACAGTTGTCTGTTGATTGAATTATGATCACATGTCATCAACTTTGTGTTTGGAGTACTTCCAGTCGACATTAGCTGATCTAAATTACTGGTGCAGAAGAAACTTAAAAGACAAGTGACAGCATAATTATTGTAGGTCATTTTGACTATTAAAACCAAAAGAAATATTTCCCTATAACCACCCCCATCATCACTGTCACTACTATCATTATTATCAACATCTCACAACGAACATCGTCAGCGTCATCATCGCCATTCTCTTTGTCATCATCATAGTCATTGTCGTTATCCTCATAGTCATTGTCGTCATCCTCATCATTACCACCACAACCAGTGACATATGACCATCACCACCACCACCATTGTCACCACAATCAAGTTATTACCGACATCATCATCAACATTGTCATCAGCACTTCCATCATAATTACCCCATCATGCACCACCACTTACCACAAACAGGCAAACATTGGTTTTCCAGGTTGTAGCTTTATGATATACATTGTACTCTGTTATACAGTGTATATTTTTAATGACAGTTCTAATATCCCTCAGTGCCAGATGTAACGAATCAATAAACTATTTACCCATGTTATAATTATATCTTTATTATTTCTAGTGTCAAGCCATCGTAGTGGGCTTCCTTGCCTCAGGTGCAGCTGTAGTCATGGGGTGGATTCCAGATGGCAAATTCAGCATACACCATGCGTTGTTACTGTGTGCAAGTAGTCTGGTTACTGCTTCATTTGCTAGTTTTATCCTAGGTGAGTAGAAATTAGAATATTCAGTTCTGCAGCAGGACTGACCTCTCTACTGTAGGCTACCACAATCCAGCAGTAGTCTTGCAGCAGGACTGTGGCATGAATGCACGGATGAATGAATGAAAAACATTTCCCTGTGTATATGAGACTTGCAAAGGCAATTTTTCTACTCACAGAATCAAAAGGTTGTTAATAAATTACTCCCAAATTTTCACTGATGTTTTGCCAGCATTGTGAGGGGTGTACAGCCCTTTGACAAGACATCAGTGAATATATGTGATTCATTCACATGACTTGATTGGCTCTGCAAATAGAAATTTTCATTGGTAACTACAAATCTTGCATATATGAGAGATTTATATATGTTGAACCTGATGGTAAGCATTTCATTTCAAGATGAGTTGGTTGTGAGTGTGGTAATACATCTTCGAAATAGCATTTGATGTAAATTTTCCAGGTCTCTAACCTTGTCAGACATTTACAGCCATTTTTGTACACATTTATTGCAGATAGAAGGCATACATTATACTAGAATAGCTTAATATAGGTTTTGTGAAAGTATTTTTTCTAGAGTAAACAGTTCTTAAACTCAGATTGTGCCACTTTTTAATACATAATATATATATATATATATATATATATATAACTCGGTGAGTATCAATCTGCTATAAGACAGTGCTCTATACCGCATATATATATATATAAAAGTTGGGGGTTTTTTTTACTTTGAATGTGACATCTTTTCAGCAACTACTTTGAAAGGTATGACATTAGACCAGAAAAAATGAAAAAGCTGTTCAACCTACCCATATTTTTTTTGGTGATGGGCAATGCATCCTCATGCGAGCTTCGCATGTCAGTAAAATGCACACTTTGTTTCAAAATTAAGGATATTTCTTAATATTTTCTAAATAGTACATGTAACAATATACATTTGAGTCTATTCCAAATTGTTTAACATCTTATACAGTGGTTTACTTGGCTCTGATGATGCATACAAGCATGAATTGAGATTAAATTAAGCTGTTGCATATCCAATGTGCACTAAAAAGAATTGGGCCAAAGTTTCCGACCATGGGAGTGGGCTGAGCAGTCATTGGGCTATCAAAAGTCTGAAAGTCTTGAAATGTTTTGCTCTTTATTTGAGATATTTTGGAACCAAATTAAACTTCAGGAGAAGTCATTTACCAAGGTCATTATTTTATTATGTCTATGTCTATGGTTTGATATTTTATGCTTCTAAATGGCCTCTTACTCTGTCTTATTTCCAATTTTTTTTCACCTTTGGAGTTGTCTCCTTCCAAACAGTAGCAATCAAGGTGATAATTGTATTTCTCCCAAAACGAGATGGAAGGTGGCTGGCTAAGTACCTCCCTGTATGTAGGTTAGAGCTAATTAGAGACATCTCCTTAATGCATGTGAAATCCACATCCTGTGGAAAGTAATCTCGTTTGGAGTATTATTGTAGTTGGCTATCACTATTATTTTAATGTGTCATTGTACCATATAATTTTATATCTCCACTGTAGAGTAGGTGACAAAAGGGGTGGCTAAAATAATGCTTGAGTTTCATTTGACGGGGGCTTGACATTGTTTGAGAAGAGAGGGTGAGAGGAGCTACAACATTTGTTTAACCATAAATTGTGTACATATCCTAACTGTAGCTATGCAGACAAATTGCAAGAGATAGTATCAAGATGACTCAATAAGTTCTATCTAAACTTGACCTGAAATATTTTGCTATCATTATATATGGTTTGTTTTTACATCCTGCCAAGCATTGTGAAAAAATGAAATCGGCCTACCTACCCAAAGTAGGATTAGCAAGCAACTGATTTGCAATTTACTTTTCCTCTTTGAATTAACTCTCATAATTTTAAAAAGGAATTTACAAACGAGAAGTTTTATTAATTCATATTGATAAAAGATACATTTGTAGAATGTATAGTCTAAAAACAGTGCGGTATGTGGGCTTGCTTTCTACTATCTCTCTCTATGTATAGTCAAGTGGACAAATTCTACCATATAGTAATTGATCACGCACACACTGACAGACAGTTGTAATTGGGTACTTCATTCAGACAGTTGTTCCAGTGAGGAAGTAAGTCGTGTGATGACACAATAATGTCATCATGTTTATATCAACACTCCAGTAGCATTAAAGTACTGCTGTTGGTGGTAATTAGAAAGGAACATCATGCTAAAGAAAGAGATTTGACTATATCGTGGCACGCGAGAGAGAGAGAGAGAGAGAGAGAGAGAGAGAGAGAGAGAGAGAGAGAGAGAGAGAGAGAGAGAGAGAGAGAGAGAGAGAGAGAGAGAGAGAGAGAGAGAGAGAGAGAGAGAGAAGAGAGAGAGAGAGAGAGAGAGAGAGAGAGAGAGAGAGAGAGAGAGAGAGAGAGAGAGAGAGAGAGAGAGAGAGAGAGAGAGAGAGAGAGAGAGAGAGAGAGAGAGAGAGAGAGTCCACATGTAAAAATACTAGACTGTTCTGTAGAATGTATATGATTTTTTGGGGCAACTGATGTTATGTTCTGTTTTGAATTCTCATTATTTAGGAGAATCCACAAAAAGAACAGTTTTTCAATAAAATGATTGATGATTGATATGCACACTTATAGACTTGTATATTTTTGCAGTGTGCTCTTTAAGTTTAAACCAATCTAATGCACTGTCACTTGATGGATGGTAGTAATGTGGCATATTAGCATGTTAAAATTTAGTATCCTAAGTGATGACTCACAACAAATCTAAGTTTTATCAAGTTGACCTACTAGTAAAATATATTGTGTTAGTAAAATGACATGCAATTGAATAGGTAATATGTGAAAATTTAGTGCTAAAAAGATATACAAGTTATACATTAAACAAATATGATAGTTAACAAATATGATAGAAAAATATGTCATTTTATAAGCAAATATGATAGAACAGTGTACCAGTTATTAAATAAAAATGATAAGAAAATGTACTAGTTATGATAAGAAAATTTACCAGTTATTAAGCAAATCCGATAGAAAAATGTACCTGTTGTTCAACAAATACATTATTCAACAAATCCGATAGAAAAATGAACCAGTTATTAAATAAATCCGATAGAAAAATGAACCAGTTATTAACCAAATCCGATAGAAAAATGTACCAGTTATTAAACAAATATGATAAAAAAATGTACCAGTTATTAAACAAATTCGATAGAAAAATGTACCCATTATTCAACAAATATGATGGAAAAATGTACCAGTTATTAAACAAATTCGATAGAAAAATGTAGACCTTATATTTTTAAACTGTGTTAGAAAAAGCACTAGTCACACATTAAACAAATATCAATAGCAAATAATATTATCGGAAGTAGGATGTTGACAGATAAAACGTGTAACAGACGAAGTATAGTAAAATAGAACTTAATATTTTAATCCATTTTATATAAAAAAGATGTTCACACTTGTACCTATATATGTGTCGGATAGACATATTTGATACAGTGTAAAGTGTTATTCTTTAGTGTTGCATGTTAGAGTGAGACTTTTCAAAACACTTGTTATGCAAATTTTCCAGTAACAGCTTGCATTGAACAGACGTAATTATTTGTACCCATAATTGTATTACGCAAATTACATGTTGAGACACAACCATGTGTTAGTGTGTTTTCTCAACTATCCTACAGTGTTTGTGTTTTTGACCATTTCACTATTTAAACAAATATTTTGCTTTGGCAGAAAATTATAGAATGATGTTTTCAAAATTGAACAGACCACGTACTACAAATTGCAATGAAATGATTGTTTTAAAATTTAAAAAAAAATACTTCTGCCTAGTTTTTTGCTGAGAGAAATTACATTGGATGCATTAGGGGATATATTATGTGCCCCCCCCCCAAAAAAAAAAAAAAACCAAAACAACAACAACAAACAAACAAACAAACAAACAAACAAACAAAAAACTATTGAAATCGGGTGTTTACATGGCTTTATTTTCCTACACTATAAGTATAAATTGAATATTTGGAAAAATATGATTGACAAAAATTTGTATGTCACGAGTACTTTGCTACTGAATGGAGAGAACTAGTGGGTAGTCATGTGACTAAACCTGAGAAGCTTGGTAAGGAAAAAAATGGTGACAACAATGGCAATTCTGAATATATAGACCCATATTTCAAGAACCAAAGAACTAATTCTGTAGAGGCTTGTTGTCATGACATAGAACAACCAGGGTGTATATCACACAATGTTTTGTTCAAAAGTGTACATTTGGGCTTGGCTTGTGGATGGTGTAATTTCATCTATACCACAAAGCCGGTGTGAATTTATATCACATTGTGGAGTATTCCACAGTAGGGGAACCACATGCACAACATCACAAAGCAGTTACATATGTATCTTATGCAGGCAGGCATTCATGTATGCAAAGCAGTGTAACCTCTAATAACTATTCTGTTTTGTTGCTACTGAAAATGATTAAAAAATGAGTTTTCTTGTGAGTAACCACATAATAAGAAATAAGAGAACACCAAATTAATTGTTAGTTATTTAAGGAATTGTCCATTTGTAGCTCATTATGTATTGGTATATATACTGATGGTTTATTTCTTCCTATGCATACAGGTACTGTGATGGTTATTGTTATTTTATTATCTAAAAAATTCCACATAAATCCAGACAATGTAGCCACACCGATAGCTGCCAGTCTTGGAGATTTAACAACACTGTCACTACTATCCTGGATTAGCAAACTTTTATATTCGGCCATAGGTAAGAAAACTATCATTGTTTCCTGGTATTCTGACAAGTTTCAACTTTCTACAGATTGTATGCACCATCCTAAATACTTTTGTGTGACATCCACAAATTTTACACGTATCATCTTGATTACAAAGATTATAACGCACAAAAAGTTCAAAGTCTTTTTTAGCATTGAGCTTTTCGATCTGTCTTGGTCGACGATCCTCATCAGAATGACAAATTTCATAGTTAAAGCTGACCACTAGGTGGCGGTATGGTCAAGCTGATGATCATTTTTGGTCATGTATCGTCTTGATAATGTAGTCTAGAATCCAGTCATGTGGGGATTTTCCACCTACCACGCCTGGCATTTTGCTAACAGTCAGACTTTAATCCAGTGCAAATTCTTATTAATATAAGGTTTTTAAATTTTTCCTGCTGTGAAGTGACATCAATAGACCAGTCCAAGATGCATTGGATGTCTCTCCATACAATTATTCCATGTATTGTGTACGTGCTGAGGGGTATGCATGCACTAGTCAGAGATGGTTGTCACAACACTGTACCATGGGTTTGCCCATAAAATCTCTCTCTGTCATTGATGACATTTAGTCTTTGTTTTATAAAATCACCCATAATTAAAGAGGTCAATATGTCTTACCATCATTTCCTGATGAAAATGATATTTCAATAAAGACAAAAAGACAAAGACAAAAAAATAAAGACAAAAACAAGACTTAATGTAACAACATAAGTGATGTCCTCTTGCACAATGCATCTTTGAACTGGAAAATTGGCTATACAGCATTACCACATGACAACTCAGGTGGTTGAGTTATACGATGTAATCATAACTTTAACATAACATTGTCATCAGAAAAGGCAGGAGCAAACTCCCCACATGACTGGATATTGATTCAAGGGTACTAATAATATTTCACTTACATTCTTAAATCTGGAATCAATGTCTTTCCTTTCCTTTCAGAAACAGGGCATCAACTTTGGCTAGCTCCAACAATAATCTGTATTTTTATTTGCATTGGGGCACCACTGTGTGCATATGGTTCATATAAAAACAAATATACAAAGGATGTGTTGTTAACTGGTTGGAATCCTGTCATCACAGCAATGGTTATCAGTAGGTATGTTAAAACCATTTAAATTGATAGAATTGATTTATATTCTTATTTAGAAGTTTGCCAGACAAATTTATGACAAGGACCATGCCATGCAGTCAGCTGATTCACTTATATGTGTATCATATCAGGTTCCATGTTATGTTACCATCTAAAATGTATTGCAGACAGCACACTTAGCTTCATGCAGGCCAAAATCATCAAACCTTGTGGACAGGGCTGGATAAAATTATTTAACACTTTCATGTACTTTCTTTCTTTTACCCAAAACATTGGCTTATATGAAATATTTTCATTTAAAACAGTTTCAAATTGTCAACATGTAAATATGAGTCAATAGTATGCAGGAATTTGCCAAATAAATGACAAACACACATATTGTTTTGTAAGGCCATAAAATGCAACAATCATCTAATTCATATTATAATACATATAATATGTGCACCTCAGGATCCCATGTTTAGCTGGCTAAAAGCTAAGGAGTTAGCAGAACTTACAATCACTTCATAGTAAATTCAGTTAAAAGTACTCCAAATGTACAGACAAAGTTGGAAACCAGTACTAGTACTCTATCAACATGATCTATTTAAACATTGTCATTCCAGGCTAGATAAAATCAACTAAATTTAAAATCTGTCGAAAAATTAATAAAAATGTGAGTGTTATCCACTGACAGCTTTAATTAAGTCCATTTATGTAAGCCCGGCATAGATCCGGTGGAGGCTGCATGCGAGTGGTGTGTATTTCAATCCTGTCGTTCAATTTGATCTTTTTGTTTCCAGTGTTGGTGGTTTGATATTAGACTTTGCTGTGTCTAATTATCGTGGTGTAGCTATTTTCACACCAATTATCAACGGAGTAGGTGGCAATCTAGTTGCTGTACAAGCTAGTAGAATATCAACTCATTTGCACAGTCATGGCAAGCCGGGTGATCCATTACCTGACGATGCACCTAAAGGATGCAGAAGTCCTTGTAAAACATTTTTTGGTGGTGGTAAGTCATGGATGTTTGAAATTATCAGTTTTCATGAAAATAAATTTATTGAGTCAGGCTAACTAAACTGTAGAGGTACTTGAGTATTACTGAAATCAGGTCATAAAGTGATAAAGGGTTTGCTGATAACAGAGGGTTTCTATAAGTTTCATAAATGTTATTGCTATGTGTTTACTCATCCTATGAGCCAGTCTACATCTATGGTGGTGTACTATAAACAAAGCGCAATAAATATAGTACCACCATTCAAGTGTATTTTTCAGTCAAGGTTTGCAGTATTTCTCCTGAAACTCGTAGACAACTTTCATGCAGCATGCATCCACGATATATACAGCTAAAACAGGCAATGTTCACCAGAAGACTATCTGTAACATATACATTTACATTCAGAGATGATCATTTTGGAAGTTCAGGTTGTTGTTTTACTTGATAGATAACAACATTTTCACTGCTGAACACAGCATGATTGTTATTGAGGAAAGTTTCATTGATAGATAACAACACTTTTACTGCTGAACACAGCATGATTGTTATTGAGGGATGTGTTAAAAGCAGAATATAAATAAATCCTCCTGTGTTCAGCAATAAAAATGCTCTTATCTAACAAGTAACACAACAATCTCAACTGACCAAATGGTTGAAGTTGCATGATCATTAAATGTGCATGTTATGTACAGTCTTCCGGTGAACATTCCCTGTTTTAGCTGTAAATCTTAAACGTTTGCTATTACTTTGTTCAAGAAAACACAAACCCATTCTCAGGTTGAATTAAAAGGGCACAGGCAGGGTTTAGACGGTTTTTATTTTGGTTAGTAATACAGAATACTTTACATAAAACCATGGCTAAACTAATCAAGTATAGTGTTTGTAACGATTCATGTAGCCGTGACGTGTCACTTTTCACCAACCATCCAACTCATGCGTTGCTCATGTAATGACAGGGATTTCCTCAGATTTGTTGATACGTGCCAACAATTATGTTATCAAATCTTTCATATATTATATCTAAATACCAGGATTGAGTTATACCAGTATCAGATAACAAATGATTGTGCTTCAGTAAGTAGAATGCAATATGTAACACTTCGTAGGCAACACAAATTGCATCCATGCAAAACCGTCTAAACTCAGCCTGTGCCCCTTTTTAAGAAAACCAATCAGGAATCACCATATGTAGTTTTGAAATAGAGGTCAAATTTTAAATTAAACTAATTAGAATCAAACATGGCCACCAAATATGGTTTTAACGTTTATCATATTGGAAAATAAAAGGTTGTCGACGTCCTTGAAAACAACATTTGACTCCCAATAATTTATTTTATTTCATTAACAGAGGGTCCAGGAACAAGCATTTAAATGGCAAAGTTTGGAGAGATTTTGATAACTTTGAATTTCAGGGAAATTGATTCCTTAGGGTGCATTGTACTTTCAGTAGAATATCAATCCTGTTAATTGTATTTATTACAGGCATACATTCTAAAACAGCACGTGTCTTATTTTTACTGGTCGTTCCCGGTCATCTTATATTTCTATATACCATATCATACTTACAAGCTGGCCATACAACCATTACTCTTGTCTTTACCATTGGGTACCTTCTGGTAGCACTCTTGCAGGTAAGAATTGTGTTTTCTATACTAGTAGTATCATGTGTATGACTTCTAGCTGTTAGTTAGTGTGTACGCTACAACATTTGTCACTCACTAGAAGCCTGATAGGGCTGAACAACAAGACATACTCCCAGAGATGTATCGTAGAGTCTGTCTGTATAACTTGTATATTAGTGTGGGAGTTGCATTGTTACAGTGCCCTCAGTAGGTCATACTCTGGAGAATCTTAAATCCATATATCTAAAGGAATTTTGTATCTTTCTGACCACAAAAAAGTACATTTACAAAATTCTAGGAAAGAAATATGATAACTTGAATATTTTAGATATTTTGATATACAATACCTAATAGATGAAGTTATTTGTTTGTGCATTTTGCTAGAAACATTTGCCATCACGTAGATAAACAAAATCAGGCTGTGAGAATGGATACCTGAGACTAAATGGCAATGAAAAAATGATAATTATGATAATAATTATTATAATAATAAAATAAAATAATGATTGATAATGAACATGTTTTCTTTCCATATTCCTAATATAGAGTATGTGTTTTAATTTACTAGGTTGCCCTGCTGTTGGTCATAGCTGATTGGATGATACATTTGATATGGCGTCATGCAATGGACCCTGATAACTGTTCAATACCGTACCTGACAGCACTGGGTGATCTACTGGGTACAGGACTGTTGGCCCTCGCTTTCCATGTTCTCTGGTTGATTGGAGACAGAGACAGCGACGTTGGAGACTAGGTGATCAAATGTCATATACAAATTGAAGACATTATATCATATTTTTTGAGGTGCTGGCAGAGGGGAACTCTTACAACTTTTTACATTTAACTGGGGACTGATTTGAGTAGTATCAAAGTAACAGAAGAGAAATAACTTTAGAATAGACTGTTGACTTTTACTCCCATGGAGGCTTTAATGTATATGTTTCCTGTAATGGGAATCAGTTGTTTTAATAACTCATAAATCATCTTGAGCTAAAAGTTCATTTTTAACAGCTCTTGTCCATTGTTTGTTCTTGCACATGTTATACACGTAGGTAACCTGGGATTGTTAAGTTACTAGCAGCCATACATCATACTTGAACCAGGTTCCCTCACCAAGCTCTGCATAACAGGTTTAGGAAGACAGACAGCTGTGTTTGAAGTACAAGTGTAACATTACAATGCAATCATTTACTCTATATCTACATCTTATTCATCAGTGTAGTTTTACCTAACAAGTGAATAGCTTTTTGAATAGCGCCCTCTTTGATGAGAGGTAACAAACTGTTCTCCTTGAATGTATAAAAAGCAAATTATGTAGGGAATGAGTAAATACTACTAAAGCCAGGGTAGCCTGTCAGAGTTTATAAAACTACACCACCTGTGTGTCTTTGATTTGTTTCAGAGCAATTGATCAAGGTGAATTTTCCTTTGATTAACATTTGGGTTGCATAATTACAATCGCTTACAGATCAATTAAATTTCTTTTGCCATATTAAATGTCTTCAGTCATATGATTAGCAGTAATTAGATTAGTCTGAAAGGTCCAGCCGTTGGTCCGTGTAAACACTCGCTACCCCAAGCCTGGATCTATCATTGGATTAGTAGTCATTACAGATTAAGTTATTCGATTAGTTTTATGTCCTATACTTGCTTCCTAGATGCCACATATTTTAGATGGACCCTGAAATTTAAAAGAGAATCCCATTAGTTAGAGTGAATTTAACGATTGCAACAGCAACAAACTCACCTGTTTGTCATCTTTGTGAACACATGACATACTCTTTCCTTTGGTTTGCATTGTATTATGGGGGGCTTTCATGTTGCATATGGATTCACTAAAGACGAACCCCCTGCATGGCTTGGGATAAGTATTGAAAAGTTCACAAACCGCTGACAGTGTTTTATTATATAGAAGTAAGCATTTTTAGGCATCACAGTCATCAGTTTTGCTGATAAAAAAAAAACAGGGTCGCAAGGTGACAATAACCAGTTCTTCAATGCATGGAATTGATTGAAGCTTGTCTGCCAGTGCCATAATGGGTTTTTTTCGGGATTTATAGTTTAAGGAGAATTTGATTTGTCTTGGTGAATATGTCTCCAAATTCTTTCTGTCCTGATTGAAATATTTGATGGAATGTTGACAGGGTGATCACCACAGTCAAATCTGTTACCTTTTGTGAGAACAATTTCATGAAAGAAATTTTACAGTGAAACAAAAAAATTTCCGATTTACCAATTGATTTAAATATATAATAACTCTGAATACAATATTTTCCAAATTTTCACTGAAATCAGGTTTTCTATTTCAGTTTTTTTTTCCCAAGTGAAATAAATAAATTTAATTCTCGTGTAGATTTTACTATGATATATATATGTTTATTTTTGTCAGTTTGTCAGTTTTTGATCCAGTTTTGAACCAGTTTGAACTGGTCTGAACCAGTTTGAATTTTGACATTAAAATATATAATTATTTTTGTGATCTTTCAGATTATTTCTTTTCTCTTATTTGTCAATGTAGCTGGATCTACATGTTACATATTAATTTTTTTGTCAAAAACAATTTAATGTTATGTACATTATCCAGTGTTTGTTGTAGTGTTGTTGTGAAGTAAAATGGGTGATTGATGATCAAAACACAGAACTTGAATCTGTCAACTATTGTGCAAATTTACACCAATTTATACTGTAAACTTAGGTATTTTTGCCTGGGAAAATTTTGCTATTTTAATTTGTTCAACAAGTTCCCAAAGACTTAACTTTTACACACTATTGAGTTTGGTGTATTGTGTGTTAATGTAAAGAAAATGCTTTTAGTCTTAACATTCCTTGCATTTTTCATTCTCAGTGAAATAACGGTGTCAAGCAAAAATGTTTAGGTTTACAGTTTTTTGATGATTTGTGGTTCATATTATAACTTCTAAAAAAGCCAAAATTCAGACACGAACCATTCCTTCATGCTATTGTTAAGTCCTCCTTATGATGTTTTTTTTCACAATTGGCAACTAAAATTGAAAATTATAAGTATTTTTATTATATTTGCACCAAGAACATAAATTTCACCAGTTATTTATTTACACTTATTATGGTCCTAACCCAATCCGATTAAAATCCAATGTAGGGCAAACAGCACAATTTCTTTTCGGCTGTTACGTTTACTGTCGTTTGTTCTTGTGTGAGCACTTGTTACATACATCTGACACAATAACATACTAGGTTTTCCCCAAACCCAATCTCTTACTTACGAGTAGCCAACCAGAATCCTTCTTACAATATAACACTCTTATCTATGTACAAAATTAAAACACATAGAACCACCATACAATAATGATAACTTCATTGCCTGCGCTTTGTGCTTGTACTCTTTTTGAAAAGTATTGTACACCCGTATGTTTTGGTGCATTACGCATTTTCATTGGTTGAGTGAATTCACTCAGTGCTTTCGTGTGGCTCGGGAAAACCTATGATATTGTGTCAGATGTATGTAACGAGTGCCCACAAAAGAACAAACGACAATAAATGTAACAGCCAAAAAGAAATCATGCCATGTACTCTACATCAGATTGGGTCCTAACCGTATTTATTGTACATTTGAATATTATTACTGCGCATAGGAGTAACTCTTAACATCACCACCTTGCCACTAGAGGGTGTTGTTTAACAAAAATTGCTGTTTTACTAAGTATATTATTACATAAACAAGAGTACAGAATAATTACAAAATATCAAACAGTCATTTAGAGAAAATGAATCCATGAATATTTTTCATGTAGTGTGAAAATAAATTTCTTGACAATTATATTTTGGGAGTGATCAAAATACAATATTGCTATAGTAATGGACAACTACACACCCATCAGCAACTCTGACTACAGCTGTCATTTTAAAAAACAAAATGATTTTTTTTCATCATGCTATAGCTATATTGTCTTCCATGATAACTTGACAAAAGTGTTGAGGCAGTGGTTTGTACTCTGATACCCAGTACCATCTCTGAACAGTGTCATTTGTTTTACAAATTATTTTGTGTTATTGTTAAAAAGTTTCAGAAAACGAGTATGGTTTTGAAAAACTTGTTGCTTAATATCTTGCCAAAATAAATATGATAGCGTAGAGTAGTCATGATGTTGCCATGGTAACATAACCAAATTCGCACCGAATTAGACAAAATGCTAACACTAGGGTACAAGCTACAAATACAAATATGAATATGAATATGAATACAAATATACAAATACAAATACAAATACAAATACGAATACGAATATGAATATGAATACAAATACACATGCACATAAATATACGAATACAAATACGAATACAAATACATCCTTTCATTGTAAACCACAGGCCGCTTTACAGCAGTGCTTAACAAATGCTTCTGTGGAAATTTTTCATTGCGTCAGTGAAAAAATATGCTGTGGCTTGCGAGAATGGCAGACTTCCGAGTCCACAATTCAGCATATTTCACACATATCATGTATCCCACTAATAACAAATTTAGAGATATTAGTACAGTTGCAAAGTCACACAGTCTCGATAATTGGAATGTTTAGATTTGTATACAACATGATTATGTTACAACTGAACACACACAAATATATACTGCAAAGCTAAACATTTAACAAAAAAATTCTTTGAGAAAAATTGGAAAATAGATAATATTTTTTTCTTATAATATATTTTTATTTAGCCTTCCATCATCAGTTTCTTTGTGGTCTCTTTTTGTGTGTAAATTAGAATTTGATTTTTGTGTCATACAGTGATTGTTAGTTCCTGTGACGTTTTTTATCTGCCCTTTATGAAAAAAAAACCTGCCTTCGTAAATGACTACCACCTTGCCATAGTGAACAAATACAGCTGAATTAAAATAAGCACGCAGATAGTCGCATACAAAAACCAGTGTATGCATTATGACATATATGTACCAGAGCTTACTAGCACTGATGCATACGCATACTAATGGTATTTTCACTGCAGTGCAATGCCGATAATATTATTGCAAACCTGCATGCAAATGAGGATGCAATCATTTCAAATGATTGCATTTTGCTTTCACATGAAATCGCGTGATCGTGCTATGATTTTTAAGGAAATTTGCCGTTTCAGAAAAACATTATGTAATCATAACAGAACCCTATGCCATGTGAGTTCCAGTGTGGGTACTCGGATGTATTTGCACTTATGCTTGCAGTGTTTTCTGCTTCACTTTCGCTATGCTTTGCTCATGAAAATATGGGGCGCAGAGAACACTGCAAGCACTCGTGCAAATACCTCAAGTACACTCTGATTCTGTCATTGTACTGTATTATTTGCTGTACTATAATATCATACAAATTGACTCTAATATTTTCTTAAATTATTTCAGTTGTGTGAGATATTTCAAAGCTGTAATTGACTGTAATATCACTATTTGCATATTTTAGTATTCTTGCTTCATACAGTCAACTAATTTTCCTTTTCTTTCACAATCATTATTTTATTTTTTTGCATCTTTAAATGAATCATCAATGCAAATATATTAATTTGCATACCAAATATATTGTGATCTGATCACATTAGTCACAAGACTTAAATGCACGGAGAATTAACTGTACAAATTTAAAATGATTCAACCAAGTAAATCATGACACAAAACTTCCCAACATTATGCCACTGTTTTACTATCGTAATCTTCATTATTATTTCCATCCCATCATTATCCAAGCTAGATAAAGAATGCCATACTAGAATAATGTAATTTTATGTAATCTTACAGAGAAATTGGCATCATCCACTTCCAACAACACTGTGTCAATTTCACAGCAAATTATTGCTTGACATATCAGAATTTAATTATTAATTCAAATTATATTTTCTAATATCAGCTGTCCAGTTGCATCTTCTTTAATCTAGAGGCTATCGGTGACTTACAATTTAGTCTAGAGGCTATTCGTGACTTCAAATCTCTTCTCATGTCTAGCTCAATAAGGTCTTGAGATGAAATTCCAAATTGAAATGAAGCCACCCACATAGTCATTAACATCATGTCTTTGTTAATCAATCATTGAATTCTGCCCCATAATGATTAAGTTAATGTGTACATGGGGCAATTATATAATGTCCAAATATAGTAGATTTGTCATATCAGGATGCTACTTATATGCTGTTTACATCATTTTAACAGTTGGGGGGTTTACTACTCATTTGCATGAACAACTTTTGGTTCATGATTTCTGATTGAGCTCGTCATGGGTGAAGAGAGATCTTGAGATTCGACACCACGTATAGCATCAAGACTACATCTTCTTGTACAATTATACATGACACATTTTTGATTTTCTAATACAGTTTATGATATTTACACTATTTGTTTAAATGTATGTACCGTTAATCACAGCCAATAGAGAAATCTCTCCTCTATTATCTACGCATTTATCAAACGATAGTTCACATCTTTGTTTATCAGCACCCACCTGTATTATGATGTATGTAGCAGAAGTGAAATTGATCAGTTTACAGATCCGTATCACTTCTGGTTTTCTTTCAATAGAGGTAAATCCAGAATGTTGTCAAACTTGTTTCCAACAGAAGCTTCCCTAGACTTCTACACCTGTGGTGGTTTTTTTTCCTTTAAACTTATTTCAACTCTTGTAAATTATATTGTTTCTCCAAATAGTGGTATTTTTATTCCAATAAATTGTATTCAAATCATACTTTATGTATTACTAGTCATGGTTTCTTTATTATTATACAAACACATCCGGAGTCATGACGGGCAAATGGTTAGAGTGGCCGGCTTTCAGGTTGCAGGTTCAAGCCCCATCGCTGCCGTTTGTTTGTGAATGGCTAAAGTCCTTGCTTGGGCAAGATTTGAAGCACTACTGTGCCTCAGTCCACCAAACTATATAATTGGGGACCAGATAGGATAAAGGTTGCAATGTGAATGCTTTAATCCTATGCTGCTATGGATTGTATGCTCCCCCAGGGAGTTGAGGAAGTATAAAGGACGGTGTAGATTTGAACCAGGGGTAATAATTGTAAAGTGCTTTGAGCACAGAAGGGGGGAGGGGGGGGAGCGCTTTATATGTATTAAAAAATAACTAACAAAACCAACTAACATCCAACAAAATCAAGAGTCATAAGAATACAGCTCCAACAAGCTAAGCATGCATTACATTTGCACTGTAGATCTATGGTCAAGCACTGTACCTATGGGTTCATTATCCACGATCTGTTTCTCCACCTTATAGTCAGATGGCTTTCTCTAGTACAACATTACGTTCTTACCACTACAGAAGTGAAAGTTTTAAACTGCTTCAAAGACACGACATCTTTCTAAAAGATTGACTTTGGTTGAAATATTGGGGAAGTTACAGTGTTTTTCAATGGGGTGAACAAAACACTGAATCTAGAATGCAATTCTTTTCACGAAAGTTGTAAAGTGTATAAATGTGCTTGTTCCCCTTCCTCAATTAAACAAAGATGAACAAGTCTCAACTATATATAATCTATACGATATGTGTGCGCACTATTCAAATTTTCTTGTAAATCATTTCATAGCGTATCTGTAGGATATGCCATGTCGGGCGCCCTCATCAGCCCAATCACCGTCAAGGCCGGTGAGGGCGGAACACTGATTGGAGTCAACGTGTATCTTCAAGTCAGTCCATTTGTCCATGGTTGTTTCTCAGTGATGCATATGTGATTTCTGGGAGAGCTAGATCAAACCAGGTTTGTTGTATGTCTAAGTGTACATTAAAAAGTAAGTATATTTTCAATTTTTTTTTTAAAGATTTCGGATGATATTAAAATAGCAATAGTAATGGTACGACTGCTGAAAAGTAACTTCCTGGGCACTTATTCAAGATTTAATTGCAAATTGTATCATTTTATGCCTGAACCTCGAACCCTACCACCCAAAAGATCAGTCGGTCAGTTTGTTTGTGTTTGTGTTTGTTTGTTTGTGTGTTTGTGTTTGTGTTTGTGTTTGTGTTTGTTGTTTGTGTTTGTGTTTGTGTGTAGTCATTCAGTTTTTCAGTTAATAATTAATTAATTTGATATATCCAAAGGTAGACAGACAGAGAGATGGACAAGACAGACAGACATACATACATACATACATACATACATACATACATGCATACATACATACATACATACATACATACATACATACATACATACATACATACATACATGTGCACGCACGCACACACACACGGACGGACAGACAGACAGACAGACAGACAGACAGACAGACAGACGGTTGGATTGATAGATGTAAATAGATGGATAAGAGGCATTGCTTGATACCAAACATTGAAAATGAATAATTCAGACTGGAGAAGTTGTTCAACACATTAATATTATATTAACGTGTGGTTTTCTGTCCTCGCGATGAAACTTGATTTCAGATGGAATCACACAAGAGGGACATTGAACTGAAAATGTATGACAAAAAGGAAAGCCAATTCCCAGCAGACACCAACTTTCCAGGTGTAAGACCAATCCCAGTGTTAATCCGAATCATATTATATTTACTTGGTTACTTTTATATAACAAGTGTACCAAATAGCAAACTCTGTAGGAAATGTCAACGAATTAGTCAGGAGGCCAACGAGATTCGTAAACGCAACCCGGTGGAAGTGTTTCTCGGCGACTCCAACATCAAGGTAAAACTTCACGAAAATGAGATCCCATCGAGGGTTATCGTCGAGGACGACGCTGGAGATCAGACCGTAATCGACTTTGAGACGAATGATACTCACTGTAGTGAATGTGTTATCAATATTTCTAGTAAGGAAATGCCATCGCCTAAAGAAGGTACAGTATCAGTTTAAAACATAGAATTATTTATTATATATGTATTTTCAATATTGTTGTACCATATGTGGGCTCACGACAAAGCCATGGACAGCTAGCATGAATGTCAATAGTCCTTTTATTCACAGTGGACTGAGCCGCTGTACTGTTTTATTTTTGTTAATTACATTTTTCTTCATATCTCTCCATTACAGGTAGAGTCGAACACAGAGACCGTAGAATCGTCGATGTTCTATCCTGGGCGTGGATTCTTCTTATACTACTGTTATTGGTGTACAACATATCACACCGCCTTGTCCTTCACTATGGCAAATCAAATCGCGCCCTCTATCTGATGTCGTATGGTCTCTACACCTTGGCGCTCCTTATTGTTGCCTTCCTTCGTCTACTTTCACTTCCCCATTTCTGTAAAATGAAATCCCTCACTGAGAATTTCATCCTGGCCCGTTTCAAGTACGCCGACTTTAAATCCCCCGTGAAGGCAACTTTGATATTTTTCCTTTTACCATTTCTCTGCACGTTTTTTCGGATTGTTTACAACATTTATGACTACACGCAAGAACCGAGTTCGCCATGCGAAAGTAAACCCATCCCGGAAGTTAAAGATATCCTCGGTCCGTTAGCAGGTATCTTGGGCTACTTTGTCTTTGGTTCTTTTTGTTGCCTGATCAGGTTACTTCGTAAAGCCATGGAAACAGAATTCTGTTTCTTGACAGCGTTCATTAATAACAACACCGACAACGTCGATCTTTGCTTTCGGAAATCGTTCGTCTCTTTTCGGAACTTCGCCGCTCTCCAAGGCCTTGCATGTCGCTGGATGCTTTTTCAGATGACTTTGGCAGTTTTCAAAATTGTTCTTCAAGTGTACTGGAATTACAACATCAAAGAAGATGACCGCCTAAAACTGGAGGCCTTGCTGGTAGCGAGTGTCGTCTGGCTCGAAATCAGTATGTTTTTCTTTTTACCCCTTGCAGCAGTTGGGGGTTTTCATATCGAGTACATATGGCGACGATTTGGTTCCTTCGTGCGTGTTGCGAGTACAGTACACGAAACACCGTTTTGGACCAAGTTTTCAGCTTTCATTGCAGAGATTCAACCTCACAAAACGGCAGGTAAGATGGCGTTTATCCTCACGGTATTGACCGGCATCTTGGCGGTTAACCTCGGATTTCAATACGTTACAGTTTGGAAAGAAGGAGACTTAGGGTGTCTGAATACTACTATGTTTTTGAACGGATCAGATGTGAACGTAACCGACAGTTTGACCATGAACGCTACGATGTCTGCAATCATGCCAGTCGCCGCAAATTTGTCAAGTTCTGCGAACACGACAACTCTTGCTATACCTGTCTCAACCAGTGAGTACATACAGAATGTTACTGATTCCTGGCTTACAACAATGTCCCAAAACACAGAGTAAGTTAGATAACGTAATTCTATCCACGCGCTGCTGCACGTAGGCCTATCTTAGGATGCACAGACAATTGCTGTATAATTTTATAGTGTACAACCATGGGCCCTCCACTCTCTCTGGTAACAGACTTTAACACTACTGAACCGTCAGCCTTGTTGATATGTACGAAAAAAATGGCAAATCTGTCCTGCTCTAAGAATACAATTGTTCTATGGCAATAAGCTTTTATTTATTTTTTAAAAAGGAAGCCACGATATTATATTACAAATATTACCATTGGCTCATTTCTGAGTTACTTGTCATCAGTAGTGGCATATTAGTACAAGACGTTTTGTACCATATATACTCAAGCCAATTCAAGATATTGTCTTTAAACAGAAAATATGGATTATATACCCTGGTCATTCTACGGCACGACAACCCGTGTCTGGACTACGTCACTGGTTTCGCGGTGCCAGAATTCATCAAAGACGAGACAGGACGACGACGGTCATCCCACTGGGTGTATAGAGCCGACCCTATATATATATATATATATATATATATATATATATATATATATATATATATATATATATATATATATATATATATATATATATATATATATATATATATATATCATCGATTTTGGGTCAACATTTTAAAGTCAAAACAGCATTTATAAAAACTTGAAAAAAAATGGCAGTCCCATTTACTAATGTCATCAATGACATCTAATAGAGTCCGGGGTAAGTTTCAGAAATAGTGAGAAAATTGAAACCTGGAGATGACGTTATTGGTAAACATTACAACTCTTTATAGTTTACTGGCTTTTTTGACTGAAAAGGTATCAATCACATGTAAACTGTATTTCGGTAGTCCCATTTTTGTTTGTAGTGAGTTGTATACTTTATTACAATTTTATGTGATAAAGGACATTTTATTAATTTTGCTTTGAAGTAATTTATATACTATGTTACTGTAATATGTTTCAGCCATGCCTAAGATTAAGTGTATGATTTTCTTTCATGAATATTGAATTGCGGCTGTTGGTTATTAAATATGATTAATTAGCATTAAACATGTTTGTTGGCTTGTCTACAGTTCATCTTTTTCTTCTTTTGTCAATCTGAGAGAAAGAGAGAGAGAGAGAGAGAGAGAGAGAGAGAGAGAGAGAGAGAGAGAGAGAGAGAGAGAGAGAGAGAGAGAGAGAGAGAGAGAGAGAGAGAGAGAGAGAGGGAGGGAGGGAGGGAGGGAGAGAGAGAGAGAGAGGAGAGGAGAGGAGAGGGGGGAGAGAGGGGGTCAGACATACAGACGAGAAGGGGTAAAAAGGGGTTTAATTGATTACCAGTAATTTAATTAATTTACACATCTTGATAATTGCATCGTATTGTATTATACCATTTTATTATAATATTGGCTCGCTAATTAAAGCAATTACATGTATATGTTGTGATATTTTCTTTTATTATTGTTACTAATCAAGAGAAAAACAAAATGTACATTTCACACCGTACCACGAACTAATCTCTTATTATAGTTCAAACAAAAATCTTCCAAAAATATCCTAATACTTATTATGAAGATCATTCCCCATCATATTCTTGTGTAGGTTATTCAATTTTTGCTCAATATTCAAAAAGGAATTTAGTCTGGTAAGATTTGGCGTGACTTTATCTTAATCGACAATTAAAGATAAACTTATTAATCAACAACAGAAAATAATTCAAAGCGTTTACTTCAGCCTTCGAATAAGGAAAATTTGGCTTTGTAGTTATAAAAGAACATCTAACGGTGTAAATTCTATGGTAATATCGCAACTGTTTTGCAGTTTCGACTCTGTTGCCGAAACTGGAGAATATAATAATCTTTATTCGTCCGAATAAATTCGGAAATTTGTTGAATGGTCGCCGCAAGAGCAGCGCCCTAGTGCCCTACTGTTGAAGAAGCAGGGGGAAACCGGAGTGCCCGGGGAAAACCTGCTTTGTTCAAACTGAGCATCACCCTTCTTACATAGAGACTTTGTTAATTTTTTAAAATCAAACCCAGCGGACACCAGGCGGGTTCGAACACAGACTGCAGGCGTACGAGCTAACCGCTCGGCCACCGGCAATCCACAAAAATAAATGCATAAGACTCTCTACATAACCAGAACAGAATGTACACTGATCTGACTCTACTTTGCCTCTAATTTTCAGAAACCTATTTGTGGTGAGGAATCTAGAGAGAATTCTAAATTGAAAATTAGATACTGGGTTTACTGTAATTTATCTTCTAACCTAGCTTTATGAAATTTCATTGGAATAGATAAACTTGATATCGGTGTGTGGTTCAATCCGGATTACTGCAAAATTGTAAATACAAAACAATAACAATAACAATAACAATAATAATAATAACAACAACAACAACAACAACAACAAAATTGAAGGTTTTCATGGTCTACATCCTTGTTAGTCGATGCTGTGTATTTGTTCATCAATGGACTAAATACATGACTTGTCTTGAATCTTGAATAATATCGCGAAGGCAAGTGCAAAATTTCATGAAAAGGGGAAGTCATAAATTACGTTTCATTCGTTATATGAAAGCAAGTATTGGTGTATTTAAATGAGACCGTACCACGCAATGTGTTTGTATGTAAATATGTCCTGATTCCAATGTTCGCCCGTCATCGTTAAAGGTTATTACACAAATACTGACCTCAATTGCAATTAACCACTATGTCATAATAGATTAGTTTCTAGTAAACTATTTCCATGGTCCTCACCAGAGCATTTTCTTTTATTGTATTTGTATTTTCCTCGTTGCATTGTTATTATCTTATGTTTCCGGTGAAATAAAAATTCAATTCAATTCAATTCAATTCAATAATGACCCTTGCAAAATCAAAATTCAGATTGTCGCAATTTCATCGTCATAAATTACTACCCTCTTTGACGGCAATGCTAACTAACTAACGTAAGCGCCCTTCATTTATTTTTCTTTGCATTAGCGGAAAAATACTCTGGACCGGTTTGCGAAAATGTTGGAAGTTAACATGAGGAGGGAGCAAATTTCGTTATTTCGCGGTGTCGCGAAAGAAATAACAGCTCTGATTTGCGAGAATGATGTGAAGTTGAAACGTTGGTAACCCGATAAAAGCTTTCGCCGTAGACAACTGGACTTGAATTGTTCATCTATCAAAACTATAGTAACCTTTTTGTCAATTCCATGTCTCTAAGTCCCCCCCCCCCTCCATTATAAAGTTGGAATGACTGATGATTTTAGATCAATTTAAAATCCTTCTAAACATGATAACTAAAGACTGGGTCTCAAAGAAAATGCCTCACTGATGATCGACGTCATATGTGTGGATGAATACAGCAAATCAAGTTGACATAATTGTTATATTTGGTGAAATCGCGGAGGATGCATTGAAATCTGAACAAACACTATCCTTTCCTTTGGACCATACCTCGACACTCTGTATTCCCAAGTTCAAGGCAAGTATACCAGTAAACACGGTCAGGATGAAGGTCATTTTGCCATTCATCTTAGGCACTTTAATTTCGGAAACGAATTTGGAAATGCGCTCCCAGAATGGAGATTCATTCATCGAACATTTGATCTGCACGAATGACGTCATGCTCTTCCATTCTCGCTCTATGTGAAATCCACCAACTGCAATGAGCGGTAGGACCAAGAACATGGCTATTTCTAACCAGATAGTGGCGGCTAAGAATAGGGGTTTCAGTTCATAGAAGTTATCCTCACCGACACTGTAGTTCCAACAAATCTGCAGATAAATCTTAAAAGTAACGAGAGAAAGTTGGAAAACCATCCAACGACACAGAAAATTTTGCAGAGGAGCGAATCTCTGAAAACTTACTGCGATACGCTGGAAACAGACCTCGTCTGGTAGTGAATCGGACTTTGTGGCATGGCTAGCGAGGAACGATGACAGAAAACGCAGTTCCATTTGCAGGCACTTCTTCAAGTTATAGATAAGAAAACAGAAAGAGGTGAAGAAAAAATAACCAATGATTCCCATTGTTGGTGAAAGTATAACCCTCGGATTGACTTCAGGCGGGGACCAACATGGATCGTCCGCACCTCCTTTATAAAACACAAGCACATTGTACGACACCCGTATCGCGGTACAGATGACGGGGAATGCAAAGAATACGTAACCCATTCGACGACTGCTATTATTTTGAAAATCAGCATACGAAAGACACACCCTTATGTAATGGGTCTGAAAAGGCATGGCGCCTTTACACGAAGCGAGAGAAAACAGACGAATGATGATAGGAATAAACATCGATAGGCAATAAAAAGCGGGTGATAGAAGTCGTAGTACCTTGTCTTCTCTGCCGTAGTATCTGAATAGTAAACGTTGGATATAGTTGACGAATAATCCAACCAGGAGTAGAATCCATGTCCAAGTGAAGAGCAAAGTCAGCCAGTCACCAACGCTTCTTGATTCTGTATGAATAATAATATAAGACAGTGTATTACTCGACATGACAGTCGCATGTACGTAGATTTCAATATCTCTACACTGCACGTGCAGTGCACTGCACTACACTACTCTACACTACACTACACTGCACTACGCTACACCACACTACACTACAGTACACTACATTACACTACACTACACTACACTACACTACACTACTGTGACACTACATTACACTGCACTACACTACACTACACTACATCACAACATTCTACACACGACTACTGCATCACCCCAATATGTAATAATCAACCCAATATGTAATACTAACCCAATATGTAATAACACCTTAACCCAATATGTAATACTAACCCAATATGTAATAACATGAACTTTATAAATCATACATTAAAATTTCGTTAAAATTATAGATGATAATTAAATGCAATAAGTTGTATAAATCAGTAGTCAAACATCTTATCAATCAATACACTGTGAAATCAACTTGTCCTTTGGGTGAACTTCTCCAGGGACACATTACCTTTTTTGTGTATATAATTATTACCACCAAGTATATTGGTATCACATTCACGGCATCCATCTTGTTGTGAGTTGTTTATAGTAACGTCATTCTGGTTGTCATCAAGATCCTGAAGGACAATGACAGTTGCGTCCGTCTTTCTTTCTTCGTCCTCTTGAGAGACACCACCAGTAGCTGGAACAGTTGCCTCTTGATTAGCTTTCTTGACAAGGTACGCCGAAAATTTTATACTGGCATTTTCTGATTCACAGCGAATATCGTTACACGTTCCACAAACGTAGAAATAGGACGTCGATGTACCAGTTATTAGCATATCAAGGTATCCCATGATACCAAGCGCCACCTTTATAATAATAGGGAAAGTTGACGGAGTTTGTGGTTGTTCGTTGATAGCCATAGTGTACCAAAATATCGCTTACACGTGCACCGAACACAAATTATGCCGCCTGCCTTCAACTGAGTCAAGATACGCTTCGGTCTTCGACTGACGTGGGTTTCTCCTCGACTCTTGTTGCGTGAGCTGTTTCTTGAAAATTCCTCATTTCTAAATGTATACATGTACTGGAACATTTGCATGATAAACAAACACGGAAGTACAAATGTAGAAATTACGCCAGTATTTTTTATTCAAAAGTAAATAAAATGGGAAGTAAATGGTTTGTTTTCTAACATGATACTTTCCGCTTGCATTGTAAACAAACACGGAAGTGCAAATGTAGAAATTACGCCAGTATTTTTTATTCAAAAGTAAATAAAATGGGAAGTAAATGGTTTGTTTTCTAACATGATACTTTCCGCTTGCATTGTACTAAAAGTCGTCGGTGACAATCACAAGTTATCGTTCCGTTTTTTTAAGGTGTAGATTTGTATTTAAACTTCGTATCATGCACGCCAAAGTAAAACGATATGGGGGAATACCCAAAATTTTCTTTCCCAACTAGTAATGTAACTAACTATATACGACAGCTCAGGTAACAACGTACGTACATACGATTTTGTTGTGTAAAATCCGTCAACAAAACCCAGTGAAGGGTGACAGAAACGTCCGAAAAGGAAACGCAAGAAAAACGACGTGACAAGTTACTGGCAGATATGAACCAGCTCCACTGATAACACAGCTCTGTTGCTAGAATCTGCATTATATATAGATATTTCCAAGAGTAGACTCATCCATGCAAATATATGTAAATATGCAAATATGAGGCAATTTATTGACTTTCGTACTGACCAAACCTCGTCCTCGTTCACAACAACGAAGTATGACTATGTGTATCGTTATCACATCTAAGTAGTCTGCCATTGGGGGATACCTGATGCTGTTTTCTATCAGCTCATAATAACTGAATCCCCTCTTGTTCCGTAATCCGTACCTTTTGACAGTCTGACATAACACGCTACAGCGCCCCCGTGATGGAAGAGACACGTACGACAACATGAATGTTAACACTCTTGTGAGAAAAGATTTGCAATGGTAACAATTTCAAATGAATATAGTTCATTCATTCACTCATTCATTTAATACAATGACAGATTTAAAAAAAAAAACCTGAAGAGCGATTTCGTCTTAAGTTGCATTGCATTTTTTTAATGCCCAGAAAGCCACACAAAAACCCTACCCTGCTACGTGCAACTTCTATATATATAACATAGAGTCAGAAAATTCTCAAATCTTACTCAGAAAAGCCCTGTTGTACACAAGGATGAGGCATCACGGGTAAATGGTCATAGAAATAGATAGACGTACAGGGTGCAATGCAGTACCATGGTCAAGACTTGCCGCAATGATATCAATATTTTCTCACAGTAAATTCAAGAACAAGAACATTCATTCATTCATTCATTCATTCATTCATTCATTCATTCATTCATTCATCCATCCATCCATTCACTCATTCATTCATTCATTCATTCATTCATTCATTCATTCATTCATTCAGACAACAGGATATTCATCAAATTCAATTTATTTAACTTCGACTTAAAATACACATTCCGGTTATAACGAAATGATACAATCGTCATAGTAGACAAGCTGCGATTAAAGTCGCTACTACACAATGCATGGAAAATAAATTGTTAACTTGCATGAGTTGCGATCACAGTTCATAAATTATGCTAATAAGTTTGATTTTCTAAATAATATAATTGTGAAATAATACCTCAATTCTCGTTTTTTAAAGGTACACAAGCTGTAACTGGGATATCCTCTTTTGTTTGTATTCAGACAACCAACAATATATTCAATGAAATATTACTAGACAATGACAATGTGCAATATAATAATATAATGATTGGAGGTCGCTTTTACCCACGAATTGTACAGTAACAGTTTGGAACGTTGAGGGCGCTGATTTTAAAGTGTAGACCTAAAAATCAATTTTGATTGCTTTTATTTACTATATTATGTGTACAGCTACACAAATACGTTTAGTAAAAAAGTGATCCAATACTTTTCAAGGTGCACGATATTATTACGTGAAAATCATTACATCTAACATAACAAGGTTTTTTTTTTTTGGGGGGGGGGGTTAAAAATGGTTTCAGTTGCAACCAGTGTAACTCTGTAATTAATTAGATTGCCATTATAATGAGATGAAATGTACATAAAATTCAAATTATTTGTAGGACTTGAGGAAAGCATCGGTTGAAATAGCTTACTAATCTCTCGCAATAGAGTGATTTGAATGAAAGTAACCCCATCCTCGTACTAGTGAACTTCGCTGCGACCTAAACAGTTGCAGTGGCTTGATGGCGTCCTTCAAATTCTCGTCGTAGCAATATAGATACCCTTTACACATACTATTTAGTACGCACTATAATTATAAATAATAACCTATGGTTTCGAGTTGTCTAAAATTACAGAAAGAGGGCAGATATTGGAAAATTCCGTAGGTTCTTCTCTTTCACGCAGTAAAAACAGATATTTGACCAATTCCAACAATGTCTCGATAATAGGGGTGTCTAAATTATCTACCAGTTCCACGAATAACACGATAAAAAATGGTGCCTAAATTACCAACTTCAATTTTTTTTTAGAAATAATTTCATCTCAACATTAGAGAACTCTTATGGATCTTAAAATTCAAAATAAAATTAAATGCGTTCTGTGATGTTCTAACAAAATTAACTGGGCCAAAATGGAAAAAAAATAACTGATATATTCTGACGATAGAGGAATATGAGGTGTCTTCTAAAACGTGAGGTTATGTGGTTGTCATGACGTTGCCAACCATTGGTGGTAGAATTAGGAAAATATGATGTTGTTCTATCAAGATGGTATGACGAAATCATCGAAGCAATCAGAGCCCCTTCACAAGATTAATTTTGATTGGTTGGTTGTCGCACTGACATGACTCTCCACAACCAAGCAATACTGATGTGCCTGGTTTTCCAACTAATGTTCACCATACAAGTCCCCGATAGATTACGCCCAAGCTCGGTTTATACATAACATGGCGTTTCATAAACGCAACATATACCACAGATATGGTAAATTATTAAAAATTTTCTTAAGTATTACTTGGAATAATTTCCGTAAATCGGTAACGGAAAATCCCAATTGATATAAATGATCATAACTGGCACATATCAACACAATCCGGAAAAAAAAATACAGCAATATTTTGATTTTTATAAACTAATAAGACTGTCAAAAAATCTAAAGCATACCCTAAACATTAAACTTAAATATATTTAAAGTACATAGTCAAATTCCGTGATACACGTTCACCTCATAATGGTAACGTGGAGCCATGTATCCTAAGTTAAACATAAATTGAACGAGAATAAGTTGAGTCGGAATGAAGTACGTAAGCAAGAAATGTTTTAGCGTACACCTGACAGCCATAGCAGTCAGTGCGCCATCTTGCGAACAATAATGTGATACTTTTGTCTTTATTGTTGTGGTTCCCCCACAGGAAGAAGTAAATCTTTACAGCGTACACTATCACTGTACGAATATCCAATTACCACCCTAATTAGCCGTTCGGATACAAATCAGTCTGAAATACAGTTTTGTCGTCAATTTGCAGTCGTCATGTTGACGATGCTTGTCATCGACAGAGAAACGCCTCCAACGTCAGCTTCAATGCAACAACCATACAATTGTGTTGTAGTGCTCAATATTTCAGCGACAAAGCTTAGTTTCCATGTCGGTAATCTTACACTTGAGGTCATGCTCCCGAAATTTCAATCTGTCCTCTTTGTCAATGATAAACTTCAAGTTCTGTCTGTCACGTAGTTGATCTGACCGTTGACATGTTATCTCGTGCCGAGTTTGGCGAAGTGTATTTTGAACAGTTGCCAATTCGTCCCTGTGAATCTGTAGTTCTCTATTCAATTGCCTATGTTCAGTCGACAAGTAATATACATCTTTCCCGGAGGTTATGTCACCGTTTCCGAGAAAATTAGACGGCGGGGGCGTCAATTCTGCTGTTGGGTCTAAGCTTTCGACAGGTTCTCGCCGTGAATGCATTCCGTCTGCTATTGGAGCGTCACACTCGACCGGTTCTCGTGTGATCCAGGGGGCACTACTACCATCTTTATAATGTCCTTTTAATTTGAAGGTGTCATTGGCATTAGGACCACAACTAGTACTTTCAACAGGCTCTCGTCTCCTGTGTACGTACATCTCTTCTGCTAGCTGTATGTTACTCTGATATTCCATAGTCCGACCACAATCTTGATCGTTTTTAGACAAGTCGTTATATTCCATCGAGAGGGGACGGAAGGCTCCGTTGTAATTCAGCGTGGGTTGAATATTCATGTACGGTGTAATTGGAGGGCTTTGAGGGGAATAAGAAGTCTGCACTGAAACAGGTACACAGGGAACTGCCGAAACTGACCTTTTATCCTCCATTGCACCTGCGAATAATAAACAAAATGTTACCAAGAGACAAATAAATTTGACAGCAATCTCGATACACACCACTGTACATGTAACAAATGACATTGTCAATGTATACGTAGCAACTATACACGAATTTTCCAAATGAATTGCCATAGCTAGCTCTATAAAAAATAAAAACACACCCAAAGCAATAGCACTACAATCGTAATCTACGTTACCATAGTTACATATGTCAAGTTATGATTAGGGTTGAAATCTTACGTAGTTGTCTAACAGTAGAGCTATAGAAAGTTGGTCCTGAAGAAATGAAGTCATTATGTAATCATTATAGCTCCACACTGATACAAGAATTATAGAATGAATAAATGACCGTTTTATTTGCCGAACTGTGAGTAACAACATGTTCCTTCCCGTCATTTGTCATCGTTTAGCCATAGAGGGCACTGTCACTAGGAGTTGCAGACAAGTCGATACAAAACCTTTACGTCATGACTTGGGCAATTTCTTTTTTACTTTTCATGAAAAATGTTAATACAATTCAATATATAATAAGGACAAGTTTAATGCCTGAAAATAGTTGGGGATAAACTGTCCGATTTCAAGCATTATCACGTGTATGGGTTGTACCTTCAAAGTTTTTTTTGAGAGACAATTATTTACTCACCGTATACACTCAAGTACTTTCCAATTTGAAAGTGGTTGTTCAAACCTGCCTCTTCGTACGGTCTGTTCCATTTCACATTGCGCTTGGACACATCGGCATTAGCTTCGACCAGTATTTTCACAACGTTCAGATGTCCTCGGAAAGCTGCCAGATGAAGGGCGGTGTCTCCGTAATGGGTTTGTGCATTGATGCACGCACCATGTTGTAGCAGCAACCTAAATTATGGAGAGGGAGAGAAATAATATGTCGTTACTAAAATGATTGTATTTTCCGTTCATGCTTAGTCTAAGAAAAAAATTAACAGAAAATCCCGATTGTTACAATAATTCCTGGTTTTTATTTATTTTTTTCTTGTTTTATTTTTTGCTGTTGGCTATTTATTTGAATTTGTCGTACTATTCTACATAAGGTGTTATCTTTGTCATATGTGCATCAGTTCTCAACGGGCGAAAGTAACTTAAAATAAAATCGTATGTATCAAGTTTCCACGGGATATACTCTATACTCTTACCACCATGACTGGCCCAGTGTACCTATTTGTTATAAAGAACATAACCGTTTTGGGGTTCACATGAAAAAAAAACTAAACTATCTTTAAGTACAGATATGACATACCTGTACGACATCAACTTTTTCGTCAATCGAAAATTATCAAATAAAAAGAAAGTCACGATACACAAATAACAATCGTGATATTCCACAAAACAAGTAAGATTTACAGTGGAATATAATGACACTTCGTGAACGGATATGAGATTTACATGAATAATTTCATCTACAAGAATAGATTACTTGATCGCTCGCTCTAGAAAAAAAAAACATGACAGCATGCCAGTCATCATAACAAGCATATATAATACGAATATTTTTAGCATACTTATCAGGCAAACACGCCTTTGATACAATTTTCTTGTCACATGTGTACGAATTATGACATAAAGTCTTAACATATCAGGTGTACTGAGCCAACGGGCACATTTGTCGTTTTCATTAGTTATATGTCCTTTCAGACAAAAATGATGTTTCATAATAGAATCGTCCCAAAAAAGCAGAAATCGTGGGGAGGGTGATTAGCTGTTCTTATGTGCCCCTCCCACTCACTGATGGTGAAGGAGATCTACCCCTCCCTCTCTCCCACTAGATTTTCAACTTGTCCACCAGCCCACTACTCACAAACTATCGTGACTGATTTACCCACTCCCGGCCAGGAAAACGTGTGTGCTATCCACAATACAAACAATTCATTTTGAAGTATACGATGTGCGCCCCTTCCCTACAATTCCATGTTTTCCCGTCCTACTGTAAGTGTCAAAATCAGGACTTCCCAACCCCGATTCATCCGTGTTTGCTCCCCTCCCGCTACAATCGAAAAATAAAATTTGCCAGCCAATTGAAAAATTGCGTAAGAACAGCTTTTTGCACGAACAGCTGGCTTTATTGACTGTACCTAACATGATTATGACACTGCTTTTGTTTTTCAAGTCACGACTTTATATATATCTAAAAGCGGATCTTAAAAGTCGCGCATAGCTAGCTATGCTAGACAGGTCTTTGTTCTACAAACGTGCGTGGTGTTGAGAAGAAAAACGAAAAGCGACGTTTGTTGCACTTTCTTTTTATCAGTAATAATGGTACAATAACAATGCGTTCAATATGGGTGAGTGAGTGAGTGAGTGCGTGCGTGCGTGAGTGAGTGAGTGAGTGAGTGAGTGAGTGAGTGAGTGAGTGAGTGGGTGGGTGAGTGAGTGAGTGAGTGAGTGAGTGAAGGAGGGAAGGGGGGAGGGGGAAGTGAGAGTGAGTGAGTGAGTGAGTGAGTGAGTGAGTGAGTGAGTGAGTGAGTGAGTGAGTGGGGAGGGAGGGAGGGAGGAAGTATCATCTTCTATTTACTTCGAGAGGAGCATCACTGACTATAGTAGTGTGTGTGTATATATATATATATATCAAGCACAAACAATACTATGACCCCATATCCCCCCCCCAGCCCCCACTCTCCATTCCTACACCAAAGCAGTAGGGTTCAGACAGACAGCGAGACAGACAGCGAGAGACAGAGACATACATACATACATACATGCATGCATGCATGCATGCATACATACATACATACATACATACATACATACATACATACATACATACATACATACATACATACATACATACATACATACATACATACACACAGACAGACAGACAGGTGGAGACAGACAGACAGACAGACAGACAGACAGACAGACAGACAGCGAGACAGACAGCGAGAGACAGAGACATACATACATACATACATACATACATGCATGCATGCATGCATGCATGCATGCATACATACATACATACATACATACATACATACATACATACATACATACATACATACATACATACATACATACATACATACATACACACACACAGATAGATAGACATGCAGACAGGTGGAGACAGACAGACAGACAGACAGACAGACAGACAGACAGACAGGTAGAAGACAGACAGGTAGAAGACACACAGTCAGTCAGTCAGTCAGTCAGTCAGTCAGACAGAGACGCTAAGTTTTCTCCATTCCTTAAATCTCTGTGTCACGTTGTCTGGGTTGAGTAAGTACAGGTCTGAATAACGATATTTTAGGGTGTTAAGTTGATATGTGTTTTGTTTGCTGTGATTTATGTTGTTTTTTTCTCTTTCTGGACCACAGAGCACGGACAAAAGGTATCGCTAGGGACACGGCGTTGTTTTGAAAAATGCACACGGACTTTAAGCTTCCATATCTACGGAACTTCCGCCTTCGGAGTTAAATGGCCAAATTAAAAAAAACTATGTTTCTGGTCACCTAGTTAGTTCAAACCCTGCACCGATTCTAAACATTGTTGACACGTTCAAACAGGAGAATTTAGTGACATTTCCATGTAAATTTTCTTGCCAAGGTATTTTGGGCTATTGTTTTTTTTCTAAAATCCCATTCCAGAGACACCACTGAGTCTTTCGTCTTTCAAGTTGAATTCATAAAGTATGGTCTTCGTGTTCGCATTCATAATTTACTTCCGTCACACCTCATCAACAAAGTATCACACAAAAGTATTGTGACCGACTACTATCTCGCCTTTGGCGTGAGGCATTTTATAACTTAGAAGATCAAAAAGTAAAAAAAAAATAAAATAAAATAAACCATGACGTACCTATCCTATTTTGCGTAGTCATGTTATGGGAAACAACATTTTTTTTAATTGTTGCCCAAATTGGAACACGCACTACTTCTTTCCACAAGAAAGGCGGCTACTGAATTGGGGGAATTCAGGGGGATAACGATCAACGCTAGGACAACGGGTAAACTTCCGAGCTATAAATACACACAATGCCCTATGGTTTGCGTTTTGTTCAACTTCAGAAAAAAGGACGACTGTGCTTTTCCCTTTTCTTTCCCCTCGGCCCTCAACAAAATTAATGACTGGTCTACGTATACCAAGGCCTCGTTTTGAAGTCACCGCTTGTTCAAGTACTGAAGAGAAGAGAATGACATTGTTCCTGGCAGTTGCGTGTTCCAATCCAAAATAATTCTAAACAGTGTACTTGAGAAACTCCACTTTTAACAACTCTTGAAATTCAAGGGCCAGGCTCAAATTCAAGTTAAAACTTGCTTAGTTTATGGTTCATTCTCCTGGAAACCCCTTCAATAAACTGTATTTTTAAACCACGACCCGGAAACACATACATGTAATTTACTCCTGTAAAATATTGTCACGGTCGTCAATTCAAAAGAAAAGTATGAAGTGCACCACGAAATATTCCCTAAAATTGGCGTCCGTTGACTACAAAGACACTTGGAAAAGGAACTTGAAATCTGGGAAACATATAATTGACAAGTGCAAAGACTCAGGAATGAAATTTCAACTGAAAGTGTACTGCTGACCTACCAAGTTGCTTGCTACTATGGAACATGAACTATGGAGACCACCTTGCACGCCTTGATATTCAGTCTTATGGGATAACCAGGGGTGACATGATTGAAATATAGAACTCACTCATGGTAAATGCAATGGAAACCTTCATCTATTTCATATTCATTCATTCCAACAAGGAAAAATTTGTCTGTGGCTGCTGTCACATAAAAAATTCTGAACTCTTTCAGAAGCAGTTTGGACACATTCTGAGAAAATTTGAAATATTCCGCGAATATTGACTTGCATTGTCACACTACTCACCACAGGTGACCTGCAACGAACTGAGAGGTACTTATTTGACCTTTGTTTGAACTGTTACGGCTGTTAGCCTTACCAAGCTGCACATGATATGATATGATGTTTTTGTGATGTGATGTGATATGATATGATGAGATGTGGTGTGATGTGATGTGATATGATGTGATCTGATGTGATGTGATACATGATATGATGTGATATATGATATGATATATGATATGATATGATGTGATATATGATATGATATTGATACATGATGTGATGTGGTGTGATGTGGTGTGGTGTGGTGTGGTGTGGTGTGACGTTATGTGAGGTCAAGTCATGTCATGTCATGTCATGTGACATATTTACGTGTAAAACAGTATTATAGGACTGTCGGTAGCCAATTGGTAAAAGACAATGGCCTTTTTACCACATTTACCACCCTGTATTCATCAATGTGTGGATTCTATCTTTAAGTTACAGGTTTTATTTATGATGTAGCGAATCTGGTATGTGTTTACAACCTATTTCATATTTCTCTTTACAAACTCAAAATGACGAGTTACTATAAGAAAGGGAACTCGTTAAAGACCACTACAGAAAGACGTCTACAGCGATAGCAGATTATACGGAATATCAGTAATTTGGCGGTTTCTGTACCCTGGGAGGATCACCGCACAAGCAGATGCAGACTGCAGCTGGTGGTGTCACGCTCACAAGGTGTGTTCATGCTTCCACACACGTACACCTCCTTAAGACAGTAGTACGGAAGTAATTTCGCTTGTTTGGTAGCTGTCTAATCATGGCTAAATTTACTGCTTATGAACGACAGCAGTTGGTGGCAGTGTCGACCCTGTCACCGTCATCCACGGCTGCACGAGGCGAAAAACCCGTGCCCTACATCGTGGGAGTTACCTCGGTGACTGTTTGGTAATCCTCCAAACCATAGACCCCGTCCACCAATTTTTTTCAGAAGAATTATGTCCCATGCATAGTAAATAGAATGACTGTTGAAGTTGGGTTTCTTTAACTTCAATATGCCAACATGTGTTGGTTCAGCTGTGACAATGTATGCAACACGTCAGTTTTACGTCAGAATCTGGTAAAAAATAAGAACATATGAGTGTGTTTCCGACAACACGATCGGCTTTAGTTTAAGTCACAGACCTTTCATGCGAAACTTATCACAATTAACTTCTATTTCCCTGTAGATTACAAAGTATCTTTAGTTATTACTTTTTTTAAATTCACATTACAGAGAGAAGCGATGCCATTTCAGCCTATAACAGCACAGTCTACATATTGTGTTTGTCTACTTCTGAATCACATAATTATCTTCATTTACTTCTTTTATATCTCATCAACCGTTGCGGAAGTAGTGTGACCAACAAGGTATCTTGTCTTTGGGTCGAAGTAATTACAAACAAGCGACCTATCGATCAGAATAGCTCTGCTGTTGTTGTTTTTTTTTGTTCTATTTTTTTTTGTAACATGTATAGAAGTGTTTCTGCTGTTCAACTCTTCCACTATGCAGTTTAGTTTTAGCAAAGAAATAAACTAACAAAATAGCCACAAATACACATACAGAAATCACCAAAAACAGAACAGTATGTGTGTATTCTTGGCTTGAACAAATTTGAACAACTAGGCATATTTGCATATATTTTTTGACTTTGTATTCGTGTATCTACCGATCCTATTTGTGTTGTATCTACGCCATTGCTTGACTGTTGATACTTGCTATGGGTGTGGTCTTTTTAGTACAGACAAACCAAATTTTAGCTCAATTGGCGGAGTACTTTTGGCATGGGAATATAACTTGTATATAACAGATTTTGTCCTGGAGGAGAGATTTTAAAACCATTTTACAAAATTCTATTTTTGCCCATAATTTGCATATTTTTTTTAATAACCCAATCAACTTGTCCTGAACAAAACTTACATCTGCTCATCCCAAGACAGCTACACAAGAAATGTCAACTGAATTGGCCCAGTAGATTTGGAGAAGATTTTTTAAGCATTTTTACCAAAAATTCCATGTTTAGACCTAATTTGTATAACAATGACCTAATCAACTTGTCTTGAAAATACTTATATCTGCTCATCAAATGTCACCTACACACCAAATTTCAGGTCAATTGAACATGCAGTTTTAGAGGAGAAGATGAAAGCAGAGAGGAAGACGGACGGACGACAGACGACGACGACGACGACGACGACGGAGAATCAACCTAACCCGGGCCTTAAGCTCCGTGTAGCTTTACGTGACAGCCTCTTTTACGACAACATCCAAGACGCACCGCCCGTTATTTCGCAGTGTCGCGGAAGAAATAACAGCTCTGGTTTGCGAGAATGAGTTTCAGCTGACAGCGGAGATAAAAATATACTGTAAAATAAAATCCCGACCTACCTACCCTGTTTTTCTGAAGTCACGTTATCGGAAACAAACATTTTTTTTATATTTTTGCCTAATTGTTGCTAACTCAATTTTTAAAGTTAAACATTCCGTCACGTCCGTCCCTATAATATTAATAATAGTTTATTTCAATACCACCGTCCATCCCACGTACACAGTATTCAAAGTTTTGAGTTGACTAAAACACTAAATATATCACAACAATTATATGAATGGGGAAATGTGCACATACATAGTTATCTCACTCATGTCATGATGCAATAACATACCATTTGTCACGAGGTAAATAGTATAAATATATATTTATGAGAAATAAAACCATTCCATACCGAAGTTAACCTGTCAGTTTTTAATGTGTTTCAAAACGTCCTAAAGTTTCTGTTTTGTGTATTAAAATAACCATTATACATCAAACTCAACAATAATAAGACATTTACATAACTGAAGAAATCTCCAAATTATTCAGGCCCTGCGATGACGACCTCGCATACATATACGTACAAATGGTGTGACCTTTAGTGTTCTACTGACTCTTTCTAGTTTTACGTCATTAAAATACTCGAATGCCAGGATTCTTTTTCTGTTATTTAATTAGAATTATTTGGACTTGTGCCAATTAGCAATAATTTGCATACAAATTAAAGTTGTGTAATGTAATGCTTGAGTTGTTATTCTAGAATCAGGATGGCGACGTAATAGTTAATACGCTAAAAAATACTATCTCAGTGTTTCACAGTGTGTGTGTGTGTGTGTGTGTGTCTATCTGTCTGTCTGTCTGTCTCTCTGTCTGTCTGTCTCTCTGTCTCTCTGTGCGTGTGTACACAATTATATTGTCAGTATAACTGCCAGGATAAATTTTCCATTAAAATTTCGATCATACTGTTTATTCTCATTTTCTTCTAATACTAAAACCGCCGCTAAAATTTACGGTCACCTTGTAACCAACTTCCCTTATTAGTTAAACAAGAATGCAAAAGACCTTTTGTGTGTCCTGAATAATGTTTGTATATACGGAAGTTTACAGTTTGGTACCTGGGCAATGACAAGGTGTCTCCACCATTGTAATGGTGGTAATGTATATTTGATTATATCCGCGTGATCTCAATCCTAGCGAAAGTTTGGTTGGAGTTTTCTCTAATTCATGAAAAAAAGGACAGCACTATTTTTTTTTTACAAAAAGCGTGATCTCAATTTCGTGGCTTCTAGCTGCACGACACTAACTCAACAACCGGGTTCTTCCAAGGTCTAACAAATTGATAAATTGCAGAATAATAACACAAAATAATTGACCACGCTCTAAAATCTGTACAACAACTTCCAGAGACATAAACTAGCATTTTGCTCTTTCCGTGTGTTTTTTTCTGTTTGTAATTCGTATGGACGGTCCGTAACGACAATCTGACGTAAAACGCATACATTGTCGTAAACCACGCATACATTGTCGTAAACCGCGCCATCTCCTTTACGGTACCGTCCGAGATGCCGCCATCACGATGTATCACTGAAGAAAAATGAGGTTGGATAAAATGAACTCAAATTAAAGTGACATTTCTTTCAGCAATGCCCACTTGAAAACATTAGACTGTTCTTTTATCTTGATTACACACAACGCACGGGACACCTCCCCCACCTCCCCCCCCCAAAAAAAAAAATAAATAAATAAATAAAAAAATCTCGTAGTCCACCTGGCATGCCATGTCATGTCATGTCGGACATGATGTCTCAAACCGAAACGTTGATACATGCAAGTATCGAAATACAATTGAGATTTTTATGCATGCCCTAATCTTTCTACGATATTTGACTAGATTTTCCGGTCAAATTGCACTTTATTAGATGTATATGCACGGGGTAAATGTCCATGTTATGTATGACCTATTCCCTTGCCGTTTGCTGGAAGAAGTACCGACACTTCAAAACCTTTATGTCAAATTCTGTATATTTCTATACTCCATAACGATTTTAATATAAAATTTCTAAGACCATTTCCGGCCATGTACCTCATCTATATTTACTCTATACGGATACCACATTTACTATGTTTAAAGTTCTGTTATGAAGGAAATAAGGGATTTTCCCCGATTTGTCCTCAATCCTCTGATGTCAAAGGTTGTAACTCAATCCGCTATGGGACGACTCGTTGAGTGTCTACCGTTATTTTAATACGTCAATTTTAGAAATGTCCAACTATGCACTGTCAGTAGTCAAAGGGGATAGCAAGTTCCTAAATAATGTCCTAGCCTATTTATTTTTTTATTTTTTTCTACAAATCAAAGGGCGAAATGATAAGTTTTGGAAAGACACGGTTCTAGTGTGCCTGTGTATGCATGTATGTATGTATGTATGTATGTATGTATGTATGTATGTATGTATGTATGTATGTATGTATGTATGTATGTATGTATGTATGTACGTACGTACGTACGTGTGTGTGTGTGTGTGTGTGCATGCGTGTGTGCGTGCGTGCGTGTGTGAGTGTGCGTATGTATGTATGTATGTGTGTATGTATGTATGTATGTATGTATGTATGTATGTATGTATGTATGTATGTATGTGTAAGGTGTTAGTCACATCTACTTCTTACAGTTGTTGTAAATTACTCTAGTTCGTTGTCAAGTTGACTTTCAACAAAGAAAATTCGATGTATATCATTTTATATCTAGAGAATCCATATTTTGGTAAACAGGTTGGTAATGAAAGTACGACACGTTTGTGGGTGATTCACTTTGGTATTTTCCCCATATTCATGGTTCGCGGAAAATAGCCTAGCTTTCACTGTTTACACGGCTCAAGGTTTGCAGATACAATGACATACGTAAGCAGTACTAGTCCGGTAGATTTCCAAACTGAACATGTTTTTTTTTTTACTTTAGTTCCTTGATCGACAAAAAATAACATCTCATCGACCATAGTACACGGTGTGATCATCATGTCATCTGTCGTACAATAAATGGTGCCCAGGTCAACAAACTATTATACAAGCGATGGTCAACGGCTCCACCGAGGTATGATCTAGCGAACTAGAAGACTGTACATAATGCAAGACGGCACAACACCCGGAATAATGCACCACAGTTAAAGACATATCGAAAGATAGCATCTTATAATATTCATTACACTTACACTGAACAATAGATTTACCAAGCACACTAAAATCGTACCTCAGTGGAACATAAATGATGAACCAGTCGCTGATTTTGGAGAGTAACATCATTATACCCAGCGCCAGTAAATATCAAAGAAAAATCGTGGAAAGTAAAGGCAATTTTGAACGCTTTGCCTCGTATTTCGAACACAGCAGAACCAGTGACGTAGACACGCGTTGTTGTGACATGGATATGCCTTGTTGTGACGTAGAACGACGAGAGTAACTATGCTCCATATTTTTTTGGTTCAACTTGGCTCGTGCATGGTATAACCATTATAATAATACGTAAATGGTTCGTTGCGGAAATGTAAAAAGGAACAAAGCCAGGGACAGCTTTAAATTTGAGAAATGTCGCAAATTAATTGTGGAATTATTAAAATCGTTCACCCTTTAGTAAGAAAAAGACAGAAAGTACAATAATTAATTTCATATATCTGGGTATTGCAATATATGATATGGCCCTATCAACTCTCGCGATATATGAAATGGTCCTATCAACTCTCGCGATATAAAAGACGTTAAAAATTTAGGAAGGCCTATTTGCCAAGTTATTTGAAACAAAATATCTCAAAATTTCAGTTACTCAGAAGTATCAATGCTGAAAATCAAAGTTTTGCTTTTTCATTTGTCTGGTATACAACACCGACTATATACTGGTGCCACTATTTCCATAATAGGCAGCAATATGGGTCGGTTGGGGTAGACTATTTTGATATGAAGGTTTTTTTTACATGTATGTCCTCCAACCATGTCATTGGTATGTTTGCATGTACTGCTGTAAATACTTCAAACCGATCATAACATGTGTACCGTGGATATATTGATGCTTTCATAATCTGTCGATTAGGTCTACTATACTTCCAACGACTAATTATGGGACTACTAAACATCATGGTAATATTGTAACATTCTTGACACAGTTGCCTCTCTCGGGTGAGAGTGCACCTATCGGTATGCTGCAATAAAATCGCAACCGGATCAAATTACAGAAAATACAAATGTGGGTAAACGTCCTTTTCAGCAGAGAATATTCTGTGAACGAATGTACATGTGGCGGAAAGAGTCACGAGCAAACTTAGCAATGGTAGTCCTCTGCTCGGGTAACGCAAAGATTTGGTTAGACAAGTCACGGTTTTTGGCATCAAGATATACAACCAACCAACCAACCAACCAACCAATCTAGCTTCTCGAGTTTACTGAATGGCTGTCGGGGGTTGCATGTACTGAGAATTGTTGACGCACTGCCTGGAAATATGTGGCGCACGGCTTTCCTGGTTATTTAGCACACTACCTTATTTACATCCCTACAATAATCTATACACAATATGATAAAATCTATTTCATTCTTGTTTTTCTATCATTCACCAAAACGATACCCGCCACTGTTTTATGAATTCAAATACAGACACAGCGCTGACAAGCTAAGCATGATATTTGCTCTGTGGACAGAGACACGTTTTAAAGACCGTCTACTTTTGCCTTCATCAGCTATTATTATTGGTTGTAGAAAGTGTCCGCTACTGCGTACAAATTGTTGTCCAATTTCTCGGAAATAACCAATTACTAATAAGCGGTTAAAATTATTGACTTTTGAAATGCTGTGAGGTTTACATAACATACACAAAAAATTACAATCATTGAAGCAATGGTGTGCTCTTTACTTAAGTACATAGACATCACATTTTGCGGGTTAATCTACAGAGCAAAAGTCACGCTTAGTTTACCAGTGCTGTAGGACTAGGAGTTCCACAGGTGATCGGGTCACGGTATGCAAATATCACTATGACGAAAGAGAGAAGGGGTCATTCTTATCTCGATATTGTGCGTGTACATTACTGGAATATCAGAGCCGATGAAATCATAAACACATACTCCCCCACGTGTTTCACTATTTTATCCCAGTTAAAATATGTTGGGTACGTTTGGAATGTTGTCATTGACATTCACTGCATCCGCTTAAAACACTTTTGAAATTGATGATTCATTTGTACGAAGAATTAGTCCCGAAACATTGACCGGGCGGATGCGACTTGTCGAAGGAAGTTGGCTGTGAATTAAGCAAACTAGCATATCAACTTAATCATTTCAAGGAACACTGTAGCACTCTTTGATTTTTGAAAATAACTTCTCTTTCCAGTCACAAGTTTTATAATTGCTAAAAGAGATGGGCGTGTCCAGAATTCACGGCGTTGTTGTTGTTGTTGTTGTTGTTGTTGTTGTTGCTGCTGCTGCTGCTGCTGTTGTTGTTGTTGTTGTTGTTGTTGTTGTTGATGATGATGATGATGATGATGATAATGATGATGATGATGATGATGATGATGATGATGATGATGATGATGATGATGATCACAACACTCATTTATTGGTGTTATGCCTACCCATACATGTATATTTACTAGTACGTCATAAATTTCTGAATTTATATTCTGCGGATGAAGGCTCACGTGACCTGTTTTAGTTGTGTACAGTTACCGATCCCAACCCCTGTACTAGGTATAAATGAAATTGGAGTAAACACTTTTGGTGTACAGTTCCATGTTTAAGGACGTTGTTTATTGAGTTATAAATACAACGTATAAATCTACCAGTAACTTTGCCAGTTGTCTAACATCAAATGAATAGCTTTTATTGTTCCTGAAGTTGGCAATCAATACATCTCCTTGACACAATGCGACATTCGACCGTATATACCTTTACAAATATTTCAATTCAAGATCAGCATACCTAATGATTGTAACTAACAGTGGTTTCAAAATCTCTATTTGAAATTTAAAATTGGCGTCAATCTGCGTTTCATTTTCGTGATTTTTCTTTCACTAGTGCATGCAAAACTATGCATCATAGCCCTCGTCACTACACTCTTACATGTAGTTTCCTGAACCATAGGGCTCCATTGCATATGAACAATCTCGACCATAGTTGCCTCGGTGATCAAGCCATGGCAACACCTTCACACCGTGACATACGACTCCTCTGAAGTATGAGTTATACAAACTTGGTGCAAAGGGTACTGGAATTACAGCGATATTATACATTTGTATAAATGCTGGTACAATCTACTTGAAGACATCGATGCATACAAATAACCTGGACTTCTCGAACAGTCCATGCTGTCAAAGTGCTTCGCTATGTGTGTATCTGCCAGCCTCTTCCTCCCTTGCTGTCTGTCTCTGTGCCTGTCTATCTATCTGTCTCTGTCAGTGTGTCCGACTGGCCATCAACTTTTGTTTTCGTTCACTCCGCCACATACTTACTTACATCAAAGTAAGCCACACGTACGAAAGAGTTAAAGTTTTTATTTGGCGACTTCAGAAGAATGTGAATATTAATATCATTGTTCTACATGTCTGGGTGATGACAGCACACGCGTCAATCAAAAGACAGATTTTCGCGAATTGCAACAAACGTTTCTCGTCACAGGCGTTTATAAAACCGTAGACGTCTATGATAAAACCATGGCGGTAAGAAGGACTGTGATTTGTACTTCGATAACAAAAAAAAACACAAAAAAACACTGATTAACCGCAAAGGTCAGTGACTCGAAAAGTAACTGAACAAGGACCAGATTTAAACTGAATGCCTCCCGTAAGGGAATCACTATTTATGCAAATAACTCATTAAACTAAAAAAAACTATGGTAACAGGCTTTGTTTTTTGGACAAGCGTGCTTTCTTAGGTTAATGTATGTAAGAGTGTATGATACTGCTTAATTACTGAATATCGTTCATTATTCAAAATACTCATTAAAGGAAAAAGTTGTAGCAACAAACTTCATAGGACAGGTGCGTATTATTATGGTTGATGTACGTATCATATTATACGAAATTTGAAGCTGCATTTTTAAGATACTACCTAGTTACCTAAAATCATTAATTATGCAAATTTTTCATTAAAACTAAGCTATATAAAAGATTTTATAGGACATACACAATTTGTTATGGTTAATGTATGTACTGAATTGTATTGAAATTTAAGTAGTATGCAGTCGTAAGATATAGCATAATTACCAAGAATCATTAATTATGCAAATTATTCATTAACACTGAAAGGTACACCAACAAGCTTTACAGGACATATGTGATTGTTATATGGTTAACGTGTGTACTGAAATATATTGGAATTGAAGTATGTATTCTTAAGATATAGCCTAATTACCGAAAATCATTAATTATGCAAATTATTCATTAACACTGTACGGTGCATCAACAAACTTGATAGGACATATGTGTTTTCTTATGGTTAACGTATGTACTAAATTATGTTGAATTTGAAGTATGTATTCTTAAGATACAGCCTAATTACCAAAAATAATTAATTATGCAAATTATTCATTAACGCTGTAAGATACATCAATGAATTTTATAGGACAAATGTATGTTGTTATGTTTAACGAATATACTAAATTATATTGAAATTGAAGAATGCAGTCTTAAGATATTGCGTAATTAGTTGATTTCATTAATATGCAAATTTCTCTAATTAAACATTAACAGATCTGGCTCAAAACCTAATCAAGTCTAGCTATTACCCTAAAGATTATATACCCCAAATCTCATTACAATATTGAGCCAGCCGATTTTTAGAAAATGATGACACAGACAGACAGACAGACAGACAGACAGACAGACAGACAGACAGACAGACAGACAGACAGACAGACAGACAGACACACAGACAGACAGACACACAGACACACAGTCCCCTTTAAGCTTAATTGCGAAATAAACCTCCCACCTCTTTCGAACTCAATATTAAATAATGCGGCAATGTGTAAGGGATGGTACTATCTGGCACGTCGTGTCAACTTGCGTATAAAAGGATTGAAATGTGACTCAGAGTCAGTTGGTTGGGCGAGGAGAGATCGAGCGATTGTCCAAAACACCATCTAAACACCAATGTCAGAAAACAAAGCCGCTCTCTCTCTTTGATATCATATAAAGACTGAGAGGTCACTCTTGATATTCGATATCGATAACAATCAAGTTTGGTTGATATGTATTGGTGTCAATGGGTGAGGGTACTCTAAGTAGAATGACCATCCACCAATACATCCGCCCAGTTGATGGAGGGTGTATATGTATGCATAGTATTATAGAATGAAACAAAAGTTTGCTCTGTTAGTTGGTCTTATCACCATTGACCCGTTGGCCTCATTATCCCTTCAAGTTGCCCGGCATAGGTCCAATGTGGTCTTGATTTGAGTAGGCAGTATGCCTTGTAAATAGGAAACGCAATTTGCAACGGTTGGTTTCACCTCACAAATCGGGATGTGTGTCTGTGTCTGTGTCTGTGTCCGTGTCAGTGTGTGTTTGTGACTGTGTGTCTCTGTATGTGTACCTGGTAAGTTCTGTACTTAATGTATGTATTTTGAACACCGTGTTACAGTATTATTGTTTTTCACATGGTCATTGTACATGTACATATTACGAATAGTTAAAGTCCATCGACCTCAATAAATAATATATTATTTTTTGCTCAGAAACCGTGTCATTAACATACTATGATAGGTACAATTGGATGCTATATATATATATATATATATATATATATATATATATATATATATATATATATATATATATATATATATATATATATATATATATATATATAATATTAAAACACACACAAAGTTTAGTAGATTTCAACTTATAGGTTTCGTTATATCAAAATATCTGCGATCAAAACCCTCCTTACTAATACTAGTCCGAATGGTACTTCGTCACAGTGTCGGTTCTGGGACATACAGTGGTTTGTGGCCCGTGAGATGGGCTGATAGTATTACGTCACAATAATGAGATACTGTATATTGTAAACACACTCGTAAACCAGTCGAATACACATAATTGAAAATCAAAATTGCAACAAGACGATAACAAAATACTTGTATCCAAAGATTGAACGAGGCTACTACTGCCTATGGTAACAAACAGGTGCGTATATAATGAACAATAGGACCCAGAGATTTCACCTAACACTGGCTCGACATGTCGACAGTATATGATAGTTTTCAGCCAAATAGCCAAGTCTCTGGGTCAGGTGCGCAACGACTGCGTGAATATAGACCCAGGTTGTCATACATTTATCAACTACTTTCAATTTTGACTGGCAACTTTTAATAGATCGTGACGATTTCAATGTGAGTACAATTTGAAGTTTTCGCCTTAACGCAACGCATAATACATTCACCGTATTTTCCGTTGGGGAGGGAGGAAGAGGGGGGGGGGGGAAAAATCACAGACAGGATGTTTAGTCATTTTTTCTTGTTAAACATAATTCTGACATTGTTGTTGACATATATACGAAGTTTCCACTGCTAGCCGCCCCCTCATTGCACTCACTCACGCACTTGTTCGGAGATTTCATCGAGACGTCATAATAGGTTTGGCTCGACAATATTGGTATGTATTGTGTGTCCTCGGTGGAGATATAGGTTCGGTGATGATGCCTGCAAATTAGTATTATTTTAACACTTGCAATGATACAGTATTTTGTTCGAGATGACTCGAAGAACGGGCACCGTACTCCCTCCACCGCCAAGTAATGACCTGTACCTTATAATCACGATCGACGATCAGCCAGCCAGATTACGCACGAAAAACCCACGCTATAAACGATGTTTACCTAAATCACGTTGATCGCCTACACTATCGTTAAGTTATAACTACGGAGTCGATCTTCGCTACACCATTTTTTGTCTTACCCACCCCAGACCTTTAGTTTTAGATTACATACTCAATAAACAATAGTTCTTTTACCTTTAGTTCACAAACATGTCGTATTTTTTATTTCCTCCTTTTTTTATTTCCGCGTTCCATTCACAATCAAACCAGCAATGAGGGGAACACATAATGCACTACTACAACAGTCGTACTTACCGAACTACATTTTCATGGCCGTTTTCAGCTGCAGCATGGAGTGGCGTACCTCCCCAAATAGTATATAAGTCCAATCTTGCCTTGTATGACAATAATATTTGTACGATCGACAAAAAACCTCTTGCACACGCACAAAATAGTGGGGTTTCACGTCGGTCTGGTTCTTGGTAGTTGACAATGTCGTCACCGGTGGTACTGTATTGATGCAATAGACACTTTACTCCTTCAATATCTCCCTTCTTCACTTCTGAAATGAGAGAACTCATGACAACAGTCATTTTGGGCCGCCAGCAGGGCCAGGAGATCAACAGAAACAGCGATATACTAAGACGGAGTCGCTAGTCGTCGGAGTAGTCGTAATACCTCATATTTATACACTTCCGGGTTAAAATGAATTTGCATAAAATTTAAATATTCATTATTTCTGTGTTACTTCTGTACTTGTAAATTACGCAGCATCTTCTCATAGGAGAGCTTTGGGGAATTGCTTGCTTTAATTAACGGACAAGTTAGAAACTCGTCATATCATAAGTCCGAGGATATCCCTGAAACTAATAAAGGAAAATAAAATTTGGGAAACGATATCACCACCTCACCAAATTACCCCATAAACAACTGCGATGTTACGATACGTCTAATTTGGCGATCTGACAACCAACCGGATGAATGGTTCAGATCTGCTTTATCACTTAAATCTCAAATAATGTAATGGTTTTGATTATAAGGTCATACTAAGTGTAGCGAATTGTTAAAAAGTATGTGTGTATGTATGTATGTATGTATGTATGTATGTATGTATGTATGTATGTATGTATGTATGTATGTATGTATGTATGGTTTTCACCTGGCATTTCTCTGTCTCGCCAATTTTTCCTTTGAAAAAGAATATTTATTCAAAACGTCGGATTTAACAGCTATATATACGGACTGGTTTATTAGTTCCTTATGCATTTCTATGTATGTATGTATGTATGTATGTATGTATGTATGTATGTATGTATGTATGTATGTATGTATGTACGTACGTACGTACGTGTGTATGTATGTATGTATGTATGTATGTATGTATGTATGGATGTATGTGTGTATGTGTGTATGTATGTAGGTATGTATGTATGTACGTGTGTATGTATGTATGTATGTATGTATGTATGTATGTATGTATGTATGTATGTATGTATGTATGTAGGTGTGTATTCATTTCACCAGAAAATTGTACAAAGGGTACATAACAGAAAAAAAGAGGAGCAGGAAAAGCAAATGAGTCAATAAGCTAAAAGTTCTGACAATACTACTTCCAGCTAATAATTACACTAATACTAAAAGAAAACAAAAAAAGAGCAAAATGTATGTATGTATGTATGTATGTATGTATGTATGTATGTATGTATGTATGTATGTATGTATGTATGTATGTATGTATGTGTGTTTGTATATATATACTAGTATGTATGTATGTATGTATGTATGTATGTATGTATGTATGTATGTATGTATGTATGTATGTGCGGGTGTATGTATGTGTTTGTGTGTGACGTCAAAATTGTACTTTTAATTATAATAGTTTGACATCGAAAACGGGTTATTACAATTATTATAACTATAGCTATGCATTCCGTACCTTGCACAGGTCTCAAGATTGTATTTGTTTACGTTGCTGTAACCAGAGCGGCAGCTTATTGAGAACAGTTGTTTGTAGAAAGTCTTACGAATAAGTAGACGAAAAGTGTCAGACGGATATTAGGCAGTTACTCGGTTACATGGTTAAAACTAACACGGATATCATGAACATATTTCTGTCGTCCATGTCCGACGACATTGTGTCAAAAATCTGATGTCATTTGTAATTATACAAGGTGAGACATTTGTGTTACGTATCCATACCACATGTCAAAATCAACAATTGAGCATTTAAATCTCACCGAAAAAAATGTTGTTACTGCTGCACCAAGGACAATATAGAGGAGCCTTTAGCCAGACTGGTCTTCAAACACTATCCTATCGATATTAGAAACTTTTATTCGGGGCTTTGCAATTGCAAATAATTATTCAGAGTTTACACGTATTCATCTCCCATCAGTCGTCACGTACGGATAACAAAAGAATGGACCTTGCGGCCAGAACACAAACGTTACAGTGCCGGTCAAAACGGACACCTTTCAATGCGTCTGAATATATTCATTTTCCGGATCTGGAAAAGTTTATTTTTAGCATGTATAGCCCCCCCCCCCCCCCTCTTCCCCTTCCGCCACCGGTTGCTAATTAATTTATCTTTTTTTAATTCCTTGAAAGAGAGAGTGATTCTGGGGCATTACATGTACCTAGCTCCACTAGAATTTAAACGAGTTTTCGGTCCCACAAAGAGGACTGGTCGTCGATCACTGTAGATCATATGAGGCTTTATTTATAGGAGTGACGCTGGTATTTTGGCCAATATCTGATCAACTCAGTGATTTTGAAGATCTCGTGAGGAAAAAGTGGCTCCATTTACTTTCTCCGCTGTGTGCTTTGTGTAAAGCCTACGGTATTTGTTCTGAACATATTGAGGCTTACACATAGTGAAATCACAAAGGATAAGGACAGGTTCTACTTAAGGTACTTCGGGCGTACGTAAAACACTTTCGGAATTTAACCTCGGCCTGGTTTTGAGAGCCCAGCGGTTTTAGGATCTAAATGTGAGCTGGAAAATGTGCAATATCTTACAAGTATTGAAATAAATCATTATCACCTTATGAAGTTATTGTAAAAGAACGGCATGACAAGATTTTATTATTATTATTATTACAATTATGAACTCATACACACGCACATGCACACACACATACATACATATATACATACATACATACATACATACATACATACATACATGCACACACACACGCACGCACGAACGCACACACACACATGTACATATATATATATATATATATATATATATATATATATATATATATATATATATGTGTGTGTGTGTGTGTGTGTGTGTGTGTGTGTGTGTGTCTTACCATATATATAATCGTAATGTTATATTGGCTTATTGGGAATTAGGATGGTTGGCATTTGAAAAGACACGACCACATACATGTGTTTCGTCTACAACTCTGGTGCTAGAGACTGTTGGCCTATAGCTATGTGTGATAAATGAAAGGTGTTTGTAGCGAAATCACGTTTAATAGTAGCGTCAACTGTCCTCAATTAACCTTAAGCTTTAAGCTTGTATTCATCCTAATAAAATGTGTTTATAGTATGTAACTATGTTATAATACCATGCACGAACCACGTTGGACAAAATATATGGAATATATACTCTGGTCGGTCTACCTCACAGTCTATGTCACAACAACGCGTGTCTACGTCACTGGTTCTGCTGTATTCGGAATATGAGTCAAAACGTTCAAAATTGCCATTACTATCCCCGATTTTTCTTTGATATTTCTGGCTCTGGTATGATTATGTTATTCTCCAATATCTTCATTCAGTCGGAAAATACTCGTGACCTAAGGCTTGTCACTTCTCGTCTAGCTACTCGTAGTGACAAAGGCTCCTTAGTTGAATGAAGAAAAATATTGGGGAATAATATCTAATAACCTGGTATATGATATAGATTATATTTAGAAAACAAAACCAATCTCCTAAAAACATGCAATTTAATATCCGTGTTGCTATTTGAGTGAAATAAACATGAATCGTACAAATGCCTTTGATGAAATGGCATGTTTACTTTATGTGAGAAAGTGACTTGTTAATGTACTGAACAAGGAAAGAATTTTAGCCCCCGGAGTGTTAATAAATCTCTCAGCCCAATACGAATATTTTGGATGCCTTGATTACCCTTTCAGAACACTTATTATCCGACTGCATGCAAAGTCTCCGGTTTTTATTAGATTTCGCAACTCTTCAAGTCGTCGGTTCCGTTGCTATAACAATTTCGTGGTGCAGGCGGTAACCTTTGATGACATATTCACCTTTGTTAACACAGCACAAAGTCGTAAAGATCACAAATAGCTGTACTGTCACTAAAATGATTGGTCAGGTCTATCGTATCACTTGAATTATTACCATGTCAGCAGTGCAACAAATAAATCGTCGTTTCCGTGAGAAGTGCTTCGAAGCCACGGGTGACCTCTAGACTAAGCGCCTATATGTTCTTGATGCCAACGTGGTCTCTAACTAAACCACGTCTAGTCAAAGTTCCCCAATCAACACAAAACGTTGAATCAGTGAACCACAACTGTTATAGTGACATAAACAGTGTATATGTAGTATCCTCAGTTGACAAATATACCATATTTTGACATTACGTAACTGCGCCCCAATAAACACTAAGAGGGATTGTGCTATTGGTAATAATTTTATGATTGATTAACAAAGATATTGTGTTAATGACTGTGACGGTGGCTGTGGATCACTTTTAAATTGCATCTCATGTCTCTCAGGACTTCTAGAGTAAGACTTTGAGTGGAGGTATAAATGGTAACGATACCGTATATAGGGACTAGACTTTTGATCGTATGGCGATCTCTGTCGTCGAAACGGAGGGCAAACTAAACGAATGCAATCCACAAAGAAACCAGGCTTTTCTCCGACGTAGAGATATAGTGATATTGAATTCGTTAAAACTGTCTTAAACAGTAATACCCAGCGTAATATATTTAATCTTAGGAACATACTCATACACATACCCGGAACGACATTATCTATAGAGTGTCAAATAAGTCTATTTCTCATGCAACCACTCTGAAGTAAACTTTACAAACTAATCAGTGACGAAATTTTCAATGAAACGTCAAAAATATACTTCCCTTCCCGGGTAGTATATACTCTCCTTGAACGTTTCATCAGGGGGGGGGATTTCAGGGAAACCCCTAAATCACGTTCTGGCATGGCATGTTTCAAATCTTTGTCTGAAGGTCGTTGACCGAAAATAATAAATCAAACTATTTCCGTGTTGAATTAAATGTAAACTGTAATTACAAGTGGTCGTTGCCAGTGTGTGTGTGTGTGTGTGTGTGTGTGTGTGTGTGTGTGTGTGTGTGTGTGTGTGTGTGTGTCTGTCTGTCTGTCTGTCTGTGTATTGTGGGGGTAGGGGGTATGTATATGTGTACGTGTGTGTGTGTGAATGGGTGTTTCTGTGTGTGAGTCTGTGTGTTTGTATAATGTGTGTGTATAAATTTGTTTGTGCATTTACTGTCTGTCTGTCTGTCTGTCTGTCTGTATAATATATATATATATATATATATATGTGTGTGTGTGTGTGTGTGTGTGTGTGTGTGTGTGACGGGGTTTCTTTAAAATCTATGTGAATTTCAGATTAGCATTGCCATATTCAATGATTGCTACTACAGCACTCACTCAGGCTGTGATTGTCAAGTACTCAAATAGACAAAGTCGTCATTCCAAAATTGTTATACATTGACCTCAATTTAAATTAAGGTAAATGATGTCAAAATTGACATTTTTTTGGCTGATGAAGAATTCAGAATTCCATGGCTAAGCAGGTATGTCCTTGCAATGTTTTCTTTTTGAAGTCAACGGGCGGAAAATTATTCTTGCGATGAAACCAACTGCTATGGCAATCTGCTTTCCAACACTGTGCTCAAAGCGCTCTACAACTATTACAATTAAGTATTACCCTACCACGGGCCTATAACGGCACAACTGTTCTATGTACTTCTTGTCCACTATAATGCTTCAACTCTCAGGGAGGCATACGCAATGGGTTAACGTCTTCTCTTTGTCTTTTATAGACAATGGAATTCAAACTGAAGAGTGTCAGTCACGGTGAAAGATTGTACACAGCCCTTTAAAGGGACACAAGCTGCATGTATATGTTTTTTGGGGGTGTAATTGTAATTGTAATTCTGCATATTAAAAGATATATTCAAATAGCCTGTCCCCATCTAAATTCAGGTACGATTCCGAACCGAACCTAATTCAGCTCTCCTATCCCCATATGTCTTTAAATCCGCTGTGAAACTACCTAATACGTCATACAATTATTCGACTGTATAGATGGAATATTATGGGCTGCAGAATAGATTGAATTTGACATTGTAAAGAGTAGGACATGTATTGCCAATACGTCATAAAGAAGAGACGATTTTGAGTGTAACCTTAAACATTTATGTCAATCAAAATAAAAATTGCAATATATTAGAAAAAAATTCAAAACAAATACACTGTCATACAACAACTAACTGTGTAAATTTCAAAGGTGTAACTGTGCTAAGTGTGTTACCGTCTTCTCCAGTATAGTGTGTTTTAAAGGGGAGCATGCAGGCTAAGTTAATCAACTTTTTACTCAAGTGAAATACTTCAAATAACACCTGATCAAACTATTCTATACGCCTTTTATGACGTTACAATTGTCTCTGGCATTCTTAGAACAGTTGCATAGCAGGGATTACGTCGACTTTTTCTACTTACGTATAATAAATTACGTCATCAGATCCTTTATAAGTTATATCTTAATGCCAGGTTTGATTTCAGTCAATTGACTGATAGATATGTATCAACAGGTAGAATATAATACTTTTTGAATGTGCAGCAAATAAGTATACACTCGGCCCATGCTCCTTCACTAGTAATAATCTAACTAGTTACGTTAAGTGCTCCTTCACCAGTAATAATCTAACTAGTTACGTTAAGTGCTCCTTCACCAGTAATAATCTAACTAGTTACGTTATAAGTGCTCCTTCACCAGTAATAATCTAACTAGTTACGTTATAAGTGCTCCTTCACCAGTAATAATCTAACTAGTTACGTTATAAGTGCTCCTTCACCAGTAATAATCTAACTAGTTACGTTATAAGTGCTCCTTCACCAGTAATAATCTAACTAGTTACGTTATAAGTGCTCCTTAACTAGTAATAATCTAACTAGTTACGTTAAGTGCTCCTTCACCAGTAATAATCTAACTAGTTATGTTAAGTGCTCCTTCACCAGTAATAATCTAACTAGTTACGTTAAGTGCTCCTTCACTAGTAATAATCTAACTAGTTACGTTAAGTGCTCCTTCACTAGTAATAATCTAACTAGTTACGTTAAGTGCTCCTTCACCAGTAATAATCTAACTAGTTACGTTATAAGTGCTCCTTCACCAGTAATAATCTAACTAGTTACGTTAAGTGCTCCTTCACCAGTAATAATCTAACTAGTTACGTTGTAAGTGCTCCTTCACCAGTAATAATCTAACTAGTTACGTTATAAGTGCTCCTTCACCAGTAATAATCTAACTAGTTACGTTAAGTGCTCCTTCACTAGTAATAATCTAACTAGTTACGTTAAGTGCTCCTTCACCAGTAATAATCTAACTAGTTACGTTATAAGTGCTCCTTCACCAGTAATAATCTAACTAGTTACGTTAAGTGCTCCTTCACTAGTAATAATCTAACTAGTTACGTTAAGTGCTCCTTCACCAGTAATAATCTAACTAGTTACGTTATAAGTGCTCCTTCACTTGTAATAATCTAACTAGTTACGTTAAGTGCTCCTTCACTTGTAATAACTAGTTACGTCAAGTTATATAGCGTATTTACTTCACGGGTATACATACTACGCATACCGGAAGCTCTATTATCGAATTATGTTGGTACATATTAAATTAAACAGTTCAGAAAAAAACTGCTCTGAACTGGACCTTGTAAAGTGGTTAGCGGTGAAATTTGTCAATTTATTTGTGAACAAAAAATTCCTACGTCGGGCTGTTTAATGACCTTGGACACATTTCTGGGTAGACTCTGGAAAAACCCCTAAATTGTTTACACTATGGCATATTGTATTACTGTCGTATGTTCTGAAGGTCAACTGTCTGATATTGAGAACCGTTTCCGTGTTTATATCATTACATGTGTGACGTTAGAAGAACGAAGCAGTTCTGAGTGCTAGTGCTAACTTGTGCCACGGTGATTAACCTAAAAAAGATATAGTGTCATTTGTTATTATGTTTAGAGGAAAGCTTGTCATAGTGTTAGTTTATGAACATACAGTGCCTTCAAAACTGATATCAGTAAACAATACAGTCAGATACGCACATACATACATACATACATACATACATACATACATACATACATACATACATACATACATACATACATACATACATACATGCATGCATGCATGTTGGAAACCACGTGTAGTTTAACTCCTCCCATCAATTGTCAATTATGTTAATTACTAGTTTAACGTCATATTCATTACTAATCATGCCACTCCCGACAGTATAGTTTGCACATGACATCATCCTCGGTTTATTATGAAGAGCTGATGATAGAAATGGCATTTCCTTTATTAACTATAATCTGTAGTCTATACATACACGTAGTTCCTTTGATTGACGTCGTGTATACAACCTCAAACATCCTTACAACGGATGTCTCTAGATTGATTAAACAGATGTAACAGGTAATTCACTTCTTTATGAGAACTTGTAGATTATAGCTTATTTAACTTGTACAGTTTGTAATAAACTTCAGATGTGATTTAGACACTGAACTCAACGCATCTCGTCTCTTACTTGGGCCACTCGTCCTCTCTCCCTTTCTCTGACGAACCATTCTCTCAAGTGTACACGCTACAATGCATGCATGCATGCATGCATACATACATACATACATACATACATACATACATACATACATACATACATACATACATACATACAAATGTACATACATACATACATACATACATACATACATACATACATACATACGTACCTACATACATACATACATACATCCATCCATCCATCCATCCATCCATCCATCCATCCATCCATCCATCCATACATACATACATACATACATACATACATACATACATACATACATACATACATACATACATCCATCCATCCATACATACATACATACATACATACATACATACATACATACATACATACATATTTATTCATCTATCGATTTTATTTATTTATTTATTTATAAAACCGAGTACACAAGAAGTGACATTGACAAGACAATATCTCAAATGAAGCATTGATGTTCAACTTACAATGTTTTATTATTTAATAAATCACTGAAATATCTAGCAGTAACACTTGCTAAAGCGTCATTCACAAATGACAAAATGAAGAATGATTATCAAATGCTTATCACATCAAATTCTTTCATTTCCAACTTACATGAAAATAGCATGTACAGGTAAAGTATTTACATAATTCCTTTACAGAATACACACACAATACCTTGCAGGAAATCATAGTGACTAGTGAACGACTTTCTCTTGGTCACCTAACTATGACAAACGTTCACGTCATCTCAATCTCCAAATTTTGTAAGAACCTATTATCGAGCTTACACTGCAATATTTGGTAATGAATTTGGATTCTAAATAAACCAGCTTTGATCAAACCATTTTGTGACTTTATGATGTACATTTTCGAGACTTCCTATATGACAATAACTATTATTTCAGAACGAATGCCTCTGGTGTTTACTTTTAGTGGGAGTGGAAAATATTTGTCGAACTTCCTCTGAAAACACATTGAACAATGTACATCAAAGGGTATGGACACTTCAACTACTATTGTATGTTTGTTCTTATCTGTTTATCAATGATAGTAATGTCTGGTGGGTTATGCTGATGTTCAAAAGTTCTCATATGGGCATCAAACATTTCAGGTTTTAAAACAGTGTCTTTAGATGTCTCCTTGCCAGGATTACTGTTCGCGATTTTATCGAAGATTAAATCGACTATTCTATTGTGTCTTTGTCGGTATAGTTTCTGAAAGTTCGTACATCCATTCAAAATGTGAGATACAGTTTCAGGCTTCAGTGGGATGATTGCATATTTTACATGATTTAGTGTAAGACTCTGGATGGCATAGATAGGGTCATGAGACTTTCGCACTGATGGAGCTCTAAACGACCTCTCGCGACAAAAGATCTCAGATTATCGTCAATCTTGTGATTGTTAAGGTAAGTGAAAGATACACCACGGTTTACTTTCCCTGCCTCTCGAATAACTCTTCCATGTGAAGATTTCGCTTTAAACTCGGATTCATATTGCTGCAGCAGCTGCTGAATTTCTTTGGCGAATCGAAAGTTATTGACACTTCATCGTCTACTGCCATTTCGTAGAGGTATTTATCGTCTCCTTTATCAAGGAGATGTGCTGACGCTTGCACATTTCATAGAGATTGACCCAAACTGATTTGGTCAATTAACTTTGGACTGCTTTGCAAAGTTACCGGTATTGTCAATAACGTATCCTGCAAAAAATTGGACAATCATCATCATGTTTAACAGGAATAGCTTTTCGTTTCTACACACACACACACACACACACACACACACACACACACACACACACACACACACACACACATACATACATACATACATACATACACACATACATACACAAACACATACATACATACATACATACATACATACATACATACATACATACATACATACATACATACATACATACACACATGCGCTCATACATCAACCCCCACCCCACATGTGTCTTCTTGGTGATTGCTGTTTTATGCAACTGGTGTAATTTCACAATGAAACGAGTTTATAATAGCCCTAGTGTGTTGGTATAGTCTTGACCCAGGAACCAACTGTTTGAACGATGTGATTTATAATCGCTTCTTTTATTGGACGTTCGTGTCATGTTTATCGTTTGTTATCTCTAAAGTATTTACCACATCTCCCCCCTCCCCCTTTGTTGGCAGTGTTATAAAATCAATATCTTCCCGTCATTTGACTATTCAGCATACTGAACAATCACCTTTGTCCTATAATAAATGCAGGTACATCCTTTAGGTACCCGGATCTACGTGCTTGTGATCGAGTGGTCGCTGTCAGGGAGTATACCATCAATTCAGTTGTCAACATATTGCAACATATTCTTGATTAAAATATACATGTGGCAAGAAACTTTAACACTTTATTTTACATGAGGAGAAGACCACTATGTAATTCACACCTATCCATATCTTCTTCCATGATTGGTGTGCCCATGGACCAGTGTTAGAGATTGTACATACGATTATATACGTCAGCGGTTTACTTCTTTTCATTCAGTTCCGTGTACGTGTTATCGTTAAAGTAGAATGCTCATCGGTGACAAATTTCCCATAAAATCATACATACAATAACATACATACATACATACATACATACATACATACATACATACATACATACATACATACATACAAAACCATATTTAATAACTGTCACCGTAAAATACCAATCGAATTGAGATATGATATTGTTTCGTGGGAGATCAATGGTATAAAGTGCAATGCGTTTTTGTAATAACTTATAACTTTTAAATTGTTTGAAACGTATTTCTCTGTAATTTATCTTTCTTACTTTCTGCTCTAGACTCAAACATCTTTCCCTGACGAAAGCTCCTAGAATGACAAATTTGTGATTGTGTATAATTCAATCCACGGGACTCTATAGTACACTTTAAATATAAACAATATACGTAGTCCTTTCTTTCACCTGACAACCCCCCCCCCCCCACACACACACACACACTCATGTGCAGTAATTTAAACGCTTATGATTCAATAGCTGTCGAATACTAGTGGTTCTCAAATTCTGTACTACATTCAGTGTCCGGTAACCCAAGGACATTTGGTTCATTGAAAGTACAAATCCCAACTTTAGCTGTTGTAAGTAACACCTAAATAATACGTCTACAGTATATTTAGACCGTGGTTAACCTTGTAGACCCAGGCAAAGTAAATATTATGTGATCACTAGGGGGTATAGGTTGGAGAGAAATATTGAAGACCCACGCTAAACGAGTTGTTTCCTCATTTCATTAATTAGGTGGTAGCTATGACGCAAATTAAATACATTATACTAAAGAGGGGCCAGAAAGGGGAAATAATCCGATTTCAAGTGGGAGGATTACGTTAGACCGTCACCTGTAACATTATGACGCAAATTACATGTAAAGTAGTTATTGGTTAATCCACTTAATTCTTAAAATCAAGTCTTCCTCAGTCCACATTTTAGCTTCCACATTTCACGCGGCTGATGATTGATATGGGTGTGGTCTGTGGACACCCGGATTTGTATAAGCGTTTTTGACATGACTAGAGAAACATCATGAACTCGTGCTTTTGAGGTTTGTATATAGTTTTTATCAAGATGTTTTTTACACCTGGCATTCTGGATAAGCTTCTACATGTTGCTATATGAGGATACACTAAATCTTAGTCACTTTGAATAGCGTGCTTTCATCTTTTGATTTTTCGTATCCCGTCTTTTGAAAATTAGTACCGCACCACATGTTTAGCAACCACCCGAGGCTAAGCGTACTCTTTGACTAGTACTGTTTAGTAAACAGCGGTACTACTAAGCACATAATAGTTCTTTGTACAAGTACTTGTCTGTGTTTTTACAAGTCAAGTTTGGTTGGTTGGTATTTGTACTGTGGATTATTATGATGGCACTACTGGTGAGTAAAAGTTAAATAAATAGCCAATTCGGTGAATGATATCAAAAAGAGTACACTTAATAAATACCACTGGTAAGATAACACGAATATTCTTAATATCGTACACCCTGAACAGCATCGCATCACCTGTGGATAAACGTATTTTTGTAGCTGCATACACGCTAAATACAATCAAATACAGTTTTGGGTCCAAACCCAAAAATCAGCGCCCTCAACGGTGATCATGATTGCAACCTACACCTAATAAATACCAACTACAACCACGAGGGACAATTTTTAAAGGCTAGGTATTCAATCCCAGGTTCTCACATTCGTGTTATCTTACCAGTGGAACCCTAATAATTACAGGAGCTAATCAAGGACTAACTTTTTACCAAAGTTGTCAGGCCACCTTTTCCCGCACTTTAATCTTAGTTCTTAAAGCTGCACTTAGCTGGAATGGTTTTTAGGGGAAAATATTTTGTTAGGTACAATAGCTTATTCTTAACATCGTACACCCTGAACAATATCGCATCACCTATGGATAAACGTTTTTTTTTGTAGCTACATAAACGCTAAATACAATCAAATAGAGTTTTTGGTCCATACCAGCGCCCTCAACGGTGATCACGATTTCAACCGTTTTTTAGTCCCTCGTCTCCTGAACCATACATACACACAGTCAGTCAGTCGAACGCCACAAAACGATTCCGATTATCAAACCTAGGCATTTAATATTACGAAATGATATTAACATAAGATACCACGTCACTGTGTAGAACGAAAGCTCATAATTATAAAAAAAAAATAATTCTTGGACAAAATCTAGTTTTCACGATATCCATTGAAAAGCATAGAATTATCGAAGCAAAAAGCAAGTATATGTAATCAAAATTATATCACAAGTGTAACAACGTATCGGTAGTGATATACAATAAAGCCTAAAATACTCATAACCATGACAACATACTGCAGTAAAATGTAGGATAATTTGACAAAAAAAATTGCTGTTACATACAGTAAGTCTGTAAGGAAGAGGGCGCCCTCATGAAACGGCCAACCCCTTTAGGAGCAGGGACAGTGAGGGCTGAGTGATATTCAGCCTAACTGTTCACGTGTGACAAATGAAAATAATTTATTGTCAATAACTGTGTTAAATTCGAAAATGTTCAAAATCAAGTAGCTCTTGGAAAACTAAAAGCAATGTTGGTGATTTGTAAAGGATCGAAATGACATTTAAAAAATGCAACTAAGTAAATTTAATTGTTAGGCGGCGCTCACCAAACCTGACGCGGATGCTCGGCTTCATATATGATACTCCGGTATGGGGATAATGTGTTGTGATGTTGAGGGCGTCATCTGTGGTAAGCTTTTAGGTGCTGAAAGCATGGTATAGCTGGGGTGTAATGTGTAAAATGGTGGTGCTGTTGCTGGCGTGGTGTTCTTGTGATCGTTTCTCCGAAACCGGGGTTACCGCTTGACAAGACGTGAGAGACCGTTGATGACTTGATATTGGGTATGGACGGTACAGACTGTACGTGTCATTGTAATTGTATGTTGTGTATGATGAGTCTGTGAAGTAGTCGAACGACGCGATGTCGGGCCGGCTCAGGCCGAGAGACTTGAAGAAGGACGACGGAATCGTGGCGACAGGGCGGCCGTTGATGGCGCTTTAATTTGAGCGGCATGTCAACACCTATCGATATGCCGAATTAGTAATTCTGTCTTATGTTTGGTGACTCGGAACCTGGTTCATTTGGCCTGGTAATTTAAAGCGGAGTGTCTAGTGACCGGCGCCTGACACCAGCATGCCGTACTGGTGACAGGCGCCTGTCAGCAGACTCGGCCATTTGAAGACTGCATAACCGGAGTATTGGGTTTAAGATGACTAGAATCCATATAAGACAACAAGGAAGATGATACAAAAACACTGACCAGAATTTTTGCTGCAGGTAAATTAATGACGCGAGCTATAACATCTCTGTCTTCTCTGTCAGGGTACCAATTGGTGACGAATATCGTCTCCAGTACATCTAGTTGATCCTTGGTGTAAACAGTCCGGCTTCGATAACGTTCCTTCTTTGGTGGTTGAGAACTTGATTTGACGTCTACGTTGTCTTCGGGGATGGGTATAGACTGTTCTGTGCTGCTGACGACAGGCGTAGAATGTCCTAATGTATTCACAGTTAAAAGACGTACATGTATAATATAAAAATATGTGTACATGATAGGTGAGATGATGGAAGTATGAGGGCGATATACCTCCATGGTGAGATAATGGATGTTTATTAGGACTATTAGATCGTTAAAAGTACAGTATGGTGAGGTGCCACCCTAATATATGTGGTAAAAACATGTACATAAGTAAAGTGTGAGTAAAATAATATAAATTACAGTTTTAATTAATTTCCTTCAAAATATCGGTGTAAATTCTGAAAATACTTTCGAAATACAAATGCTTGAACCTACCCTACCAATGAACCTACGATATCTTATGCCTCGGCTACTCTACTACTAATACATTCATGACCCTACCAATGAACCACACGCTACCACTGAGTGAAATGCACAATTGGTTTTAGCTCATCAATTTGGGTTCCCTGAAATTCCTTGTCAGTTGGAACTACTGGGAAAGTTTAGTGTGTACTCGGAACATACTAGTATATGTACTAAATATAGGTAGGAGTCCGTGATCGAGCAAAACCGGAATAAACAGATAGAGAGAAAAACATTATTTATAAACAATGACAACATTTATCAAGCAAGACAAACTGATAGTGACATTTTCCTTTTTTGCAATAAAAACTAATTACACTAAATAATCGAAATCATAACTTACCATTTTTTGTTGGCAATGTCTCCGTGATGATGTACTTGGTGAAGTCCTTCGAACCACTCCGACGAGATAGGGGAACTTCTTCGACGTACGAAGGAAAGAACTGCTCTACTGGCGTCGTCACAGCCATTGCAAGAGATTTGATGTCGGACTAAAGACAGTGGTAAACTGCACTCGTGTGGATACTTTGAGTTTTTGTATGTATGACGTGAACTTTTCGGACTATAAATTTGCACTAATGAAGTTAATTTTTCAACTAGGTGTTTGTATTGTTTTCGTTTTTTTACTAATTCCGACGTTCTATGTCGGTGTTCGGTTCCTGGATGTGATTGGTTCGGTTCTACGTGTGCCAAACTTAAAACAACAGGAACACAGTTAATGGAGACATGGAAGTACCGGTTATACTTCCATGGAGGAGACGACTTCACACTACCATTTGTTCACCTGACTGAACTAATTAGCATAATTAGCTATAGTTTTTCTTTGAAGGAAGTACATTAGTTGTGAAAACTGTTACCACAGCGCTGAACATAGGCGTATATACGTTAAGTTATACCGCTTTGTTTCTTCACACTTGGAATAATACGTTGTACTGTTTGTAAGTTTACCGATAAAGTTGTAACTAATTCTGAAAAATAAGATTTCCATCCAAAGCTGTAACGGATTCCCGAATAGTTGAAAATTAGAAATTGGAAATGTAGAGATTTGTGGACAATCAACAACCAGAACGATATAATTACTATCACTTCAAGTTGTTATATCCAGTAGCATACCTGTTAGTAGACTTCGACAACTATGGCTACTTACACTATTCCGCTAGCTATCTTAACTGAAAGTTTTAGTTTTTGAATTTATGATCCGGGAATGTCGGTTAGCAAAATGTCAGTTGGGATGGCGGACTATATAGTGTAGGGATATTCCTTCTCAAGTCTACAGGTAGGCTAGTTTCTTTAATGTTGTTCATTATTTTCGAACTCACAGGTTATGAAACGTGTAAACAGTAAAGGTAGTGTCATAGCCCCTACGGTAAAATACACTTTTGAGTATGGCGTAATTGACATTTTTAGATTAATTACAACGAAAGTGATCAGTGCCATTCACGACCACGCCGCGAATTGCTCCAGAAATTTATCATCAATTGCATCGGTGTACGCGTACAGAAAACACTTTCGGCATCACTGCCAAATCAAACGATAATCAGTAATCGATGTATCATGTAACACCTTTTTCAGTATTAGCACCAAAAATGATAAAACATTGTACCTGTAACCAAAGTCATTTACCCGGTTCTCATAATGGGATACTGTTGATTGTAATTAATGTATCTGGTGAGAATCAAAGATTTACCGTCCTTTTATATGTGAAGTATTTTTTAGTGTGAATCACGGTTCGGAATAGGTGTGAAAGGGGGATCTTGAATAAAACGCCCAAGACATTGACACAATTGACAGGATGTAACGTACCTGTTTACCAACACGCGGTGTGCTGTGATCATGATGAATTATTTGACAGGTTAGAGTTTCGATCCCCCGTTCTCGCCGCAGTGGAGCCACGATTATGCTTTTTGTCGGAGTCCCGTACCGACTTTTTTTGTAGCTCTTCAAGGGAGCATGTTATAAATACATCTAGATTGCAATGTTTCTTTTTCTGAGTGGGCCTTTACGGAAATACTAGACTACTAAAGCTATGTGTCTATGTGTTGATGATCAGAATCTCGATACATGTGTAGAAATCCTATTTCTTTCGATGACACCTTCCAGATTTATGAAATAAAGTAGAGACATATATAGCATTACGTATCTTTGATTCTATCATGGACCTTGGTCATAACGCCACTGGTTCTCAACGATTGGTTCTCCACCATTCAAGTAATTATGTAACGCGGGTGATACTTCGATGATTAAACGAAATAGAAAAAAATGATGAGCCATTAGTCGACAAAATTATCAAAAGTTTTAGGTAGATCCGTAGAATCCTTCCTTGTCTGTGTGTTAGTTTGAGATCTACGATTGAACATAGTCTCTATACGACTGGTAGGATTGTACATTATGTCGAATATTAAACCAGTTGTGTTTTTAAAACAAAAAGAAGTTTCTCTTTATCATATCTGATAATTCTGTATCACAATAATGCAATACATACACACAATTGGATGACAAGCACTCATTTTGATAAGACTTACACATACTGTGGTCATGAACGGGGTAACGGTTAATTTATGGCTGGGTGTTAGCAATACAAAGTGTAAAATAAACATCACCACCCCCACCCCGTCTTTTTCTTTACACGATAATTACATTCACCGAATATAATTTTTCACGAAATTACTTTGATATGAATTATGAAAGAAGTCTACGCAAACACGAGACAATTCTAACGAAATACCAACCTTAATTAAACCGGATGATTGGGGGGGGGGGGTTCACTCTTGCACTGGGACTATTCAATGATATTTGGCATATACGTAGTTGAAAATATATACGTGTGTTCAGTGTAACAAATGTATCCTTATACATTTTACTGGTACATGAAACTGTATGACTTTTCCATCGTCAGTTTTTAGCAAACCTAAAGACAGCCACTTTCTAAATGAGATTTCCACACACTAACTTGTTGATCACATTCCCACTGACAAGTAAGAAACATTCCTAAGAAACAGGTGTGAGTGTCTGATTAGGTCCGGTTGTCTCAATGTGATTGGTCAGAATAACTACAACGTCACTGTGTCGTCACTGTCTACTTCCTGAACTTACAAAGCATCACCACTAGACGGGTCTAGATCTACTGAAATTGTATGTTAGTTTTCTGATCGGCTATGTACAAATTGTACCTGTCATTTGGCAATGTTGTAAATATTCAAAACAGGTGCAGTTTTAAACAAGAATAAAACTTTTTTTCACAAAGTGGTTCTAAGGTTTGCGGTCAACTTCCAAAAAGTAAAACGGATTTTTTGAAGTGGAGACAAACAAAGGGTATCACTTAGCGCTGTGGTGACAGTTGTCACAACTAGTGTACTGTCTTCACATTAGTCATTAAAACTAATTATGTTAATTGGTTTAGTCAGGTCTTGAAGAGGTGAAACCATAGATCCTTTCTTGTAGGATCTATGGTGAAACAAAGGATAGTGTGAAGTCGTCTTCGCCAACTGTTCCTTTTGTTTTAACGTTGGCACACGTAGAACCGAACCAATCACATTCAGGAACCGAACACCGACAAACAACGTCGGAATTAGTAAACACGAAAAGAATATAAATACTCGGTTGCAAAGACAACTCCATCAGTGCAAATTCTGAGTTCGTCTAGTCCACGTCAGTGTTATACAGTCGCTCTAAATCAACAAGTTTACCTTCCAAGTATACAGATACAAGTGTAGTTTAGCAAAGTTTCCAGTCAGTCCGATACAACACATATCTGCAATGGCTGTGATGACACCAGTAGAACAGTTCCTTCCTCAGTACGTCGGTAAAGTTCCGCTATGTAATCAGAGTGAACCGAAAAGCCTCACCAAGCACACCATCGCCGAAATATTGTCGTCTCAGACTGGTAAGTAGTGGACTGATATTTTCAGTGGTAATTTACTTCTTTTCAATATGTAGTACGGATCTAGTGATATCTCGTTCAGTTGAAGTAAACTCAGGTCCCTAACTTTTAGTGGGCTAAGAAGCAAATTAGTATTTGATTGCTCACTACAGAGACGTGGCACTACCCCCGTGGTTTTATAAGCCACGCACAACTAACACCGTAAGAAATGGTTGTCTGCCTCACGTTATAAAACATGGAGGTAGAAGGACAAACGAAAAACTTACACGAAGTGTACCTAAATCAGTTTATCATTGAATTATGTGAATTGTGATTACATTCTGTCTTCGGCAGCATACGAATGAATTATTAGTTACTGAAGCCTTGGCAGTATCATTACTCCAAGCTGTAGCCATGGAAGTACCAAGTTGTAGCTATGTTAGTAGAGTATATACCTCCCTACTTTAGTGCCGAAATGAACAGTTACAAAATTCAGCATGAAAGTAAAACCCATATTTCGAGATCCCTGGAAAATGTTGACATGAGTTTTGCTTGTTATAACGATACCCACGTCTAGGTAGGGTGTGCATTACTTCGTCGTGGCCATAGCCCCCCCCCCCCCCCACCAACTATGTCGTAGCCGATGAGAAGAAGTAGTTGAAGCGGTCAGGTTCAATATCCCATAGTGTTTCATTCAGTGGGTTGTTCACACGTAACACGCATCAATACTAACGTAATGTCTTTTTTTCATCTCAGATTCTCCGTGCAACGTGACCAGTACCACCGAATTGTCTAAACGTATATGTGTTCCTGATGCAACAGAAAAAGTCGACCAACTTGCAACTGGACCCCCAAAGAAGAGACGTCGCCGAAGCCGAACTATTTACACCGAGGATCAACTAGATGCACTAGAGACGATCTTCGTCACCAATCAATACCCAGACATCGCAGATAGAGAAACTATAGCCGATGCCACTGATTTACCTGAAGGAAGAGTTCAGGTGAGTTTTTTTTAAAAAATCAAAATGAATGTAGATTTTAAGAATTAATCCCGTGTTTCTAAACATGTGAGCTCAGTTTGTGTACAAACAAATATCTCCTGGTAGGAAGGGGTTGACAAATCATTGCGGTTCCAAAATGTGCTTCGAATTAGAAGATACAAAAAAGTTTGTCCATGCAAACTATGGAAGTATTACCGATGATACTTCCATGTGGTGCAGACTAAATCCAAACTCCTTCGAGATTAGGAAAGTCTTCCTTTCGATCGGTCCATTCACCTGCTGCACATCGTGATATAACCAGGGAGATAAGATTATTTATTTAAAACGCTTCAGGGCGATCGTTTCTTTGAAATCTGTTCCCGGGCCTAAAGTTTCAATTAATATACAAGTATACTATTTGTATACGCCGTATGTATCATTCCTGTCGTCGACACTTCCGTTTTGTCATACTATTGAGAAACTTGTTAGTAAATCTACGTCACGGACGTTAACACAAGTGGGGAGGGGGTCTGGCGTTAATGCGATTGCTGAACTTCATTTTCGCACTTCTAAGCAAGTTTCGACGGAAATCTTTACTCATTTAATGTTAATAGCTTTTGTACTTACTATTGATAATTTACTATTGTTGATAATGATTTACTTCTAATAGTAATATGTGATATGGTGCTGGGTTTCTGGTAGTATTTTAATGTATTTACAATCATGCTTTTAAATTACACCGATCGTATGCGTAGAAGTGAGACCGCTACAGTTTTCATCATATATACACAAATGTCTACACGTACAGAACAGCAACTAGACTAACGCACAACTTCCTTTATTAATATTTTTGATAGTTAAAGTCATTTGTGGATGCGTTTCCTCTCCATTTAATAATATTCGGTATATGGTCTTGATTTACAGGTATGGTTTCAGAACAAACGGGCAAGAGTAAGAAGGGAAGAGCAGCAGTGTGGCCTGGAAGACACCCCAACTGTCGTACAGAAAAAGCGCCGTAGATATGGTGCAGTAAAGCGTTGCAATCGTAAGGTGTCAACATGCAGTCAATCTTCATCAGTAAGTGAGACTCGTTCTGAGCCAGCTGATGTATCTGACGGCGAATCGTTCCCCGACGTCACCAAAAAGCGCCGTAGATATGGTGTAGTAAAACGTTGCAGTCGTAAGGTGTCAACATGCAGTCAATCTTCGTTATTAAGTAAGACTTCTTCTGAACCTGTGGATACTTCAGACGACGATTCGTTCACCGACGTCATAGTAAGTTCCTCACAGTCTCCGAGTCCGTTACTCATGGAAACATCCACCGAACAACAATCTATTGACTCTGGTAGCTATCACGAGCGGCCTTCAACTCCTGATTTTCCTGAACAGATGAGTCTATCGCCGGAGATGTCGACAGTTTGTCAAGTACCAACGACATCTATTTCGTATCCTTCAAGTCTTCACCAAAGTTACTACACCAGCAGACTAACAGGTGACAATACACAAGTTACCTACAGTACCGTTAAGGAACGTCCCATCTCTGTAGCCCCGCCATACTTCTCATACAATTCGAGCAGTATGTCCACAGCATCACTCAACTACATCGGCGACACTTCGTTCAGAGCGGCATATCCAAACCTTTACCAGTCTTACCCGGTTCCAAGTCACTTCAGTTCTTTCACTCCCTACCAAAGCACAGCTGCAGCAATGTCGTCGTTTTCACAGACACAGCCATCAACGTCAGTGGTTTTACAGAAACAACCACACGATATTCCCTTTAACAACAACCACGCATCATCATTTTATCCAGTATCGGCTCAGATACCGGATGGCTTAGACACGGTGCCACAGTTTACGCCACCAACTTTACATCGAAAATTTACGTCTGACGAGTACATTGCAGCATCGGGTTTGATGAGCGCCATCTTCCGGTAAACTTTGATAGGATTTCACTTGTAATGCCGAACTTGACACTTTATTTTATTTCATTTTACAGTAATTCTGTAAACGTCTTCAGTCCAATTCTACTTCTATTGCCGCTGGTTAGCATATTGTATATATATATTGTTCTGTCAAAAGTTTGAACATTTAATATGCATTTTGTGCAATTGAATACTGCTACCCTGTAACTTGGCGGTGTAGTAAAATTGTGTACTTTATAACAGCGATAATTATGACTGTACTTTTGATTTATGACGTCCTTTGTGTTAATTAAGTTAATTTGATAATCATAATTATGGCACTTTGTAAATATTGTTTGACAATATTAAACACTTGTTAGTTTATATATCAGTTTTTCGTGTTTCCTCAATAATGTATGTATGTATGTATGTATGTATGTATGTATGTATGTATGCGTATGCATGCATGCATTTATTTATTTAATTTTACGTATATATGTATGTATGTATGTATATTGATAATCATTGTCGGTACTGGCCATGCCACAGATAAGGAAGATTTTTCGTCTGTGTCTACGATAATTCAATTTTGGGGTTATCTACATTTGTCCAAGCATGAAGGTCTCCCTTTATAACCTGCATGGTCCAATAATGGTCACGGTATCGCCATAGTCAAGCCAGTTACGTGAATTCTTAGGTTCAGAAAATTAGCGCTAGCAACCGAGGTTAGTTTAAAGAAGAATTGCGGACACTGTGCACAATCATAATGGTATTCACGTCTGACTGGTAAATAATAAACAATTGTATAGTTGAATGACATCTAGGTAGACTAACAAAGCAATTAGTCTCAGACCACTAAAAGAAGTCTGAGATTTAGTGGAGCAATGGTCTCTAAACGTGTCAACATGTTAACTAGGTGCTAATAATGAGGGCGGTATACACAGCTAGTTGTTACTGCTAAGACAATAGGTGTTTTGTTTACCATTCTTCCCTGACTAAACAACCATTAACACCTTGGGGTATATATTCAGAGGAAACTGTCATGGGTAATCAAGTCATTTCGTGATAAGATATGTCAAGTATAATCGATTTGACAAGTTTGAGTCATAGCTTAGTAATTATGTATTTTATTATCATTTATCATTATTGTTTCTGTTTGGATGGCCAGAATGCATCGTGCACTACAATTTATTGGTGCCTGTGTCTGTTTCTAGCAGAGAGTGATGCATATACAATATAATACAGACTTTCCATCATTGCATGTGTATGTCTCTTGCAGAGTGGATTTTAATCTATACATTGTAATACAATTGTTGCAAGTATCTACATGGTATAGTGTGCACATAGTGTATAATCACGATATGATGCATGCTTTTTGTTTAGTCTGTCAAAATGATGACAGGGTCTTTTATGTAGTCCTTGTTAAGTAGATCACCTTGTAAGAGACAACCACATGCAAAAACTGTATGTATTCTGACTTTTGTTCGTGCACAGTTTTCTTTCTTCTGTTGTATATTAGTATAGTACATGTAACTTTGACGTTACCAGTTCCCGCCAGAAAGCTACAATATGATGATGCGGTCGGACTTGAAGCAAATACGTTCTCACTGTAATTCTAACCACCATTTCAATCCTTCATCTCAAAACCCACGCACACATTAAAGAATTACACACACAAAATGTAAAGTCAGTTCCTGTTATAAAACATTTCTGTTAAATCGAAAAAAAAAGCTTGAAAATCGAGAAATTTGTATAAAAAAAGGCGAGTTCGGAAAGACACCAATTTCACTTCGAGATAGCGCTGACCAAAGCTAATGCTCGGCTGGGAGATAACCAGCTGAGGTAAATCGTTGAAACGCTGATGGCGTCATCTGTTGCAGATTGCTTGGTACATACGGAAGCTGACTTGGAAATGCGTAAAATGATGCGTTGTACTTGTTGAAATACTGCTACTGTGAGGCTATCGGTGTTGTATCTTCACAGGACGTGAAAGAACTTTGATGACTTGATATCGGGTGTGGGTAGTATAGACTGTAGGTGCCACTATATGTGGTGTAAGAAGAGTCTGCGACGTAGTCGGACGATGTTGAGATGCTGGGAGGCTTGAAGTGAGACGACCGAATCATAGAGACAGAGCGTTCGTTGCTGGCGCTGTATACGATCGGTGTGTCGACACCTCTGCCTAAGTATTGACTCTGGTTTGTATCTGGCGAGACCGACAATTCTTGAATGTCAGGGGTTACAGATGGTTCTTCAAAGGCATACTCATCATAGCCAGACTCGCGCTGGGACGTTGGTTGAATGGTTAGCGGTCTGGAATTCCCAATGGGTAGACTGGAGAATTGTGACGAACTAAACTTTTCAGAAATATCTGCAGTTGCTGGCGGTTCATCAAAGGTATTGACCTCATCAAGTTGTTGCCTGGGTGATGTTACCATGGGTAACGCAGGGAAAATCGAAACTGTGGATATGGTTCTACTGCCACTGCAGGCGTCGATACGATCTTGGTGGCTATTGGCCGACTCTTCTCTGACATCAGACACGTTTTCGGGTTCAGAACGACTCTCAATTCCTAATAAAGATTGACTATACGTTGACGCCTTACAAGTGTAACGCCTTACTGCATCATATCTACGGCCTTTCTTGGTGGCGTCGTCTGAGGTCTCCCATGCATCACACACTTGCAGTGCTCTTCTCACTTTTGCTCGTTTGTTCTGAAACCATGTCTGCAAATCATGATAATAAATAAACAATTGATGAGAATGGGTACGACAAATAATTGCAAACAGTCAATCTTTGTTATTTTTATTATTTCCTTTTTAGATGGAAGCCTCTCTCGTATTGTTGATATATATTGGCACAAACAGCTTGTCTGTGAACCTCACCTAGTTTGTCAAAAAAAACACGTTGCATAAAAAAAAACATCACTCAGGATAGACCCTTTCGTAACTAGAGCAGTGAAACTTTCATAGTTACTACCACCCCCCCCCATACCCATTTGAATATAAATCTTAACTCAAATCGAAAAATTTATTCACTTCTGCGTGACCCAGTCGTCTTTGCGACCTACAAGTAAATGAATGTATTTTAGAGATTTTCTGTCAAATTACATATACAGGCACGGTTCCAGTGTTTTCTGAAGCGACGACACGTACCGGAAATTTAGATTTGGAGTTTAATTGGACGAGGAGATTTGTTGTTCTGTACACTCCTTTCATCACTCCTTGCAAAAACTGTTCAGCTCATCGTTAACAAGAGCGCCAACAACGACGAAATCTTTCAGTCTAGGATTTGTCTCACCAGGGGCGCATTCGATTTGCCAAAACATGATTGTGATTAATCTGACGCCATTTCTCGAAACGAGGTTGTAAACAAAACGATCATGATAAATTACATGTAATAATTTTTTTTAAAGTTTCGCACATTTCCGATAAATTAAATAATTTTACATCGTCAAAATGATTACAATGATAACAAATTACCAATCTGATCGAATACAATTTATTTACATAACGTTTTCAGTTATTTCTAACTTGCCGTCAGCCACGGCCGCGCGATCCCCCTATGATTACCGTTGTCCACCATCTTGTAATCACGTCAATCATGGTTCGGGGCATGATTACTATGATTACCAATCATGATTGTGATTGGTAATTATCAAACGCAAAATCATGATTGTGATTGATAAAAGATTTCGTCGTTGTTGGCGCTCTTGTTAACGATGAGCTGAACAGTTTTTGCAAGGAGTGATGAAAGGAGTGTACAGACCTACCAAACGTCATATTGAGTCGTTGATGGCGCCGTGAACATTTATTCAAGCAATGAGTCAGATCGTTGCAATTACGTGGTCGACCTCTCTTGTTTTACTTTCACAGTCAATCAGGTTCATATAGTTTTACAGTCAAAGGCATTAGATTCTGCTTTATTTTTGTATGTATGAGCAAGTAAAAGACACCAAGTTGACGCCAACGATCGGGGACGAATCGTTTTGTGTACTAACACAAGCTGAAGATAATCTATCCCCGCCATGCGGAGACGAGTTGAGAGGCACGCAGTGAAATTAACCCCCCCCCCCCGTCGAACTCTACCCGTTTCGACCTTTAGATAAAATGAACCAGATTCAACTTAAACATCACACAAACTGTATGTTACAAACATAAATGTATATTAGGGAGACATCAGTGGTTACAAAATAATGGATACAGGTCTCGTTAAAATATCCATGCATATTGCAATAACTGGGCCTACTTGTCACTATATGCCTAGCTTTTACAACTTTACCTTATTAGTGAAGTCTCAGACCACTATATGGAACTATAGTTCTCAGACCACTATATGGAACTATAGTGGTCTGAGGTAAAGTACAGTACAGTACTTGTATATTATGGGAAGAAAAATATTTTCAACATGAATGGTCGGAATCTGGTTCATTTGGCCTGGTAATTTAAAGCGGAGTGTCTAGTGACCGGCGCCTGACACCGGCATGCCGTACTGGTGACAGGCGCCTGTCAGCAGACTCGGCCATTTAAGACTGCATAACCGGAGTATTGGGGTTAAGATGACTAGAATCCATATAAGGAAGATGATACAAAAACACTGACCAGAATTTTTGCTGCAGGTAAATTAATGACGCGAGCTATAGCATCTCTGTCTTCTCTGTCAGGGTACCAATTGGTGACGAAGATCGTCTCCAGTACATCTAGTTGGTCCTTGGTGTAAACAGTTCGGCCTCGATAACGTTTCTTCTTTGGTGCTTGAGAAATTGATTTGACGTCTACGTTGACTTTGGGGATGGGTATAGACTGTTCTGTGTTACTGGCGAAGACAGGCGTTGAATCTGTGATTTTAAAAGAATGTATTCACTGTTAAAATACGTACATGTATAATATAAAATATGTATACATGATAGGTGAGATCATGGAGGTATGAGGGAGATATACCTCCATGATGAGATAATGAATGTTTATTAGGACTATTAGATCGTTAAAAGTACAGTATGATGAGGTGCCACCCTAAGATATATGGTAAAAAACATGTAAAGTGTGAGTAAGATAATATAAATTATAGTTTAATTTCTTTCAAATTACACTAGATAATCGAAATCATAACTTACCATTTTTTGTTGGCAATGTCTCCGTGATGGTGTACTTGGTGAAGTCCTTCGAACCACTCTGACGAGATAGGGTAACTTTTTCGACGTACGAAGGAAAGAACTGCCCTACTGGCATCGTCACAGCCATTGCAAGAAATTTGATGTCGGACTAAAGACAGCGGTAAACTGCACTCGAGGGTAAATATACTTGGAGGTTTAGTATGTTTGACGTGAACTTTTTGGACTCACAGTTTGTACTGATGAAGTTCCCTTTTCAACTGGGTGTTTGTATTGTTTTCGTGTTTATTAATTCCGAAATTCTATATCGGTGTTCGGTTCCTGGATGTGATTGGTTGGGTTCTACCTCAGACCACTAACGACTACTAGTGGTCTGAGGTTCTATGCGTGCCAAACTTAAAACAAAAGGAAGACAGTTGATGGAGACATGGAAGTACCAGTTATACTTCCATGGTGGAGACGACTTCACACTACCATTTGTTCACCTGACTAAACTAATTAGCATAATTAGCTATAGTTTTTCTTAGCAGGAAGTACACTAGTTGTGAAAACTGTCACCACAGCGCTGAGAACAGGCGTCTATACGTTAAGTTATACCGCTTTGTTTCTTCACACTTGGAATAACACGTTGTACTTTTTGTAAGTTTACCGGTAAACTTGTAACCAATTGTGAAAATAAGATTTCCATCCAAAGCTGTGACGGATTCCCGAATAGTTGAAAAGTAGAAATTGCAAATGAAGAGATTTGTGGACAATCAACAACCCGAACGATAATTACTATCACTTCAAGTTGTTATATCCAGTAGCCTACCGGTTAGTAGACCTGAACAACTATGGCTACTTACGCTATTCCCCTAGCTCTCCTAACTAAAGTATACATATTTAGTTTTTGAATTTATGCTCCGGGAACGTCAGTTAGACTACAAAATGTCAGTTGGGATGGCGGACTTATATAGTGTAGCGATAGTCGTTCTCAAGTCTTCAGGTAGTCTAGTTCCTTTAATGTTGTTCATTATTTTCGAACTCACAGGTTATGAAACGTGTAAACAGTAAAGGTAGTGTCATAGCCCCTACGGTAAAATACACTTTTGAGTATGGCGTAATTGACATTTTTAGATTAATTACAACGAATGTGATCAGCGCCATTCACGACCACGCCGCGAATTGCTCCAAAAACACTGTACCTGTAACCAGAGTCATTTACCCGATTCTCATAATGGGATACGGTTGATTGTACTTAATGTATCTAGTGAGAATCAAAAGATTTACCGCCCTTTTATATGTGAAGTATTTTTTAGTGTGAATCAATTCGGAATAGGTGTGAAAGGGAGATCTTGAAAAAAACGCCCAAGATACACAGTATCGACACAATTGACAGGATGTAATGTACCTGTTTACCAATACGCAGTGTGCCGTGATCATGATGAACTATTTGAAAGGTTAGAGTCTCGATCTCCCGTTCTCGCCGCAGTGGAGCCATGATTATGATTTTTGTCGGAGTCCCGTACAAACATTTTTGTAGGGCTACAAGGGGCATGTTATTAGTACACCTAGATTGCAATGTTTCTTTTTCTGAGTGGGCCTTTACAGAAATACTAGACTACTAAATCTATGTGTCTATGTGTTGATGATCAGAATCTCGATACCTGTGTAGAAATCCTATTTCTTTCGATGACACCGTCCTGATTTATAAAATAAAGAAGAGACATATATAGCCTTACGTATCTTTGATTCTATCATAGACCCTGGTCATAAAGTAGAGACATATATAGCCTTACGTATCTTTGATTTTATCATGGACCCTGGTCATAACGCCACTGGTTCTCAACCATTGGTTCTCCACCATTCGAGTAAATATATAATGCAATTTCATCCGGTTGATACTTCGATGATTAAACGAAATCGAAAAAAAATTAATGAGTCATTAGTTGACAAAATTATCAAACGTTTTAGGTAGATCCGTAGAATCCTTCCTTGTCTGTGTGTTAGTTTGAGATCTACGATTGAACATAGTCTCTATACGACTGCTAGGATTGTACATTATGTCGAACATTAAACTGGCTGTGTTTTTAATTAAAAAAACAAGTTTCTTTTTATCATATCTGATAATTCTGTATCACAATAATACAATATATACACACCATTGGATGACATGCACTTAATAAGACTTACACATACCATGGCCATGTACGGGGTAACGGTTAATTTATGGCTGGGTGTTAGCTATACAAAGTGTAAAATAAACATCACTGCCCCCACCCCGTCTTTTTGTATTACATGATACACACATTCAACGAATACAATTTTTTCACGAAATTACTCTGATATGACTTATGAAAGAAGTCTACGTGACACGAGACAATTCTAACGAAATACGAACCTTAATTAAACCGAATGATTGAATCCCACTGTTCGTGGTTGGGGGGGGGGGGGGTTCACTCTTGCACTGGGACAATTGAATGATATTTTGCATCTACGTAGTTGAAAATATATACGTGTGTTCAGTGTAACAAAATGTATCCTTATACATTTTTCTGGTACATGAGACTGTTTGACTTTTCCATCGTCAGTTTTTAGCATATCTAAAGACAGACACTTTCTAAATGAGATTTCCACACACACTAACTTGTTGATCACATTGCCACAGACAAGTAAGAAACATTCCTAAGAAACAGGTGTCTGATTTGGTCTCGTTCGGTTGTCTCAATGTGATTGGTCAGAATGACTACAACGTCACTGTGTCGTCACTACCTACTTCCCGGGTCTAGATCTACTGAAGTTGTATATTAGTTTTCTGAGCGGCTATGTACAAATTGTACCTGTCATCTAGCAATGTTGTAAATATTCAAAACAGGTGCAGTTTTCAACAAGAATAAACCTTTTTTTTCACAAAGTGGTTCTAAGGTTTGCGGTCAACTTCCAAAAAGTAAAACGGATTTTTTTGAAGTGGAGACAAACAAAGGGTATCACTTAGCGCTGTGGTGACACTTGTCACAACGAATGTACTGTCTTCACAGAAAAACTAATTATGTTAATTGGTTTAGTCAGGTCTTGAAGAGGTGAAACCATAGATCCTTTCTTGTAGAATCTATGGTGAAACAAAGGAGAGTGTGAAGTCGTCTTCGCCAACTTTTCCTTTTGTTTCAACTTTGGCACACGTAGAACCGAACCAATCACATTCAGGAACAGAACACCGACAAACAACGTCGGAATTAGTAAACACGAAAAGAATATAAATACTCGGTTGCAAAGACAACTCCATCAGTGCAAATTCTGACTTCGTCTAGTTCACGTCAGTGTTACACAGTCGCTCTAAATCAGCAAGTTTACCTTCCAAGTATACAGATACAAGTGTTTAGCAAAGTTTCCGGTCAGTCCGATACCACACATCTCTGCAATGGCTGTGATGACACCAGTAGAACAGTTCCTTCCTCAGTACGTCGATGAAGTTCCGCTATGTAATCAGAGTGAACCGAAAAGCCTCACCAAGCACACCATCGCCGAAATATTGTCATCTCAGACCGGTAAGTGGTGGACTGATATTTTCAGTGGTAATTTACTTCTTTTCAATATGTAGTACGGATCTAGTGATATCTCGTTCAGTTCAAGTAAACTCAGGTCCCTAACTTTTAGTGGGCTGAGAAGCAAATTAGTATTTGATTGCTTACTACAGAGACGTGGTGCTACTCCATGGTTTTATAAGCCACGCACAACCAAGTTACACCGTGAGAACTGGTTGTCTGCGTCACGTTATAAAACATGGCGGTAGGACCCACGACAAACTTATACGAAGTGTACCTACAACAAATGTTCATCAATAATCAAGTTTATCACGAGTCAGTGAACTTGGTATATTTATTTCTAATACCGTTTCGCCCAACATAAACTATTTTCTTTCAGTATAGTCATCCTTGATGAGGTTCTATAAACTATCGTTACAATATTTATTAATACTGTGACGTAAGTGGAGTGGGAAAGTTTCCTTTGTCATAATTTCCTGTATGCTACGAATGAATTGTTAGTCACTATAGCAATGGAAGTACCACGTTGTAGCTATATATGTTAGTATATGCCTCCCTACTTTAGTGCCGAAATGACCCGTTACCAAATTCAGCTTGGAAGTAAAACCCACATTTCGAGATCCCTGAAAAAATGTTGACATGAGTTTTTGCTTGTTATAATGATACCATGGTCTAAACGTAGATGCAATACTCCATCGTATAGTGTCGGATAGTGTCGAAGCGGTCAGGCTCAATGTCCCATAGTCATTCATTCAGCGGGTTGTGCACACGTAACACGCATCAATACTAACGTAATGTCTTTTTTCAACCCAGATTCTCCATGCAACGTGACCAGTACCACCGAATCGTCGAAACGTGTCCCCGATGCAACAGAAAAAGTCGACCAACTTACAACTGGGCCCCCAAAGAAGAGACGTCGCCGAAGCCGAACTATTTACACCGAGGATCAACTAGATGCACTAGAGACGATCTTCGCCACCAATCAATACCCAGACATCGCAGATAGAGAAACTATAGCCGATGCCACTGATTTACCTGAAGAAAGAGTTCAGGTGAGTTTTTTTAAAACAATTAAAATGGATGTAGAGTTAAGAATTAATCCCGTGTTTCCAAACCTATGAGCTCAGTTTTGTGTACAAACAAATATCTCCTGGTAGAAAAGGGTTGACAAATCATTGCGGTTCCAAAATATTTTTCGAATTAGAAGATACAAAAAAGTTTGTCCTTGCAGACTATGGAAGTCCATGTTCAGACTAAATCCAAACTCCATCGAGACTAGGAAAGTCTTCATTTCGATCGGTCCATTCACCTGCTGCACATCGTGATATAACCAGGGAGATAAGATTATTTTTTTTTAAAACGGTTCAGTTTTAAAAGGCGTTCGTTTTTTTAAATCCGCTCCAAAAGTCAAAAATTACTAAGCAAGTATATTTATATACATCGTATGTATCATTCACGTCGTCGACACTTCAACATTTTGTATCGGACATGTTGGTGTCGGATGTACTTCCGTTTTGCGATGCTAATGAGAAACTTGTTACTAGACCATAGACCCTACACGTATAGTGTCTATAACTAGACTTGTTAGTAAATCTCGTCTAACACCAACTACGTCACGGACGTTAACACAGTGTCGTACAAGCTCAATGAAGGCTTCGTTCGTTATGGGGGGGGGGTCTGGCGTCAATGTGATTGCTGAACTTCATTTTCACACTTCTAAGCAAATTTCGACGAAAATTTTACTTCTTCAATGTTAACAGCTTATGTATTTACTACTGTTGATAATGATTTACTTCTGATAGTAATATGTGATATGGTGTTGGGTTTCTGGTAGTATTTTAATGTATTTACAATCATGCTTTTACATTACACATCGTATGCGTAGTAGTGTGACCACTACAGTTTTCATCATATATAAATGGTGAGGGGGAGGGGTTGTCCTAAACGAACGGATGTTCGTTTGTTGAGCTTCACCGGCACAGTGCGATCATCCCGTTTTCAATGCTTTAGATAGGCCACATTATACCACAGGGGCCTAGCCATTTTTTAAATACTTACTTTTTGTTTGTTTACTTTTACCTTTTAGAAAAACACACAATACTAGCTATAGGTTTTCAAGTCATTACTTTATTACATGGTACCTTGGGAAAAGATGGGAAAAGTAAAAAAAAATCATAAACAAATATGACCAAGTTCAAGTCCCTGTGATTATATTTGGGACTATATCAGAATCGTAATGCCCGAGGTCCATTGAAATCAAGCTGACGTTTCCGGTTATCATCCTCTGATATGATAAAAAAAAAGAAAGAATTATTTCTAATATGGAATAGTGTGTACTGTGTAGGTGTGTGCGTGGGATCGGCCATTGGCACAAATAGTGTGAAGTACTGCGTCCATCCGTAAATGGACCCGTCAACCCCCCCCCCCACACACACACACACACACACAAACACACACACATTGCTCAGCATCGCTATTCTAGTAACCATACGCGCTACAATCATTTCCACCGTGTAGAGAGAGAGAGAGAGCAGAAATATGTCTACACGTATAGTAACTAGAATAACGCACCACTTCCTTTACTAATATTGTTGATAGTTAAAGTCATTTTGGATGCGTTTCCTTTCCATTTGATAATATTCGGTATATGGTCTTGATTTACAGGTATGGTTTCAGAACAAACGGGCAAGAGTAAGAAGGGAAGAGCAGCAGTGTGGCCCAGAAGACACCCCAGCTGTCGTACAGAAAAAGCGCCGTAGATATGGTGTAGTAAAGCGTTGCAATCGTAAGGTGTCAACATGCAGTCAATCTTCATCAGTAAGTGAGACTCGTTCTGAGCCTGCTGATGTATCTGATGGCGAATCGTTCCCTGACGTCACCAAAAAGTGTCGTAGATATGGTGTAGTAAAACGTTGCATTCGTAAGGTGTCAACATGCAGTCAATCTTCGTTAGTAAGTAAGACTTCTTCTGAACATGTGGATGCTTCAGACGACGAGTCGTTCACCGACGTCAGAGTAAGTTCAGCCAATAGCCACCAAGATTCTGGAAGTATCAACATATTTTGCAGTACACGTAGATCAATTTCTTCCACACAGTCTCCGAGTCCGTTACCCATGGAAACATCCATCGAACAACAACCTATTGGCCCTGGTAGCTATCACGAGCGGCCTTCAACTCCTGATTTTCCTGAAAAGATGAGTCTATCGCCGGAGATATCGACAGTCTGTCAAGTACCAACGACATCTATTTCGTATCCTTCAAGTCTTCACCAAAGTTACTACACCAGCAGACTAACAGGTGCCAATACACAAGTTACCTACAGTACCGTTGAGGAACGTCCCATCTCTGTAGCCCCGCCATACTTCTCATACAATTCGAACAGTATGTCCACAGCATCACTCAATTACATTGGCGACACTTCGTTCAGAGCGGCATATCCAAACCTTTACCAGCCTTACCCGGTTCCAAGTCACTTCAGTTCTTTCACTCCCTACCAAAGCACAGCTGCACCAATGTCATCGTTTTCACAGAGACAGCCATCAACGTCAGTGGTTTTACTGAAACAACCACACGATATTCCCTTTAACAACCACGCATCATCATTTTATCCAGTATCGGCTCAGATACCGGATGGCTTAGACACCGTGCCACAGTTTACGCCACCAACTTTACATCGAAAATTTACGTCTGACGAGTACATTGCAGCATCGGGTTTGATGAGCGCCATCTTCCGGTAAACTTTGATAGGATTTCACTTGTAATGCCGAACTTGACACTTTATTTTATTTCATTTTACAGTAATTCTGTAAACGTCTTCAGTCCAATTCTACTTCTATTGCCGCTGGTTAGCATATTGTATATATATATTGTTCTGTCAAAAGTTTGAACATTTAATATGCATTTTGTGCAATTGAATACTGCTACCCTGTAACTTGGCGGTGTAGCAAAATTGTGTACTTTATAACAGCGATAATTATGACTGTACTTTTGATTTATGACGTCCTTTGTGTTAATTAAGTTAATTTGATAATCATAATTATGGCACTTTGTAAATATTGTTTGACAATATTAAACACTTGTTAGTTTATATATCAGTTTTTCGTGTTTCCTCAATAATGTATGTATGTATGTATGTATGTATGTATGTATGTATGTATGTATGTATGCGTGCATGCATTTATTTATTTAATCTTATGTATGTATGTATGTATGTATGTATGTATGTATGTATATATGTATGTATGTACGTATGTATGTATAATGATAATCATTGTCGGTACTGGCCATGCCACAGATAAGGAAGATTTTTCGTCTGTGTCTACGATAATTCAATTTTGGGGTTATCTACATTTGTCCAAGCATGAAGGTCTCCCTTTATAACGTGCATGGTCCAATAATGGTCACGGTATCGCCATAGTCAAGCCAGTTACGTGAATTCTTAGGTTCAGAAAATTAGCAACCGAGGTTAGTTTAAAGAAGAATTGCGGACACTGTGCACAATAATAATGGTATTCACACCTGACTGGTAAATAATAAACAATTGTATAGTTGAATGACATCTAGGTAGACTAACAAAGCAATTAGTCTCAGACCACTAAAAGAAGTCTGAGATTTAGTGGAGCAATGGTCTCTAAACTTGTCAACATGTTAACTAGGTGCTAATAATGAGGGCGGTATACACAGCTAGTTGTTACTGCTAAGACAATAGGTGTTTTGTTTACCATTCTTCCCTGACTAAAGAACCATTAACACCTTGGGGTATATATTCAGAGGAAACTGTCATGGGTAATCAAGTCATTTCGTGATAAGATATGTCAAGTATAATCAATTTGACAGGTTTGACTCATAGCTTAGTAATTATGTATTTTATTATCATTTATCATTATTGTTGCTGTTTGGATGGCCAGAGTGCATCATGCACTACAGTTTATTGGTGCTTGTGTCTGTTTCTAGCAGAGAGTGATGCATATACAATATAATACAAACGTTCCATCATTGCATGTGTATGTCTCTTGCAGAGTGGATTTTAATCTATACATTGTAATACAATTGTTGCAAGTATCTACATGGTATAGTCTGCACATGTTGTACAATCATGATATGATAATGATGCATGTTTTTTGTTTAGTCTGTCAAAATGATGACAGGGTCTTTTATGTAGTCCTTGTTAAGTAGATCACCTTGTAAGAGACAACCACATGCAAAAACTGTATGTATTCTGACTTTTGTTCGTGCACAGTTTTCTTTCTTCTGTTGTATATTAGTATAGTACATGTAACTTTGACGTTACCAGTTCCCGCCAGAAAGCTACAATATGATGATGCGGTCGGACTTGAAGCAAATACGTTCTCACTGTAATTCTAACCACCATTTCAATCCTTCATCTCAAAACCCACGCACACATCATACTTACAACAAAAACGATTAAAATCTTCAAAACCAAAAATGTTTAATAATATCAAATAATTACGTAAAATTACCCGTAACAACGAGGGTACTGGAAAACCGAGTCACATTTTCATAATATCCCATAATATGCTGACAAACATGTCGTTCGGAACATTCAAAGATATGTTGATGCAAAAAAATATGTTAAAGAATTACACACACAAAATGTAAAGCCAGTTCCTGTTATAAAAACATTTCTGTTAAATCGAATGAAAATCGAGAAATTTGTATAGAAAAAGGCGAGTTCGGAAAGACACCAATTTCACTTCGAGATAGCGCTGACCAAAGCTAATGCTCGGCTGGGAGATAACCAGCTGAGGTAAATCGGTGAAACGCTGATGGCGTCATCTGTTGCAGATTGCTTGGTACATACGGTAGCTGACTTGGAAATGCGTAAAATGGTGCGTTGTACTTGTTGAAATACTGCTGCTGTGAGGCTATCGCCGTTGTATCTTCACAAGACGTGAAAGAACTTTGATGACTTGATATCGGGTGTGGGTAGTACAAACTGTATGTGCCACTACATGTGGTGTAAGAAGAGTCTGCGACGTCGTCGGACGATGTTGAGATGCTGGGAGGCTTGAAGTGAGACGACGGAATCATTGAGACAGAGCCTTCGTTGATGGCGCTGTATACGATCGGTGCGTCGACACCTCTGCCTAAGTATTGACTCTGGCTTGTATCTGGCGAGACCGACAATTCTTGAATGTCAGGGGTTACAGATGGTTCTTCAAAGGCATACTCATCATTGCCGGACTCGTGCTGAGAAGTTGGTTGAATGGTTAGCGGTCTGTAATTCGCAATTGGTAGACTGGAGAATTGTGACGAACTAAACTTTTCAGAAATATATGCAGTTGCTGGCGGTTCATCAAAGGTATTGAGCTCATCAAGTTGTTGCCTGGGTGATGTTACCACGGGTAACGCAGGGAAAATCGAAACTGTGGATATGGTTCTACTGCCACTGCAGGCGTCGATACGATCTTGGTGGCTATTGGCCGACTCTTCTCTGACATCAGACACGTTTTCGGGTTCAGAACGACTCTCAATTCCTAATAAAGATTGACTATACGTTAACGCCTTACAAGTGTAACGCCTTACTGCATCATATCTACGGTCTTTCTTGGTGGCGTCGTCTGAGGTCTCACTTGCATCACACACTTGCTGTGCTTGTCTCACTTTTGCTCGTTTGTTCTGAAACCATGTCTGCAAATCATGATAATAAATAAACAATTGATGAGAATGGGTACGACAAATAATTGCAAACAGTCAATCTTTGTTATTTTTATTATTTCCTTTTTGGATGGAAGCCTCTCTCGTATTGTTGATATATATTGGCACAAACAGCTTGCCTGTGAACCTCAACTAGTTTGTCAAAAAAAACACGTTGCATAAAAAAAAACATCACTCAGGATAGACCCTTTCGTAACTAGAGCAGTGAAACTTCCATAGTTACTACCCCCCCCCCCATACCCATTTGAATATAAATCTTAACTCAAATCGAGAAATTTATTCACTTCTGCGTGACCCAGTCGTCTTTGCGACCTACAAGTAAATGAATGTATAATAATAATAATAATAATAATAATAATAATAATAAAATATATTTATTCAGGGTAGCTCAAGTAAGTATTACAGTACAAAAGTAAGTGAAACACTTCTTTCCGTTGAGGCCCTCACACTGGACAAAAAAAATCATACACAATTACATATACAGACACGGTTCCAGTGTTTTCTGAAGCGACGACACGTACCGGAAATTTAGATTTGGAGTTTAATTGGACGAGGAGATTTGTTGTTCTGTACACTCCTTTCATCACTCCTTGCAAAAACTGTTAAGCTCATCGTTAACAAGAGCGCCAGCAACGACGAAATCTTTCAATCTAGGATTTGTCTCACCAGGGGCGCATTCGATTTGCCAAAACATGATTGTGATTAATCTGACGCCATTTCTCGAAACGAGGTTGTAAACAAAACGATCATGATTAATTACATGTAATCATTTTTTTAAAGTTTCGCACATTTCCGATAAATTAAATAATTTTACATCGTCAAAATGATTACAATGATAACAAATTACCAATCTGATCGAATACAATTTATTTACATAATGTTTTCAGTTATTTCTAACTTGCCGTCAGCCACGGCCGCGCGATCCCCCTATGATTACCGTTGTCCACCATCTTGTAATCACGTCAATCATGGTTCGGGGCATGATTACTATGATTACCAATCATGATTGTGATTGGTAATTATCAAACGCAAAATCATGATTGTGATTGATAAAAGATTTCGTCGTTGTTGGCGCTCTTGTTAACGATGAGCTGAACAGTTTTTGCAAGGAGTGATGAAAGGAGAGTACAGACCTACCAAACGTCATATTGAGTCGTTGATGGCGCCGTGAACATTTATTCAAGCAATGAGTCAGATCGTTGCAATTACGTGGTCGACCTCTCTTGTTTTACTTTCACAGTCAATCAGGTTCATATAGTTTTACAGTCAAAGGCATTAGATTCTGCTTTATTTTTGTATGTATGAGCAAGTAAAAGACACCAAGTTGACGCCAACGATCGGGAACGAATCGTTTTGTGTACTAACACAAGCTGAAGATAATCTATCCCCGCCATGCGGAGACGAGTTGAGAGGCACGCAGTGAAATTAACCCCCCCCCCCCGTCGAACTCTACCCGTTTCGACCTTTAGATAAAATGAACCAGATTCAACTTAAACATCACACAAACTGTATGTTACAAACATGAATGTATATTAGGGAGACATCAGTGGTTACAAAATAATGGATACAGGTCTCATTAAAATATCCATGCATATTGCTATAACTGGGCCTACTTGTCACTATATGCCTAGCTTTTACAACTTTACCTTATTAGTAAAGTCCCAGACCACTATATCGAACTATATTGGTCTGGGGAAAAGTACAGTACAGTACTTGTATATTATGGGAAGAAAAGTATTTTCACCATGAATGGTCGGAATCTGGTTCATTTGGCCTGGTAATTTAAAGCGGAGTGTCTAGTGACCGGCGCCTGACACCGGCATGCCGTACTGGTGACAGGCGCCTGTCAGCAGACTCGGCCATTTAAAAGACTGCATAACCGGAATACTGGGGTTAGATGACTAGAATCCATATAAGACAACAAGGAAGATGATACAAAAACACTGATCAGAATTTTTGCTGCAGGTAAATTAATGACGCGAGCTATAACATCTCTGTCTTCTCTGTCAGGGTACCAATTGGTGACGAAGATCGTCTCCAGTACATCTAGTTGGTCCTTTGTGTAAATAGTTCGGCTTCGATAACGTCTCTTCTTTGGTGGTTGAGAACTTGATTTGACGTCTACGTTGACTTTGGGGATGGGTATAGACTGTTCTGTGTTAATGAAAATGACAGGCGTGATTTTTATAAAATGTAGTCACTGTTAAAAGACGTACATGTATAATATAAAAATATGTATACATGATAGGTGAGATCATGGAGGTATGAGGGAGATATACCTCCATGGTGAGATAATGGATGTTTATTAGGACTATTAGATTGTTAAAGTACAGTATGGTGAGGTGCCACCCTAAGATATATGGTAAAAACATGTAAATGTGAGTAAGATAATATAAATTATAGTTTAATTTCTTTCAAATTACACTAAATAATCAAAATCATAACTTACCATTTTTTGTTGGCAATGTCTCCGGTGTACTTGGTGAAGTCCTTCGAACCACTCCGACGAGATAGGGGAACTTCTTCAACGTACGAAGGAAGGAACTGATCAACTGGCGTCGTCACAGCCATTGCAAGAAATTTGATGTCGGACTAAAGACAGTGGTAAACTGCACTCGAGGGTAAATATACTTGGAGGTTTTGTATGATTGATGTGAACTTTTTGGACTCACAATTTGCACTGATGAATTTCCTTTTTCAACTGGGTGTTTTTATTGTTTTCGTGTTTACTAATTCCGACGTTCTATATCGGTGTTCGGTTCCTGGATGTGATTGGTTGGGTTCTACCTCAGACCACTAACGACTAGTAGTGGTCTGAGGTTCTATGCGTACCAAACTTAAAACAAAAGGAAAACAGTTGATGGAGACATGGAAGTACCGTTTATACTTCCATGGTGGAGACGACTTCACACTACCATTTGCTCACCTGACTAAACTAATTAGCATAATTAGCTATAGTTTTTCTTCCAGGAAGTACACTAGTTGTGAAAACTGTCACCACAGCGCTGAGAACAGGCGTCTATACGTTAAGTTATACCGCTTTGTTTCTTCACACTTGGAATAATACATTGTACTTTCTGTAAGTTTACCGATAAAGTTGTAACCAATTGTGAAAAAAAAATGTCCATCCAAAGCTGTAATGTATTGCCGAATAGTTGAAAAGTAGAAATTGCAGAATTGCACATGAAGAGATTTGTGGACAATCAACAAGCCGAATGATAATTACTATCACTTCAAGATGTTATATCCAGTAGCATACCTGTTAGTAGACTTCGACAACTATGGCTACTTGCACTATTCCGCTAGCTATCGTAACTGAAAGTTTTAGTTTTTGAATTTATGATCCGGTAATGTCTGTTAGCAAAATGTCCGTTGGGATGGCGGACTTATATAGTATAGTGAAGGGATATTCGTTCTCAAGTCTACAGGTAGGCTAGTTCCTTTAATGTTGTTCATTATTTTCTAACTCACAGGTTATGAAACGTGCAAACAGTAAAAGTAGAATCATAGCCCCTACGGTAAAATACACTTTTGAGTATGGCGTAATTGACATCTTTAGATTAATTACAACGAAAGTGATCAGCGTCATTCACGACCACGCCGCGAATTGCTCCAGAAGTTTATCATGCATCGGTATACGCGTACAGAAAACAGTTTCGGCGTCACTGCCAAATCAAACGATAATCAGTAATCGATGTATCATGTAACACCTTTTTCACTATTAGCATCAAAAAATGATAAAACATTGTACCTTTAACCAGAGTCATTTACCCGAGTCTCATAATGGGGTACGGTTGATTGTACTTAATGTATCTGATGAGAATCAAAAGATTTACCGCCCTTTTATATGTGAAGTATTTTTAGTGTGAATCAATTCGGAATAGGTGTGAAAGGGGGATCTTGAATAAAACGCCCAAGATATCGACACAATTGACAGGATGTAATGTACCTGTTTACCAATACGCAGTGTGCCGTGATCATGATGAACTATTTGACAGGTTAGAGTCTCGATCTCCCGTTCTCGCCGCAGTGGAGCCATGATTATCATTTTTGTCGGAGTCCCGTACAAACATTTTTGTAGGGCTACAAGGGAGCATGTTATTAGTACACCTAGATTGCAATGTTTCTTTTTCTGAGTGGGCCTTTACAGAAATACTAGACTACTAAATCTATGTGTCTATGTGTTGATGATCAGAATCTCGATACTTGTGTAGAAATCCTATTTCTTTCGATGACACCGTCCTGATTTATAAAATAAAGAAGAGACATATATAGCCTTACGTATCTTTGATTCTATCATAGACCCTGGTCATAAAGTAGAGACATATATAGCCTTACGTATCTTTGATTTTATCATGGACCCTGGTCATAACGCCACTGGTTCTCAACCATTGGTTCTCCACCATTCGAGTAAATATATAATGCAATTTCATCCGGTTGATACTTCGATGATTAAACGAAATCGAAAAAAAATTAATGAGTCATTAGTTGACAAAATTATCAAACGTTTTAGGTCACTGAGATCCGTAGAATCCTTCCTTGTCTGTGTGTTAGTTTGAGATCTACGATTGAACATAGTCTCTATACGACTGCTAGGATTGTACATTATGTCGAACATTAAACTGGCTGTGTTTTTAATTTTAAAAAAAACAAGTTTCTTTTTATCATATCTGATAATTCTGTATCACAATAATACAATATATACACACCATTGGATGACATGCACTTAATAAGACTTACACATACCATGGCCATGTACGGGGTAACGGTTAATTTATGGCTGGGTGTTAGCTATACAAAGTGTAAAATAAACATCACTGCCCCCACCCCGTCTTTTTGTATTACATGATACACACATTCAACGAATACAATTTTTTCACGAAATTACTCTGATATGACTTATGAAAGAAGTCTACGTGACACGAGACAATTCTAACGAAATACGAACCTTAATTAAACCGAATGATTGAATCCCACTGTTCGTGGTTGGGGGGGGGGGGGTCACTCTTGCACTGGGACAATTGAATGATATTTTGCATCTACGTAGTTGAAAATATATACGTGTGTTCAGTGTAACAAAGGTATCCTTATACATTTTTCTGGTACATGAGACTGTTTGACTTTTCCATCGTCAGTTTTTAGCATAACTAAAGACAGACATTTTCTAAATGAGATTTCCACACACTAACTTGTTGATCACATTCCCACAGACAAGTAAGAAACATTGCTAAGAAACAGGTGTCTGATTTGGTCTCGTTCGGTTGTCTCAATGTGATTGGTCAGAAAATGACTGCAACGTCACTGTGTCGTCACTACCTATTTCCCGGGTCTAGATCTTCTGAAGTTGTATATTAGTTTTCTGAGCGGCTATGTACAAATTGTACCTGTCATCTAGCAATGTTGTAAATATTCAAAACAGGTGCAGTTTTCAACAAGAATAAACCTTTTTTTCCCACAAAGTGGTTCTAAGGTTTGCGGTCAACTTCCAAAAAGTAAAACGGATTTTTTTGAAGTGGAGACAAACAAAGGGTATCACTTAGCGCTGTGGTGACAGTTGTCACAACGAATGTACTGTCTTCACAGAAAAACTAATTATGTTAATTGGTTTAGTCAGGTCTTGAAGAGGTGAAACCATAGATCCTTTCTTGTAGAATCTATGGTGAAACAAAGGATAGTGTGAAGTCGTCTTCGCCAACTGTTTCTTTTGTTTTAACTTTGGCACACGTAGAACCGAACCAATCACATTCAGGAACAGAACACCGACAAACAACGTCGGAATTAGTAAACACGAAAAGAATATAAATACTCGATTGCAAAGACAACTCCATCAGTGCAAATTCTGACTTCGTCTAGTTCACGTCAGTGTTACACAGTCGCTCTAAATCAGCAAGTTTACCTTCCAAGTATTCAGATACAAGTGTTTAGCAAAGTTTCCGGTCAGTCCGATACCACACATCTCTGCAATGGCTGTGATGACACCAGTAGAACAGTTCCTTCCTCTGTACGGCGGTGAAGTTCCGCTATGTAATCAGAGTGGACCGAAAAGCCTCACCAAGCACACCATCGCCGAAATATTGTCATCTCAGACCGGTAAGTAGTGGTCTGATATTTTCAGTGGTAATTTACTTCTTTTTAATATGTAGTACGGATCTAGTGATATCTCGTTCAGTTCAAGTAAACTCAGATCACTAACTTTTAGTGGGCTTAGAAGCAAATTAGTATTTGATTGCTCACTACAGAGACGTGGTGCCACTCCATGGTTTTATAAGCCACGCACAACCAACACCGTGAGAACTGGTTATCTGCGTCACGTTATAAAACATGGCGGTAGGACCCACGACAAACTTATACGAAGTGTACCTACAACAAACGTCCATCAATAATCAAGTTTATCACGAGTCAGTGAACTTGGTATATTTATTTCTGATACCGTTTCGCACAACATAAACTTTTTTCTTTCAGTATAGTCATCCTTGATGAGGTTCTATAAACTATCGTTACAATATTTATTAATACTGTGACGTAAGTGGAGTGGGAAAGTTTCCTTTGTCATAATTTCTAGAAACATTGAATTATGTGATTACAATCTGTCTTCGGCAGCATACGAATGAATTGTTAGTCACTATAGCCATGGAAGTACCACGTTGTAGCTATATATGTTAGTATATGCCTCCCTACTTTAGTGCCGAAATGACCCGTTACCAAATTCAGCTTGGAAGTAAAACCCACATTTCGAGATCCCTGAAAAAATGTTGACATGAGTTTTTGCTTGTTATAATGATACCATGGTCTAAACGTAGATGCAATACTCCATCGTATAGTGTCGGATAGTGTCGAAGCGGTCAGGCTCAATGTCCCATAGTCATTCATTTAGCGGGTTGTGCACACGTAACACGCATCAATACTAACGTAATGTCTTTTTTTCAACCCAGATTCTCCATGCAACGTGACCAGTACAACCGAATCGTCGAAACGTGTCCCCGATGCAACAGAAAAAGTCGACCAACTTATAACTGGACCCCCAAAGAAGAGACGTCGCCGAAGCCGAACTATTTACACCGAGGATCAACTAGATGCACTAGAGACGATCTTCGCCACCAATCAATACCCAGACATCGCAGATAGAGAAACTATAGCCGATGCCACTGATTTACCTGAAGGAAGAGTTCAGGTGAGTTTTAAAAAAAAAATTAAAATGGATGTAGAGTTAAGAATTAATCCCGTGTTTCCAAACCTGTGAGCTCAGTTTTTGTGTACAAACAAATATCTCCTGGTAGAAAAGGGTTGACAAATCATTGTGGTTCCAAAATATTTTTCGAATTAGAAGATACAAAAAAGTTTGTCCTTGCAGACTATGGAAGTCCATGTTCAGACTAAATCCAAACTCCATCGAGACTAGGAAAGTCTTCTTTTCGATCGGTCCATTCACCTGCTGCACATCGTGATATAACCAGGGAGATAAGATTATTTTTAAAAACGGTTCAGTTTTAAAAGGCGTTCGTTTTTTTAAATCCGCTCCAAAAGTCAAAAATTACTAGGCAAGTGTATGTATCATTCATGTCGTCGACACTTCAAAATTTTGTATCGGACATGTTGGTGTCGGATGTACTTCCGTTTTGCGATGCTATTGAGAAACTTGTTAATAGACCATAGACCCTACACGTATAGTGTCTATAACTAGACTTGTTAGTAAATCTCGTCTAACACCAACTACGTCACGGACCACACAATGTCGTACAAGCTCAATGAAGGCTTCATTCGTTATGGGGGGGGGGGGGGGGTCTGGCGTCAATGTGATTGCTGAACTTCATTTTCACACTTCTAAGCAAATTTCGACGGAAATTTTACTTCTTCAATGTTAACAGCTTATGTATTTACTACTGTTGATAATGATTTACTTCTAATAGTAATATGTGATATGGTGCTGGGTTTCTGGTAGTATTTTAATGTATTTACAATCAGGCTTTTACATTACACAGATCGTATGCGTAGTAGTGTGACCACTACAGTTTTCATCATATATAAATGGTGAGGGGGAGGGGTTCTCCTAAACGAACGGATGTTCGTTTGTTGAGCTTCACCGGCACAGTGCGATCATCCCGTTTTTCAATGCTTTAGATAGGCCACATTATACCACAGGGGCCTAGCCATTTTTTAAATACTTACTTTTTGTTTGTTTACTTTTACCTTTTAGAAAAACACACAATACTAGCTATAGGTTTTCAAGTCATTACTTTATTACATGGTACCTTGGGAGAAGATGGGATAAGTAAAAAAAATCATAAACAAATATGACCGAGTTCAAGTCCCTGTGATTATATTTGGGACTATATCAGAATCGTAATGCCCGAGGTCCATTGAAATCAAGCTGACGTTTCCGGTTATCATCCTCTGATATGATAAAAAAAGAAAGAATTATTTCTAATATGGAATAGTGTGTACTGTGTAGGTGTGTGCGTGGGATCGGCCATTTGCACAAATAGTGTGAAGTACTGCGTCCATCCGTAAATCGACCCGTCAACCCCCCCCCCCAACACAAACACACACACACACACACAAACACACACACACATTGTTAAGCATTGCGTCTAGTAACCATACGCGCTACAATCATCTCCACCGTGGAAGAGAGAGAGAGAGAGAGAGAGAGAGAGAGAGAGAGAGAGAGAGAGAGAGAGAGAGAGAGAGAGAGAGAGAGAGAGAGAGCAGAAATATGTCTACACGTATAGTAACTAGACTAACGCACCACTTCCTTTACTAATATTGTTGATAGTTAAAGTCATTTTTGGATGCGTTTCCTTTCCATTTGATAATATTCGGTATATGGTCTTGATTTACAGGTATGGTTTCAGAACAAACGGGCAAGAGTAAGAAGGGAAGAGCAGCAGTGTAGTCTAGAAGACACCCCAGCTGTCGTACAGAAAAGGCGCCGTAGATATGGTGTAGTAAAGCGTTGCAATCGTAAGGTGTCAACATGCAGTCAATCTTCATCAGTAAGTGAGACTCGTTCTGAGCCTGCTGATGAATCTGATGGCGAATCGTTCACCGACGTCACCAAAAAGCGCCGTAGATATGGTGTAGTAAAACGTTGCAGTCGTAAGGTGTCAACATGCAGTCAATCTTCGTCAGTAAGTAAGACTTCTTCTGAACCTGTGGATGCTTCAGACGACGAGTCGTTCACCGACGTCAGAGTATGTTCAGCCAATAGCCACCAAGATTCTGGAAGTATCAACATATTTTGCAGTACACGTAGATCAATTTCTTCCACACAGTCTCCGAGTCCGTTACCCATGGAAACATCCATCATACAAAATTCTATTGACCCTGGTAGCTATCACGAGCGGCCTTCAACTCCTGATTTTCCTGAAAAGATGAGTCTATCGCCGGAGATATCGACAGTCTGTCAAGTACCAACGACATCTATTTCGTATCCTTCAAGTCTTCACCAAAGTTACTACACCAGCAGACTAACAGGTGCCAATACACAAGTTACCTACAGTACCGTTAAGGAACGTCCCATCAACTACATCGGCGACACTTCGTTCAGAGCGGCATATCCAAACCTTTACCAGTCTTACCCGGTTCCAAGTCCCTTCAGTTCTTTCACTCCCTACCAAAGCACAGCTGCACCAATGTCATCGTTATCACAGAGACAGCCATCAACGTCAGCGGTTTTACAGAAACAACCACACGATATCCACTTTAACAACAACCACGCATCATCATTTTATCCTGTATCGGCTCAGCTACCGGATGGCCTACACACCGTGCCACAGTTTACGCCACCAACTTTACATCGAAAATTTACGTCTGACGAGTACATTGCAGCATCGGGTTTGATGAGCGCCATCTTCCGGTAAACTTTGATAGGATTTCATTTGTAATGCTGAACTTTGACACTTTATTTTATTTCATTTTACAGTAATGCTGTAAACGTCTTAAGTCCAATTCTACTCCTATTGCCGCTGGTTAGCATATTGTATATATATTGTTCTGTCAAAAGTTTGAACGTTGAATATTCATTTTGTGCAATTGAATACTGCTACCCTGTAACTTGGCGGTGTAGTAAAATTTCATACTTTATAACAGCGATATTTATGATTGTACTTTTGATTTTCGACGTCCTTTGTGTTAATTAAGTTAATTTGGTAATCATAATTATGGCACTTTATTGTTTGACAATATTAAAAACTGTTGTTAGTTCATATATCAGTTTTTCGTGTTTGTTTGTATGTATGTATGTATGTATGTATGTATGTATGTATGTATGTATGTATGTATGTATTTATTTGTGTTTGTTTGTTTGTGTATGTGTGTGTGTGTGTGTGTGTGTGTGTGTGCTTATCGGTTGATGTGATGGCAGTATTGTCTGTGAGCAATTTCATCCCATGTCGATGTGTGGATAACATTGCAATATTTAAATAAAGGTGTGTAAGGGAGATGGTATGTATGTATTTACCGGTATGTATACACGTATATGCTCTAACTGCAATTGATAATCGTTATCCGTACTGTCCATGCCACAGATAAGAAGGAACTTTTTTGTTTGTGTCCATGCTTACATGACGATAATTCAATTTTGGGTTTATCTACCTTTGTCCAAGCATGAAGGTCTCCCCTTATAACCTGCATGGTCCAATAATGGTCAGTATCGCCATAGTCAAGCCAGTTACGTGAATTCTTAGGTTCAGAAAATTAGTAACCAAGGTCAGTTTAAAGAATTGCGGACACCGTCCAAGTGGTGCATCTGTGCACAATCATAATGGTATTCACATCTGATTTGTAAACAATAAACAATTGTATAGTTGAATGACATCTAGGTAGACTAACAAAGCAATTAGTCTCAGACCACTAAAAGAAGTCTGAGATTTAGTGGAGCAATGGTCTCTAAACGTGTCAACATGTTAACTAGGTGCTAATAATGAGGGCGGTATACACAGCTAGTTGTTACTGCTAAGACAATAGGTGTTTTGTTTACCATTCTTCCCTGACTAAACAACCATTAACACCTTGGGGCATATATTCAGAGGAAACTGTCACAGGTAATCAAATCATTTCGTGATAAGATATGTCAAGTATAATCGATTTGACAAGTTTGAGTCATAGGTTAGTAATTATGTATTTTATTATCATTCATTAATTCATTATTGTTGTTTCTCTTTGGATGGCCAGATTGATAAGTAGTGCTCTCTCCAAGGTCTATTGTCCAAATTGTTTGTTGATCGTAGGGGTCATTTAATGTACATGTATGAATGCGATTCACTGTGTAACGCTGGAGATCGAAAAGTTTCCATGGATATAACCTTTGTGGTGACATTAATACATAATGGCTTGCCTGTAGGTTGTACAACATAATTTAATACTGCAAAATATGGCCAAAGGTTTGAAAGATTCATAGGGAATGGACAATGTGCTTCTTTATTTAATTCAGCCGCCGATCTTTGCTGGATTGGGGGCGATTGGTTGTGTAGTACACCCCGAGTTGAACACAATAGAGGAAATTAAGCTGTGCATGAACAAAAATGAGCACTGACGCAATTTATTGGTGCTTGTGTCTGTCTCTAGCAGAGAGTGATGCATATACATTATAATACAAATGTTGCATCATTGCATGTATGTGTATCACTGTATGTCTCTTGCAGAGTGGATTTTAATGTATACATTGTAATACAATTGTTGCAAGTATCTACATGGTATACTCTGCCCATGTTGTACAATCATGATATGATGCATGTTTTTTGTTTAGTCTGTCAAAATGATGACATGGTCTTTTATGTGTACGTAGTCCTTGTTAAGTAGATAACTCTGTAAGAGACAACCACTCACAACAACTGTATGTGTTCTGACTTTTGTTCCTGCACAGTTTTCTTTCTTCTGCTGTATTACTATAGGATATGTAACTTTGACGTTACCAGTTCCCGCCAGAAAGCTACAATATGATGACGCGGGCGGACTTGAAGCAAATACGTTCTCACTGTAATGCTAACCACCGTTTCAATCCTTCATCTCAAAGCCCATGCACACATCATACTCTGACACACAAAACAAAAACGATTAAAATCTTCGAAATCAATTAAAAACGTTCAATAATATCAAATAATTACGTAAAATCACTCGAAACAACGAGGATACTGGAAAATCGATTTTTCATATCCCATAATATGCTGACAAGTATGTCGTTCGGAACATGCAAAGATGTCGATGCAAAGTAAAATATAATTGAAAGAATTACGTACATAAATGAAAAGTCAATTTGACAATAGTTACTAAAATACGAATTGTCAACATTTCAGTTAAATATAAAAAAGGGTTCAAAATCGAAAAATCAATATATGGAAAGGGCGAGTTCGGAAAGACACCAATTTCACTGCGAGATAGCGCTCACAAAAACTAATGCTCGGCTGGGACATAATCAGCTGAGATAAATTGTTGGAACGCTGAGGGCGTCATCTGTGGCAGAGTGCTTGGTGCATACGATAGCTGACTTGAAAACGCGTAAAATGATGCGTGGTAGTTGTTGAAATACTGCTGTTGTGAGGCTACCGGTGTTGTATCTTCACAGGACGTGAAAGTACTTTGATGACTTGATATCGGGTGTGGGTAGTACAGACTGTAGGTGCCACTACATGTGGTGTAAGAAGAGTCTGCGACGTCACTAGTCGGATGATGTCGAGATGCGGGGAGGCTTGAAGTGAGACGACGGAATCATAGAGACAGAGCGTTCGTTGATGGCGCTGTATACGATCGGTGCGTCGACACCTCTGCCTAAGTATTGATTCTGGCTTGTATCTGGCGAGACCGACAATTCTTGAATGTCAGGGGTTACAGATGGTTCTTCAAAGGCATACTCATCATAGCCGGACTCGTGCTGAAACGTTGGTTGAATGATTAACGGTCTAGAATTCCCAATGGGTAGACTGGAGAATTGTGACGATCTACACATTTCGGAAATATCTGCAGTTGATGGTGGTTCATCAAAGGTGTTGACCTCATCAAGTTGTTGCCTGGGTGATGTTACCATGGGTAACACAGGGAAAGTCGAAAGTGAGGATATGGTTCTACTATCACTGCAGTCGTCGATACGATCTCGGTGGCTATTGGCTGACTCTTCTCTGACACCAGACCAGTGTGTGTGAACTTTAAGGGAAAATGACTACTGGTCATAAGGACCGACATGTAGCAAATACTGCTGGTCCTTAAGGAAAACTGCTGGTCCATACTCAATGCAGTTCACATTCAAGACCTGTATCTACCCCCCCACACACACACACACACACACACACACACTTACAGATCAAATTATTTTGAACTTTAATATGATACAACATATATTTTGATATACTAAAGTAAAAGAGAGTACAACAAATTGTTTACTATCCACTTCTATTTCATCAATCTGTTCTTACAATTGAAAATTTCCACTCACAGAGTCAAAAAATAACTTGGAAGCAGCGTGCGAAATTAACGCCGGTCCTTCGGCCCGAGACCAACAGATTTCCGTTCGGACCGACGGTTTTTCAGAATTACAACAACGTATCGGTCCTTATGACCGATTGAAATTTGGAGTAAATAATAACATTTATTCAAAGATATATCCAATTTCACCTACATGAATCTGATCTTGTGTTACCTATTTTACTCTCGACATCTCGTTCAAGTCAAGCGGCACAGAGCTAGCTCGCTACGTGTTGTTGCCAATGTTGATATCATGTCTACATGACGTAGCATGCAGCGTCTAATCATCTGCGTCTTAGACATTCAGACTCATTTTACGCATTCAGCGCATACGTCTTTTTCCGCCATGATATCGTACTCATTTAATCATTGTTGTAAAGTTTACTGCTCGAAGTGTATGAAACTTTTAACGTGTTTGAGACAGTTCCACGTTGAATGTATAAAGTATGTGGCGATATTTAGAAGGCGGCAATGAGCTTCCGAAGAAAAAGACGAAACATACACTGTTTTTTAAAGGCTGGTATAGCCGGTAAATGTTATTGGGTTTCCCGATCAATTTACCGGAGTTCCCCATGTCTGTTGCCGCGATCGAAAATGGCGTTTTAACTGATAAAGAAGGCAGGTACACTTCGTAAGATATCTCCAGTACGATAGTTTTTTTTTGTAAAAACAGTAAAAAAAAATGCGTAGTCTGATTGCTTTCAATTTGATGCATATGATAATGTACGTCCTGTCATGTTGTAATCAACGTGTAGACTTAGAAATGTTGCATTTTTGTTGCCATTGTTGTATCTGGAAAATTACTGCATCATGCCAAACACGGGTACATAGTGGATGACACATTATAGTACAGTTACCATATCACGTTCCCACGTCAAAAAAACTCGCACTTTAAGACATGTTTAGCCATTCTCTTCATCATGGTCAGATTTCTTACACAAACAGTCAGAGACGATACTCAATACACCACGGTAGGGTATACGGGTAGGGCTTTATGGGGGCTTCATTACATATGTAAAGACCGAAGGAAGACGAAACCGCCCCGTGTCACTGAGTGGATGGAAATTGAAATAAAGCAAATACACAGTTTTCAAGAGGGATAGTTACGCGATAAAACTTTCTGCTATGATGTGAATGTGTGGGTCTACGTTCGATAAGAGTTGGAAAGCTACATCAGCTGTTGCCACAGACGATGAATCTGACTTTGGATTATGTGATTCAGAATTTAGTGAATCGTACAGAGAGGAAGGAGAGGACTGTGATCTCTTAGAGATTGCAGATAATGTAGATTTATTGATTCATTCACCCATATTATCTACAATCTATGGATCTGTATTTCTATGGTGGAATGAATACATTCAGTCTCAGACCACTATAGTCTATAAGAACAGAATGAATATGCAGTCTCTAGCTGGGTTCATAGTTACAAATGAAAATCTTTACTCACAGAGTCAAAAATTACTTGGTTGGGAATCCAAAATTTACTTTTGACTCTGTGAGTGGAAATTTTATGAAATAATAGTGGATAGTGAACAATTCGTTGTACTCTCTTTCACTTTTATATCTAAAGATATGCTGTATCATATTAAAGTTCAAAATCATTTAGTCTGTAAATGGGAGAGGGGTGTAGATACAGGTAGTGAACATGGACTGCATTGAGTATGGACCAGCAGTTTTCCTTAAGGACCAGCAGCATTTGCTACATGTCGGTCCTTATGACCAGTAGTCATTTCCCCTTAAGTTCACACACTGCTTGGAAGCAAATTTTGGATTCGCAGCCAAGTAATTTCTGACTCTGTGAGTAAAGATTTTCATTTGTAACTATGAACCCAGAGACTATGAATATTGATTCTCGCATAGTCTGTTCCTACTATAGTGGCCTGAAACTGAATGTATCCATTCCACAGAAATACAGACCCATAGATTGTAGATAATATGGGTGAATGAATCATTAAATCTACATTATCTGCAATCTCTAAGAAATCATAGTCCTCTCCTTCCTCACTGTACGATTTACTAAATTCTGAATCACATAATCCAAACGTCAGATTCATCGTCTGTGTCAACATCTGATGTAGCTTTCCCACTCTTAGCAAACGTAGACCCACAAATTCACCATAGTAGAAAGTTTTGTCGGATAACTACCCCTCTTGACAACTATGTATAACCGTCGGTTATTTCCATATGTGACCATTTCGGGGGGGGGGGGGGAGTGTTTGGTTGGTCGTTGGTTTGTTGTCGTTTACTCATGTATGTATCTACTCATTTGTCAGTTTATTTTGTTTGTTTGTTTGTTTGTTTGTTTACTTGTTTATGTGTTTGTTTGTTTGTTTGTTTGTTTGTTTGTTTACTTGTATGTTTATTTTGTTTTGTTTATATTTGTAAACAGAACTAAATGAACCTGAGCACCCTGTGGTCACACTAGCTCAATATTAAAAACGAACTTCATATTCGCACATCTAACCAAATTTCATAAACTTTCACATGAAAACCTTCAATGATAACCGATTCTGTGTTTACTACTGACATGTTAATAAGTTGATTACAAGTGTCTGCTAATGTGGTCTGCATGCAGTGCTGAGTTTCCGGTAGTATTTGAATGTGTTTACCATCACGTTTTAATACATTGCATCGATCGCAGTGGTGGCCACTACAATTGTCATCACATGTCACATTGGTTTACGTCATTTATAAACGTGTAGATGTCGCACTTGTGAATGTTCGTGTAGGGGAGTGGGATACGTAGTCTCGGTGTTACCCAGCCTCTCACCACTTCCACGGGGAGCTTTGCCTAAGAGACCACCCCAAACTCGTCTGGACGGTCGCTTCGAAGAGCCCCCAAGAGTCGGTGAGAATCTGGGTAACCGAGACTAGGGGATATGGGTTTTGTCGTTCGTTTATTGACCTAAAGCTTGTACGACACTGTACGATCGTCCTTTATATAGACTATATATCATTACCATCTGAAATTACTAGTATGAAATTAGGCAACCCTTTTTGAAATTTGATGATTGGTTCCTAAAACTAAGACATAACAGGAAAGTGGCCGCGGTTCCTACAAAGTTTCGTCTATCTACTGTCCAATCAGGGAAGATGTCTTATCAGTGTGTTTATAGACCGCGAATGAAGTTTCTGTAGTTCGAGCCCTAAAGTGGACTGACTTCATATATTCATTTTAGGTGCGATATCAATAGTTTGTAGGATAAAAAACTAAAATCATTTACTTTGGGGTGGGGGAGGGGTTGAGCCATTTTACTTTTAATGGATCTGCTTGTAAACTAAATGCAAATATTTCCAAAACAAATGTCGTCAAATTGTGAAATAGAGGAATATTTGCTATCGTAAATGTATCGTGTAAAGTATCAACTAAAGAACCATGCATTTCTCTCACTACATACTGGCTTTGTATTCATAGTACTACATACTACTACATACTGGCTTTGTATTCATAGTACTACATACTACTACATACTGGCTTTGTATCCATAGCACTACATACTACTACATACTGGTTTTGTATTCATAGCACTACATACTACTACATACTGGTTTTGTATTTATAGCACTACATACTGGCTTTGTATCCATAGCACTACATACTACTACATACTGGTTTTGTATTTATAGCACTACATACTACTACATACTGGCTTTGTATCCATAGCACTACATACTGGCTTTGTATCCATAGCACTACATACTGGCTTTGTATCCATAGCACTACATACTGACTTTGTATCCATAGCACTACATACTGGCTTTGTATTCATAGTACTACATACTACTACATACTGGCTTTGTATTCATAGCAATACATACTACTACATACTGGCTTTGTATTCATAGCACTACATACTACTACATACTGGCTTTGTATCCATAGCAATAGATACTACTACATACTGGCTTTGTATCCATAGCAATACATACTACTACATACTGGCTTTGTATTCATAGCACTACATACTACTACATACTGGCTTTGTATCCATAGCAATACATACTACTACATACTGGCTTTGTATTCATAGCACTACATACTACTACATACTGGCTCTGTATTCATAGCACTACATACTACTACATACTGGCTTAGTATTCATAGCACTACATACTACTACATACTGGTTTTGTATTCATAGCACTACATAATACTACATACTGGCTTTGTATCCATAGCACTACATACTACTACATACTGGTTTTGTATCCATAGCACTACATACTACTACATACTGGTTTTGTATTCATAGCACTACATACTGGCTTTGTATCCATAGCACTACATACTGGCTTTGTATCCATAGCACTACATACTGGCTTTGTATCCATAGCACTACATACTGGCTTTGTATCCATAGCACTACATACTGGCTTTGTATTCATAGTATTACATACTACTACATACTGGCTTTGTATTCATAGCAATACATACTACTACATACTGGCTTTGTATTCATAGCACTACATACTACTACATACTGGCTTTGTATTCAGAGCACTACATACTACTACATACTGGCTTTGTATCCATAGCAATACATACTACTACATACTGGCTTTGTATTCATAGCACTACATACTACTACATACTGGCTCTGTATTCATAGCACTACATACTACTACATACTGGCTTTGTATTCATAGCACTACATACTACTACATACTGGTTTTGTATTCATAGCACTACATAATACTACATACTGGCTTTGTATCCATAGCACTACATACTACTACATACTGGATTTGTATTCATAGCACTACATACTACTACATACTGGCTTTGTATTCGTAGTACTACATACTACTACATACTGGCTTTGTACTCATAGCCCTACATACTACTACACACTGGCTTTGTATTCATAGTACTACATACTACTACATACTGGCTTTGTATTCATAGCACTACATAATACTACATACTGGCTTTGTATTCATAGTACTACATACTACTACATACTGGCTTTGTATTCATAGCACTACATAATACTACATACTGGCTTTATATTCATAGCACTTCATAATACTACATACTGGCTTTGTATTCATAGTACTACATACTACTACATATTGGCTCTGTATTCATAGCACTACATGCTACTACATACTACTACATATACTGGCTTTGTATTCATAGTACTACATACTACTACATACTGGCTCTGTATTCACAGACATAGCACTACATACTACACTACTACATACTGGCTTTGTATTCATAGCACTACATACTACTACATACTGGCTTTGTATTCATAGCACTAGATACTACTACATACTGGCTTTGTATTCATAGCACTACATACTACTACATACTGTCTTTGTATACATAGCACTACATACTATTACATACTGTCTTTGTATACATTGCACTACATACTACTACATACTGATTTGAGATTGATTCTTTTGTCTGAAACGTTAATTTAATATTTTGGCCAATTTAGTTAGAGGGGGGGAGGGATGAGGTGGGGTGGGGTGGGGGTGATCTGAGGCCTAACATCAAGAATTTAGTATTTTATCCTACATTGAACTATTGATTATGCCCCTTTAGTTATTGTAACTACATAATGCGATAGATCTCATGTGCATTACATTAACCCCTATTTAGTTCATTATGTGTGAAAAGATGTACATACATACATATATATATATATATATATATATATATATATATATATATATATATATATATATATATATATATATATTTGTGTGTGTATGTGTGTGTATGTATGTATGTATGTATGTATGTATGTATGTATGTATGTATGTATGTGTGTGTATGTATGTATGTATATATATATGTGTGTGTGTGTATGTATGTATGTATGTATGTATGTATGTATGTATGTATAGAATGATGACTAATTGGTGAAGTTAATAAATATCACCCATTTGTCTAATTTTTCCTGTGCAATAACACCTTCACAATCATGTTGTTTGATATATACAAGATCAAAAGTGTTAGTCGCATTTGTACACACTAAGGCGACCCATCATGCGAATCATGTACTTAAATCGTTCAAAAACAACTTAAATTCATGCTTGGCTATTCTTCACAGTCAGTTGAAAGACTGAAATTAGTAGAAATTCGTTTTCACAAATGTCGGTGAATGGTTGAAAATCAACAGCTCAATACAATCGGTGATATTGACTCGTATTACACCTAATCAGACTCCATGTGAAGGACCAGGAAGGAGAGCCGCAAGGTAGTTGCCGTAGGCTCAGTTACCTACTTGTCAAGTTTCACCTTTAATGTGCGTAGTTTGCCGCCCCTTCGTTGATGTTTTACTAGACATAGAGAGACTGTCACAATCAACGTTTGTATAAGTCGAGTGTGCTTCACTGGCGTGTTTCATCTCTGTGTTATTACACAATTTTCCCCCAATTGTCAGATGCAGTATGATCAGTTTTGTTTAAGCTACCGAAAACCAAAAGTTGAACATTTAGTCTTTGAAAAAAAAAAAAAGCTTAAATAATGTTGGTTTTTAGGCCTAATAAAAAAATTGTGGTTCCGGTTACGCTCAATCAGAACAGGTGGGGGTAGGTAGTTTTTTTTATTTTTTTTTAATTTATTTATATTTTCTGTGTGAGTGTCTAGTTCAGGTTTTCCACTGTTTTCCAAATGGTCTCTGCGTTATTTATCTCTTCCTATCACATGTACAGCCATTACAGATTGGAAGAACAGTTTTAGAGTGTCTTTTTAAGTTGATGGCAGTTTCCGCATCCACTATTTCTCATGAGATTTCACAATTTTTGCGGTTTTATTATTTTTTTCTCGAATACGTAAAAAAAAAATTAGCGTCGGCAGTGAAAAGCTAGGTGGGGTCGGGTAACCGGATCCAAACAATTATCTTCTTACGCCTTATATAGCGCTTTCCCATTCTGTGGGAGCATACAATCCATTGCAGCCTTTATAGCGGCATATGGTTAAAGCATTCACGTCAATTGCAACCTCTATCATACCAGGTCCCCAATTGTACAACTGGGTTGACTGAGGCACAATTGTGGCGCAAATCTTGCTCAAGAACCATATATTCAGAAACAAACGGCAGCAGCGGTGCTCGAACCTTTGCAACATGCAGATTCAAATAAAGCCAGCCACTCTAACGTACCATTCGCCTATCATGACTCGATATATTGAATAATGTGTTGATTCAATGTGGGATGAGAAAAGACTGACGATTTCCGTGACAACAAGACGGCGAACACTTAAATTTCTTTTCTCGTTCCAAAGTGACCAGGAACACGCTTTCATAATTTATGGCAAAGTTTGGAGAGAATTGAACAACTGGTGTTTAGGGAAATCTATCCGCTAGGCGTATTCTGCTATAGCTTATTGACGTCTAAGCACTCTCGTATGAATACATACAGCTATTGCTACACACAGCCACCGAATTAAATCTTTTAATGAGAGAGTTCAACAAATTGGAGCAAAGCGAGTAAACAATTTTCTCTTTCTCATTGTACAATACATCTAGGCGTGTTCTTTCTTCTTGTTACAATAGAGAGTTGTCGTGATGAAGTCTCAGGAAATTACTCTCCTTCCGTGATACAGAGCAAAACCTCAAGGTAATCATGTTATTGAAATGATCAAGTGACAAATTCAATTGCGGGTGATTAGGAATGTTGTGGTGTTGATCATGTCTATTTCCTCATCTAACGAAATACGATTGTCTATAGGAACCATTCTGTTGCATTCGATTCCCCGGGGTTCCGGATCATAGATCAGGATAAATGCTATAGATACGTACATAGGAGTCACGGTGTATATGTGTGTCGTACTCTAGATTGAAACGGGGGTTATGCACTTCTTTCCCCAGGCGTGACATAGGAGACTCCTTTCTTATGCTAGTATATATCGGTATATGTACGAAATTCATAATTCATTCTGAGGTGGCAAAATAGAAGGCAACTATTTTTTCCAAGCTGTTGAACTCTCCTTAAAGGATTCAAATACGGGGTGTGTGTAGCAATAAATAGCTGTATGTATTCATGTGAAAGTTTAGACATCAATCTGCTTGTAAATAAGGTATCATAGTACAATACGCCTAACGGATAGATTTCCCTAGTAACTTCTTCTCTCTTTTTTTTTGAAACTCTTTTGATAAATCTACATCTACGAACAATTTTTAACCAGTGCAGGTGGTTTTAAAGTGATGTAAGCTAGTGACAACATGTAATTATGTAAATGTATTATGGTTGTGAATGTTTAACTCCAGATCTGTACTTGGAAATTGAAAGACAACATTCCCTTTTTGAATAGGTGTTTACCTTGTCATGAGTAACAAAGACAGACTTTGGCCAATATTCAACACAAATGCATACACTATCCCGTGAGTTTAATTTTGTTACAGGTAAACCATGGTTAACCTATGTATTCTCTTTGTTAACGCACACCATCCACTTCTTCTGTTAGTTATATGCACAAAGTACATACATGTACACACACATCACAAATACTGATGTCATAGCAGTAGTCGGCAATAAATCTAGCCACAAGTACTTTTTAGTGTCTAGGCGTTTCAATACTGATTTTAAAGTACATTCGGGACGTGTATGATGAGCTAATATTGTCGACGACAAATTGTTACCAAATGAATATTGGCACATATAAGTAAATTTTCTATTCGGTACTTACGCGGAACAGATAAATGGATGTACGCACAATAGAATAATTGGACATAAGCTACAACGAGCTAATGACGAGGGACAATTAATTAGCTGTCATTATGACAGACGAATAAGAGGCACACGCGTAGTTGATGAGTATCTCGACAGGAGACGGTCGGAGTGACATCAGACGGCGTGCTGAGCGTTGATTGGTCATACTCTATGCAGAAACCCTAGTGGCCGCCTTTGATATTGGACTTCACTGTGACACTAAGATATCTACTGGACATAAATTAAGATATTGCAAAATACTTAGTAGTCGTTGTTGTACGACTGGGATTTGGATAATTGGTGCGTGACTTGTAGCTCTGTTATCCCCTGTACTTCGAATCCACAAACTGCTGTATAGATTTAGTGGGCTTAAAGGTTCATTTTTGTTTTTTGAAAACTGATATCTCATAATAGGTGGTGATCGTGCGAACTTTTATTTTACGGGCATATTTAATACTCATTGCTGATGGAGTCACAAGCTACCGCTCGAGACAGCGACAAAGATTCCAGCGATGTCTGTGGTTCGCTGACTTCACATGGAAAACAAAACCCTGAAGTTAGTACCAAGCGAAGTTCTACGTCGTTCACGATTGAGAACATTCTTGGAATCACGATTGCGGTCGGGGACCACGGTGGTGAACGACGGAAGGAGGAACCACACCGGACCGCCAAATCACACGATGAACCGTTGTCAACCAGTGCATGTGACGATGATCGCACAGACAAAGGATCCCATCGTTTCAAAGAGTATTCCATTGATTTGAAAGGTATTTTTTTTAAACTTTTTTTTATCAGTCTATGCTCAGTAAGACCGCTTTCGGACAATTTTCTTGGCATTTACAGAGTTAACATTATGTACATATTAAACTAGTTTTATTTTATTTTTGTAAAAAATGAAATCTTGATTTCGACTTGGTCGAGACAGCAAGTATATTACAGTATATTACAATTTTTCGTATATGTTTTACGGCTACCGAAGGTAACCACACTTATCCTGTTTTGCAAAGTTTTCTGGCTTGAAACCATAACAATCATGATTACTGCGACTCCCCATCACAAACAGAAGGGAAGTAATAATTAGATTTTTCAGTTAATTTTATCTGAACTTGTGAAATATTGATTGCTTTGATTTTGTTTTTTCCACATTCCTAAATGTTGTATCAACAGTTCCAAAATAACCAGGGACGGGTGTACATCTTTGTAAGAGAGAGAGAGAGAGAGAGAGAGAGAGAGAGAGAGAGAGAGAGAGAGAGAGAGAGAGAGAGAGAGAGAGAGAGAGAGAGAGAGAGAGAGAGAGAGAGAGAGAGAGAGAGAGAGAGAGAGAGAGAGAGAGAGAGAGAGTTAATGAGACAGACAGACAGACAGACAGACAGACAGACAGACAGACAGACAGACAGAGGAATAGAGGGGTGAAGGGGAGTAACAGAAAAGGGGTTAAAAGGAGGAGGGCCCGGGTTGGCTGTGAAAGATGTTAGCTATTAACAAAGGAATTTGAAATACTGTCAAAAACATGTTTAAAGCACCTAATTCACCAGACCTTGTGGCACGGATCAACATTGCAATGTTAATCCACCTAGACAGTTTTGGGTATAAGACGTAGACAATGGAGTGTGACACTGGTCTGGTCAATTCTCCTCAAATGATCGTAATAGCTGTACACAAACCAACTTGAAGATGAGTACTTAGAGGAAATGGCGTAAACCGGCAAACAGATTTTCGTACACAACGATTCCTCCGTCTGAGTTCATCTTCCTCGTTGTTTCTGAAAAAAAAAATGTATACATATTAATGTATTAAAATGAAACTGCAATGTCATGTCTGTTTCAATTTTTTTTCACCGAAAATAACATACACAAGAAGAACTTATACAACGTATAGTAGTTTGATATTTTCTGATATTTTCTATATGAGCTGATAATAATCAAATGTATTGGGTTTTGTTAATGACACATAGTCATAGTTTTTTTTTGTGCGAGATGACGATAACAACGCATTTTCATAACCACAGACCATGTCATTGTTGTACCGAATGCGTTGTACTGATGTATAGTCATCAGAAGAAAGGATAAACTAACAAGAAAACACTGCCACAGATTGAGCAAGTCATTGATGGCTAGATTCGTGCAAAGTGTAACAACGACGTAGTGTAGTCACAGACAAACGCTATACTTTCATTGAGAGATAGAATAACATGGACAGAGAATCACAGATCGATCGATCGATCGATCGATCGATACATAGATAGAAAGATAGAAAGATAGATAGATAGATAGATAGATAGATAGATATTAGATAGATAGATAGATAGATAGATAGATAGATAGATAGATAGATAGATAGATAGATAGATAGATAGATAGATAGATAGATAGACAGAGACATACATAATTCTTTAGGTCGTGTTCCGTTACACAATGCCAAAGAAAACGTCTTACTCTAAATACAGCAATCTTACGTCACAGCCTCAAAGACACCAGTATGCATACATCCTCACCAAAAAAATTATCAATGAAAGGGAAAAATTCACGCTTGAAATTATAGTGTAGATAATATGGATTGCACAAAGAGAAAGGGATACGACAGCAGATGTTATCGTGATAAGAAGATCGAGTCTGAGCCGTGTTTTCTTTATTCCCAGAGAGGCTTAAAAACACAACTGAAACACCTTTCACTTGTAATCTTCTAATTGATAATCTCAATTATATTTTTGGCGAGCTATTACCAATTATAATGACTGTACAGGGGATGATGAAGTGCTTTAATTACGGCTAGTTGACCATCGCCACACTTACTCGTGGGGTGCCTTCCTTAGTTTCTGCCCATCCAGAAAAACAAAGATGGGGGATCCAGTAAAATTGCCAGTTTTCGTGTCTTAGTTGGTTCAAATTTCCGAAACATTCCCCCCTTTTTTTTTACTTTCAAAGAAGGGTGGACTGGGTTTGGGTAAGAGATGTATCAATATTTTTAAAACATGACTAATTAGTAAAGCCAGTTAATGAATTCAGTGTTAATTAGTCTCCCAAAACCAACATTGAAATTGGGCGTAATGAGTTACTTCATTCACAGCCAATTGACCGTACAACAATTTGTTCAGCATATCAATGCTAATTTACCTGTTCCTTTAGCAGACTAATTTAGAACAAACGAATACACAATGGCTGATACAAAGTTGCCATTCACGTACCAGTCAGAGGGGGCAGAATAGTCTAAAGTACTCCTATTCACTCTATGAATAGTAAAATCATTTATCACCGCTGATCATTCTTTCAAATGGTTGGGAAACGAAAGAAAGAATTCCTCCCGTGGCACAACGCCCCTGAAGCTTCTTTCTAACATTGGTAAGATCTAATAGAATCCACAACAAGGTTGCTCACTTTGGCTCGCCTTTTACTCCCCTTCTTTGTCTGCGATTCTACAATCTGATTGTGAATGGCGAACGAAACACAAGTCCCACCACCCTCCCTCCACGTGTCTATACGATACAATTAGTAGTCTTAAAGATTACAAATCATAAAGAAGATTGTACAAAGAACATTAATTCATTGTTTCATGATAAACCCACAAGTTTGAATGAGACATCCAACAGGTAGTACCTCCTACCATTTTCACTCAATAGAACTTGGCGTGTTTTTCTTTCATCTGGGAGATAATAAGGCTTTAATTAGTTCTTGTTCTCGTTTCCCTCCACCAGATATACGGTTTGAAAACAGACTACCGTCACACCACACGCGCTCAAAACCTGACGACGAACACACATCATTATTACAGGACGACTACAACGTCTCTGTAATGCACTTGACCGACGAGGCTGGCAAATCTGTATCGGAGGAGTCGGAGATCATGAAAGGAAAGAAGACCCGACGCGCCAGGACGACGTATACAACTTCGCAGTTAGATGCACTTGAGAGAATCTTTCAACAAGAACAGTATCCTGATTTAGTGATCAGAGAACAAATAGCTGATAAGCTAAACTTGGATGAAGAAAGAGTACAGGTAAAAAAAAGTCCATGAATCCCCTAGAAAATTATCTTTTCATGCACTTTAATTAATTTTGTCCATGAAGGAAGTTAAGTTCTTGCTGTTATCAGATTGCTCAACATTACGAACTATTGATATGAATTTTCAGGACAAAAATGTCTAACACAAAAATCATGAGAATGATGAAGATAATCTTTCCGACTAAATTCAATTGTTTGCTAAGAGTCTGTTATTCAATTCTTACAAAAATCAAAAGACTTCTGGTGCGGGTAAATCGTCGAATCATTAAAGAACCGAACTACGTTGAAATTGGCGTGAATGTCTTATAATAACATTAATATATAAATTATAATATAAATGTTTCCAAAATCAGTCCGAAAACATGCACATGTATTGTTGAATGAATGGGTTTTAGTTGATGGGTCGATAAGTAAGTCTCTAGGAAGAATGAAGACGGATTACTTAAGTTGTCATGACGCTGTCAGCATTACTTGTTTTGTTCTCAGATACCGTTTCAAAAAAAAAACAAGATAAAAAATACAATTACTGAACATTATTGAAACAGAGGTGAAATTGTATGACGTGGTTTAGTATATCAACTCTAGATTGACAACAGACGACATCTGCCTCCGGTTTTTTCAGAGTTTGTGATGTGATGAATATCAAAATGATAACTAAGCGTGTCGCGACATGAAACCGCAGCTTCACTTTGTTTTCATCTAACATTGATATTTTTTTTACTGTTGTCTTTATATAATCAGGTGGCTTCACACCAGTTTTGAGCATTATTGTTACACGCCTGATAAACGCATCAAATTTGGGATGAATGTTCCTACGGACCTACTTATTGATTTTAGAAGGGGGAGCCCTCTTGAATATTTACATAAATTTGCATAAATCAGTAAAATTAGAAATGGCCACCAACAGTCTTGACAAATCCCATGTTTCTGGCATCAAAATTGACGTTCACGTTCTTTGGGAACCTAGTTTTGATATTTGTCTCGGAGTCCTGCAGAATATTTGCATACATTTGCATAAATAAGTGATTTTTTTTTTTCAAAATGGCTACGATCAACCTGGAACAATTTCTATGTTACAGAGAAATAACACCGTGTTCCGTATTACCTAATCACATATTTAGCCTTAAGAGCCCGTTTAAAAATTTGCATAAATCAGAAAAAAATAAGGTGGTCACTATCAAATACATACTGTATTTCTGTGAAATAGCTTAATTTGCAAAAATTCATAATTCAAAAAATTCATGAATTAAAAGCCCAAAATGTTTCTTTAGAACTATTTCTTGATAATGAGCAAGAAAAGAACCCTAAATAATTTACATAAATGTGCGTAAATCTGAAAATTCAGAATGTATTGCTACAGTTTCAAAAAGGACCATAGTTCTGGTAAACAATATGCTTTTGGCAGCTCAATCATTAAATCTAGGGCTCTTTTCATAATATAAACTACTATACCCATTTACTGAAAATGGTATTTTCCTCCTAATATTATAAGAATAGTGTCATGGAAGAAGAATTCAGAATTCAGAACTCTTTTGAAAAGCTCTGGAAGAATGTAACTGTCTTGGAAAGCTAGTGATTGTAAGAAAAAACACCGTATGACGTCACAATTTTACCCGTAAATTCTCACCAGAATGTATTTTAAAAAAAGTTCAGTGTCGATGCCAAGATGCCCTCTGACTTCACTAATTTATACACGATGCTCTTCTTCACAAACTGACTATGACTGCAATCTCTGCTGTAGCGTCAATGTGAAATATGAAGAACTTCTAAAAATTACTTTTATCTTGCCATTCTGGTAATATAAGCGCAGACAACAATTTTCAACATTGGAATCATAGTTATATTATGAAAACAAACCTCTCTTTACTTCGCTGCTGAGGAATACAACATATCTTTACTAGAAATATGAGATTTTTCCAGTTTGACAGCATATAGTTGACTTTTATTGATGTATTCAAATTTATGTATTCAAAGACTGTGCTTGGCTATTATTATATAGATCTTAATGAACACTCATGGCAGATTTGTTTTTTGTTTCAATTTTAAATTTTGCAGAAATATGATTATTTTAAACTGATGGCAGCCATTTTTAATTTGACTGATATATGCAAATGTATTCGAATTTTCACGGGGGCTTCTAAGCTAAAATCAATGAGTAGGTTTTGAGGAACAATCGTGGCAAATTTGGACGAACATCACAAAGCGTTAAACTTACCGTTACAAACGTATCGCCAGGTGTTCAATTCCTGTAATAAATCAAGTGTCTTGTTTCGTGATTTATGAGAGAAAGACTTTATTAAGAATAATACACAAGTTGATCTTTGAAAACAAGTCAATTACGAACAATTCTTATTAATATCGCAAGAGTCATCGAATAAATGTCAGAGTGTTTCACAACCTTCTTATGTATTAGCACTTCGTTGCATCATGTTGCCCGTAATGATTTATATAGCGTCACAGATGCTAGATGTACGACCAGCTGTCTTTACAGCTAAAATGATGTAGGCTTGGTGTTTCACTCATGCAACATGACATTTATCACACACCCTTGGGCAACTTCTAATGCAAAAGAAACCATTATATAGGTGCCGCGCACAGAGGAGATGTAGAAGTAGTCAAGTTGAAATGTCGATTATCAGTTGGAAAAAAACAAAACAATTGAAGCCATTAAAATCATCAAGTCCAAGTGTAATGTTTTCATTAGAAGCTTGTTTTTGCTGCACTATGAAAGAATAGCAATGCTTGTCAATGTTCAATGTCAGTGTTCAATTGTTAGTCTAAAGTCGAAATATGTCTATCTTTGTGTCAAAAACGTAATGTCCCATGAGTGAAACACCAAGCTTACATCATTTTAGCTATATATGTGACTTCGCCATACGAAATACACTACCTCTAAGTCACTAAGACATCACATCAAGTTTATAATTGAACTCAATTTCACGTTGAAGAATCACTTATAGGACTTAGGATGAATATTCTGATGTTTGTTTGTTTGTTTGCTTGCTTGCTTGCTTGTTTGTTTGTTTGTTTGTTTGTTTGTTTGTTTGTTTGTTTGTTTGTTTGTTTGATTGTTTGTTTTATTTATTTACGTGTCCTATGTGGGCTTACCAAGTGAACATTTCGTTCAATACAAGTACGTGTACCGTATAAATTAAAGAGTTGCCACATCCAGCCAACTGAGCTTATAAGACGCAAAAGAACAATATAAATATACATATTGAAAATAAATACTAGAGAAAATTAATCATACAGTGTGCTTTTTCTCTTTTCAAAAGCCTTATAAATAAAGTCAGCAGAAAAATTCCCGAACTTAGTAATGAGTAAAGAGAGTTTTATCTTGTATACTTATATTGTGATATACCATACACTCTACACATGTAGCGTTAATAGACGTACTACTAGTAACTTGACATGGCATGATCAGCGTTATGATATCAAATACAGATGTTCTAAAAGTTAATTTTGGGCTTTTTATATATATAATCTTATTTATTTATCATTAAACATGACATATGGCAAATACGTGTATGTGTATACGCAAAATATCTTTGAGTACCCATTACCTTTCCCTCATGGCATCCACTTCCCCCCCCCCCCCCCGAACTATGTATGTGCAAATTAATTACCAGTGACCCCTGGTCGTGTCTAATAACTAAATAATGGCTCCCCGGTGTATGTTTTTTTGTCATATTTTTGCATAGATTTGGTTCCAAAATAGACGAGCTAAGTTTAAAAGGACACAGAAAGAGGGGCGTGTTATGTGGATGCGACAGCAAATTTATGGTTTTCGGCCGAACTATGTACATCCAGCTAACGATTTCATGCAAAGCGCATTCAACGGGAAACTCCACGCCTTGACACCCCCGAGAATGGAAGATAGCGTCCTAAAACAACGAATCGAGGGCTACTCTGCAAATCTGCTTACTTATCCAAGGTATGGTATTCACCATTTGGTGTAGGAGATCTGAGAGAAATAGAAATATGAATTCAAATGAACTCAAAATTAAAATATTATAAATACATATAACATATAATGTATGATATTTTTATAATATATAAGGTATAATGTATGTGATATATAATATATAATTATATATATATATATATATATATAACTCGGTGAGTATCAATCTGCTAAGACAGTGCTCTATACCGCAGTGGCTGATTCCAATAGTTTTGGTAGTTCTGGAACTCTTTCTTGGTTGTAACTCGGAGTTTCACGCATAGTGCGATCATCAGACAACAGACAACAGACAATATATATATATATATATATATATATATATATATATATATATATATATATATATATATATATATATATATATACATTTGTATATATATATATATATATATATATATATATATATATACAATTGTGTCCATATATATGTATACATGTATATAGTAAATGACAAATTAACCTTTTTTAGTCCATATAATTTAGTACTCAACATACGATAAATTGACTCGACAAAAATGAACATTTATTGACTTAAATGAGTTCAATTGTGAGCCACTCGTTGCCTTCATTCTAGTACTGGTTTCTAAATTTTTGTGGGGCTAAATATCAGAACAAAATAAACGTTGTTCAGTCGTGATTTTTAAAAGGACATTGGTCATGAATTTTTCACGCGAGAGCGTTTTGATATGCTAATTTAAAATCACTAATTACGATACGTCGTATGTAAAGTCATTTCACAGGTTTCACCTTTCTATAATGACTGGAAAAACTGAGACATGGCCGAGATCACAGGTCAATGTCCTCTCTGAAAACACGACTATTTTTTTTCTAGACAATAAGCTTACTTAGTGGCTATTAAATATGTACTTTTTGTCAAACTGTTTGAGTATGTTGGTTAGTGGATCATGAAATGCCTGTGCCTGTCCCTTTTTTTTACATATCTATTCTCTTTTTTTAGTGTTTTTAATTATTTCTCTCAAACCTCGTGCGCTACATATAGACGCTCCACCAACATATACCCGCCACCAACTGTTGGTGGCGGGTCAATGAACTAAATGACTGTACGTAGAATTCACCATATGCATTCTTCCTGATAGTTTACCCTTGACGTTGAAAGTCAACGCAATGCATGCCGGAATGTATTGATACGTGTATGGCGAGGGAACATACTGGTGTTTATAGTTGACCTTATTGTATGTGTTACCCTTTGATCTCCGCACATAGCTGACAGATCATGTAACTATATTTGAATCACTCTCATATCTCCACTTGTACACGAAATCACTTGGACGTTAGGGAATTAACTAGCGGACATCACATAGTTTTATGGTCTACAGCAGTACAACTTCAAATGGCCTAACGACATCGGTGTTACTAGTAAATCTATTTTGAGCCAAAATGATTCACATATTTGTAATTTGACATCAAAGTATGTAGTATATATATCTATATATATCTTCGTGGTGGAATTACGTAAGAATGAAAGATCAGCCGTTGTGGGCGCTCTTCTCACTCCTTTCCACGAAATGTAGACCAGCCATTGTGGGCGCTCTTCTCATCCCTTTCCACAGACAGTGAAAGATCAACCGTCGTGGGCGGTCTTCACACAAACGTCGTAAGAGAGAGGGAGTGCAGTGTGCTTACAACTTTCTTTTGTATTCTTACAGTGTGAACAGATTCCTGTGTGGTGCTGAGGCAGGACACAGTACAATAACTGAGAGGAGTACAAGACTGCCGACTACATGGCCGATATCACCATTGAGGATACCGACGATTCCAGCTACCCAACTACGTCTAAGTCATATCGGGGGCATGTATCTCTCTACACTTCCACCACAATGAACACGACAGTCTTTCAGAGCGCCCCCATCGGTGAAAATAGACAATATGTCGTAGATGCATCGTGATCAATATGTATATGCTCATGTTTAAACTCTTGTCGCGAGCAAATCAATTTTTGTGTTAGCCCTTTTTTATTTCGATAATAGCCATGGGCAATTATCAAAGATATTTATTTAATATATATTGGAAAATGTATAAATATAAAACGTGGACATATTCACCATTAATAATAACAAGAATGACAATGTGTGCATACGTCATAAATTCTTTCTTGTTGCGAAAAATCATTTGAGCGACGCATGCGTAATACTGAAAATAAATGGCAAGTAACGATTAATTGTCCGTGTCACAACTTCAAGTTCAATGACGTCCAGTTTGAGAGTACATTCTAAATTTGTGGTAAAGTGTGACATTTTTACGTCGCTATCTCATTGGCCTAAAAGAAGTGAAAGAACACCCTTTATAATCCGGTGGACCCTTATCCGGATAGTGGGTGGAGGGTCTATGATTAAGGGAGCCTTCCGTTATTACAGGGGGTTGGGGGAAATCAGGCCAGGCTAGGGCTGTTGCGTAAAATATTGATCCTCCCCAATTCTATCGTGCTAAAAACTGACCCTCCCTCAATATCCTATTCCCAAATCAAGGACATTTAAGTCCCAGAATCAATGGTTTAAAGGACTTAATCCCACCGCTGCCACCACGTTGAAAGTTTTAAAAGTATTGGTTATTTCCAAATTCTACCACCGTAGTGAATTTTACTGTGTGAAATCGGCACTGCGTTCATCAATATCCGTGTTTGGATCTCATTAGCAAAATATTAATTCCCGACAACAATAGATGGACGGACTCCCAATAATGCCGGGATCAACTTGTAGGTCAACATCTCCACAACATTACTGAGCCGGACGCGTTGGTCTGATATTATAGTACCTAACCATAACTCCATCCCTATCTGATGTGGTAGCAATGGGATGCCAAATCCCCCAATAAAAAAAATCTGAAAAATTAGACATTATGATGAATTAAAGTAAAACGTGTCCCTCCCTTATCCCATTATTTAAAACTTTGCCCTCTCATTTGAAAAAAAAAGTGACCCTTCATTTCCCCCAGCCCTCCACCTTGTAAATACTGAAGGCTCCCTTGGGACCCATAAAATCGTACACCGTTATCTGACTTCGTTCCCGGTGTTGATACTGTGTCAATGCATTCTTTAAATGTGTCATGTTTTGTTTGGTTCGACATCATGAAAACATACATGACTAAAAAAGTGCTTTATTTTGCTGGAACCTGGTATGATCAATGTTGTGAAGGGTGTACAAGTCGGACAAGAATAAGTACGTGGTTTTTTTAAGACTGAAAATTTACTTGTTTCTCTATAGTGTGTTCACGTTCACCACCACATGTGTCATAATCTTTCCTCTCCAACGTCTATGGCCATAGCTACAGTTGCTGGTTATTGAATGTATACACTCGGACTGAGGTTTACTAGTCTACTTCCTTTACGGTATCGTTACGATTTACACATCGACTCACAATATAGTCAAAGTCGTTACTCTAGAAGTCCTGAGATGCATCCACAGCCACCCACACATTCATTAACATCATATCTTCGTTAATTAATCACAATTATTCTAGCTATAACATCTGGGGTTCACTGTTGGATGAACAACCTTTTTGTGTTGATTGAGCGACTTTGACCAGACGTGCCTTAGTTAGAAATCATGTTCGCTTCCAGACAAGAGGTTTACAGAAGTGAAGATGCCAATTAGTACCCAATGACGTGAAATGGTGGGGATTAACTGACCATCGATACTGTAATTTACGACTTCTGAAGGAAGGTCATGAAGGCAAAAGTTGTATATTAAACGTTATATCTGGTAGTTCTGTAACTGTTCATCTCTGATCCTAACAATATGGGCATGAACCAAATGTGTGTCTTCAGCAAGCGCATGCGTCATTATTCAGTAGCTGATAGAGCTCTGACTGCAGTCACAAACTTTATAATAGAGTGGCCGGTGTTCTAACTACTAACAAGTCAGTACTTGAAAATACGCACGGTACTAAGGCCATTTCTCGATTGCCAACTACTTGGCGAATAAAACAGTACTTTTGGTGTACCGATCTTTTTTCCTATGGCCATTTGGTTAATAGTATTCTGTTAGGTGAAGCTGGTAGTGTGCGTGATACTTCCATGCTAGTAGTTACAGCTAGCTCTCAATGAAACTAACAACACTATACCAATGAGTCATCACATGAGCCATCTCTCTACTGTATCTACTTCTGTAAATATTTGGGAACACAGATCAGACAAGGTGTTAATGGTTGTTTCGTCAGAGAAGTACGGTAAACAAAACACCTATTGTCTTAGCAGTAACAACTTGCTGTGTATACCGCCCTCATTATTAGCACCTAGTTAACATGTTGACAAGTTTAGAGACCATTGCTCCACTAAATCTCAGACTTCTTTTAGTGGTCTGAGACTAATTGCTTTGTTAGTCTACCTAGATGTCATTCAACTATACAATTGTTTATTATTTACAAGTCAGGTGTGAATACCATTATTATTGTGCACAAATTCACCACGTGGATGGTGTCCGTAATTGTTCTTTCAACTGACCTTGGTTACTAATTTTCTGAGCCTTAGATTCACGTAACTAGCTTGACTATGGCGATACTGACCATTATTGGACCATGTGGATTATATGGGTAGAGATTCATGCTTGGACAAACCATAGACAGTGGAGGGGAGAACGTAGATAAATCCAAAACTATCGTCGCGTAAGCAGACACAGACAAAAAAATCATTCTTATCTGTGGCATAGACAGTACGGGATAACGATTATCATGTTAGAGCACATACATACATACATACATACATACATACATACATACATACATACACACACACACACATACATACATATACATACATACATACCCTCTCACTTGCACACCTTTATTTCAATATTGCAATGTTATCCACACATCAACATGGAATGAAAACACTCACAGACAATACTGCCACAACATCAACACATAAGCGCGCGCACACACACATACACACACACAAACACAAATAAATGAATACAGACATACATACATACATACACACAAACGAACAACGTAAAACAGTGAAATAAAATAACAACAGTTTTTAATATTGTCAAACAATATTTACAAAGTGTTATAATTATGATTACCAAATTAACTTAATTAACACAAAGGACGTCGAAAATCAACACAAAAGTACAATCATAAATATCGCTGTTATAAAGTATACAATTTTACTACACCGCCAAGTTACAGGGTAGCAGTATTCAATTGCACAAAATGAATATTCAACGTTCAAACTTTTGACACCTGAACAACATATATACAATATATTAAACAGCGCCAATAGGGGTAGTATTACTGTAAAATGAAATAAATTAAAATAAAATGCCAAAGGTCAGCATCACAAATGAAATCCTATCAAAGTTTACCGGAAGATGGCGCTCATCAATCCCGATGCTGCAATGTACTCCTCAGATGTAAATTTTCGATGTAAAGTTGGTGGCGTAAACTGTGGCACGGTGTCTAGGCCATCCGGTATCTGAGCCAATACTGGGTAAAATGATGATGCGTGGTTGTTGTTGTTAAAGGGAATATCGTGTGGTTGTTTCAGTAAAACCGCTGACGTTGATGGCTGCGTCTGTGAAAACGATGACATTGGTGCAGCTGTGCTTTGGTAGGGAGTGAAAGAACTGAAGTGACTTGGAACCGGGTAAGGCTGGTAAATGTTTGGATATGCCGAAGTGAACGAAGTGTCGCCGATGTAGTTGAGTGGTGCAGTGGACATACTGTTCGAATTGTATGAGAAGTATGGCGGGGCTACAGAGATGGGACGTTCCTTAACGGTACTGTAGGTAACTTGTGTATTGGCACCTGTTAATCTGCTGGTGTAGTAACTTTGGTGAAGACTTGAAGGATACGAAATAGATGTCGTTGGTACTTGACAGACTGTCGATATCTCCGGCGATAGACTCATCTTTTCAGGAAAATTAGGAGTTGAAGGCCGCTCGTGATAGCTACCAGAGTCAATGGATTGTTGTATGATGGATGTTTCCATGGGTAACAGACTCGGAGACTGTGAGGAACTTACTATGATGTCGGTGAACGAGTCGTCGTCTGAAGTATCCACAGGTTCAGAAGAAGTCTTACTTAATAACGAAGATTGACTGCATGTTGACACCTTACGACTGCAACGTTTTACTACACCATATCTACGGCACTTTTTGGTGACGTCGGGGAACGATTCGCCATCAGATACATCAACAGGCTCAGAACGAGTCTCACTTACTGATGAAGATTGACTGCATGTTGACACCTTACGATTGCAACGCTTTACTACACCATATCTACGGCGCTTTTTCTGTACGACAGCTGGGGTGTCTTCTAGGCCACACTGCTGCTCTTCCCTTCTTACTCTTGCCCGTTTGTTCTGAAACCATACCTGTAAATCAAGACCATAAACCGAATATTATTAAATGGAAAGGAAACGCATCCAAAAATGACTTGAACTATCAAAAATATTAATAAAGGAAGTGGTGCGTTAGTCTATAGCTAGATACTATGCGTGTAGACATCTCTCTCTCTCGTTCAAGATCAACAAACGAACTACCGTTCGTTTAGGACAAAAACCCCGCCCCTCGCAAGTCTAGTCATAGACCCTATACGTGTAGCGTCTATGGTCTAGTGACAAGTTTCTCACTGAGCATCACAAAACGGAAGTACATCCGACACCAACATGTCCGATACAAAATTTTGAAGTGTACTAAAAGTATCGACGACAGGAATGATACATACGATGTATACAAATAGTATACTTGCCTAGTAATTTTGACTTTGAGCGAATTTCAAAGAAAGATCGCCTTATAAAACTGTTTTAACCGTTTTAAAAACAACCTATCTCCCTGGTTATATCACGATGTGCAGCAGGTGAATGGACCGATCGAAAGGAAGACTTTCCCACTCTCGAAGGAGTGTGGATTTAGTCTGCACATGTAAGTATTATTGGTGACATTTCTATAGTCTGCATGGACAAACTTTTTTATATCTTCTACTTTGAAACACATTTTGGAAGCGCAATGATTTGTCAACCCCTTTCTACCAGGAGATATTTGTTTGTACACAAAAATGAGCTCACAGGTTTGGAAACACGGGATTAATTCTTAACTGTACATCCATTTTGATTTTTTTTAAAAACTCACCTGAACTCTTCCTTCAGGTAAATCAGTGGCATCGGCTATAGTTTCTCTTTCTGCGATGTCTGGGTATTGATTGGTGGCGAAGATCGTCTCTAGTGCATCTAGTTGATCCTCAGTGTAAATAGTTCGGCTTCGGCGACGTCTCTTCTTTGGGGGTCCAGTTCTAAGTTGGTCGACTTTTTCTGTTGCATCGGGAACACATATACGTTTAGACGATTCGGTTGTACTGGTCACGTTGCACGGGGAATCTGAGATGAAAAAAAAAAGACATTACGTTAGTATTGACGCCTGTTGCGTGTGCACAACCCGCTGAATGAATGACTATGGGATATTGAACCTGACCGCTTCGACACTATTCTACACCATGGTCTTCTTCTCATCGGCTACGACGGAGTACTGCATCTATGTTTAGACCCTACCTATGCATGGGTATCGTAATAACAAGCAAAACTCATTTCAACATTTTTCAGGGATCTCGAAATGTGGGTTTTACTTCCAAGGTGAATTTGGTAACGGGTCTTTTCAGCACTTAAGTAGGGAGGTATATACTCTACTAACATAGCTACAACTTGGTACCAAGTTGTACAACTTGGTACAACTTGATTATTGAATGTTTGCTGTAGGTATACTTCGTGTAAGCTTGTCATGGGTCCTTCTACCTCCATGTTTTATAACGTGACGCAGACCAGTTCTCACGGTGTTGGTTCTGCGCGGCTTATAAAACCACGGGGGTAGTACCACGTCTCTGGAGTGAGCAATCAAATACTAATTTGCTGCTAACCCCACTAAAAGTTAGGGACCTGAGTTTACTTCAACTGAACGAGATATCACGAGATCTGTACTACATATTGAAAAGAAGTAAATTACCACTGAAAATATCAGTCAACTACTTACCGGTCTGAGACGACAATATTTCGGCGATGGTGTGCTTGGTGAGGTTTTTCGGTTCACTCTGATTACACAGCGGAACTTCACCGACGAACGGAGGAAGGAACTGTTCTGCTGATGACATCACAGCCATTGCAGAGATGTGTGGTATCGGACTGTCTGGAAACTTGGTAAACTACACTTGTATCTGTATACTTGGAAGATAAACTTGTTGATTTAGAGCGACTGTGTAACACTGACGTGAACTAGACGAAGTCAGAATTTGCACTGATGGAGTTGTCTTTGCAACCGAGTATTTATATTATTTTCGTGTTTACTAATTCCGACGTTGTTTGTCGGTGTTCGGTTCCTGAATGTGATTGGTTCGGTTCTACGTGTGCCAAAGTTAAAACAAAAGGAACAGTTGGCGAAGACGACTTCACACTATCCTTTGTTTCACCATAGATTCTACAAGAAAGGATCTATGGTTTCACCTCTTCAAGACCTGACTAAACCAATTAACATAATTAGTTTTTCTGTGAAGATAGTACACTCGTTGTGACAAGTGTCACCACAGCGCTAAGTGATACCCTTTGTGTGTCCCCACTTCAAACAAATCCGTTTTACTTTTTGGAAGTTGACCGCAAACCTTAGAACCACTTTGTGAAAAAAGGTGTATCCTTGTTGAAAACTGCACCTGTTTTGAATATTTACAACATTGCTAGATGACAGGTACAATTTGTACATAGCCGCTCAGAAAACTAACATACAATTTCAGTAGATCTAGACCCGTCTAGTGATGATGCTTTGTAAGTTCAGGAAGTAGATAGTGACGACACCATGACGTTGTAGTCATTCTGACCAATCACATTGAGACAACCGAACGAGACCTAATCAGACACTCACACCTATTTCTTAGGAATGTTTCTTACATGTCTATGGGAATGTGATCAACAAGTTAGTGTGTGGAAACCTCATTTAGAAAGTGGCTGTCTTTTGACTCGATTTGCTAAAAACTGGCTATGGAAAAGTCACACAGTCTCATGTACCAGTAAAATGAGAGTTTTATACTCATAGGTGTATCGCCACGTCTTCACTATCAATATAAATGAAAACATTTTTTTTAAATATGATATAAATTTCATGGGCATGTATAAAATAAATAATCCAAACCCTGGGAAAGAATGGTGCAATGACCCGACAAGATTACGGCTTTGTGAGATGCCGCTCCCCAGGGCCGACGGATGTCTAGCCGGGCAGACGCAGAACAATCTCCCCGTATATTATGAGACTAGCTCGACTTCAACAAATCAAATGGAACTACCAACACGTCACTAAATGGTATCCTTGATAATCACATTTTCTCTTTACATCCTCTTTCATACTTTTCTGTTGTCAACAAAAATGTGATAAAATGGTTGGTTCTAGAGATTGACATATCTTGTTGTAAACTCTGTGACCACATCATGGAGCCAGGAAGAAATGTTGGACCAATTGTTTATGGTACATATAGATTTAAATAGCCACTGTGCTTTCGTCTGTCCAAAACCTTGACCCACAGTGCTAGAGGGACTGTGCTTGACCCCAGATCGAATGAAGAGAAGTTGTGTAGTATAATTAGAAAGAGAATGGTTGAAGAAATATGGTATCAGGATACATTTGTTACACTGAACATACGTATATATTTTCAACTACGTATATGCCAAATATCATTGAATTGTCCCAGTGCAAGAGTGAAACACCCCCCCCCCCCTAACCACGAACCGTGGGATTCAATCATTCGGTTTAATTAAGGTTCGTATTTCGTTAGAATTGTCTCGTGTCACGTAAACTTCTTTCATAAGTCATATCAGAGTAATTTCGTGAAAAATTATATTCGTTGAATGTGTTTATCATGTAATACAAAAAGACGGGGTGGGGGCGGTGATGTTTATTTTACACTTTGTATAGCTAACACCCAGCCATGTCTACGGTATGTGTAAGTCTTATTACAAATAAGTGCTTGTCATCCAATTGTGTGTATGTATTGCATTATTGTGATACAGAATTATCAGATATGATAAAGAGAAACTTCTTTTTGTTTTAAAAACACAACTGGTTTAATATTCGACATAATGTACAATCCTACCAGTCGTATAGAGACTATGTTCAACCGTAGATCTCAAACTAACAGACAGACAAGGAAGGATTCTAAGGATCTACCTAAAACTTTTGATAATTTTGTGGACTAATGACTCATCAAATTTTTATTCTATTTCGTTTAATCATCAAAGTATCACCAGCGTGAAAATGCATAACATATTTACTTGAATGGTTGAGAACCAATTGTTGAGAACCAGCGGTGTTATGACCGAGGTCCATGATAGAATCAGAGATACGTAAGGCTATATATGTCTCTACTTTATTTCATAAATCAGGAAGGTGTCATCGAATGAAATAGGATTTCTACACATGTATCGAGATTCTGATCATCAACACATAGACACATAACTTTAGTAGTCTAGTATTTCCGTAAAGGCCCACTCAGAAAAAGAAACATTGCAATCTAGGTGTACTAATAACATGCTCCCTTGTAGCCCCACAAAAAAGTTGGTACGGGACTCCGACAAAAAGCATAATCATGGCTCCATTGCGGCGAGAACGTGAGATCGAGACTCTAACCTGTCAAATAGTTCATCATGATCACGGCACACCACGTGTTGGTAAACAGGTACGTTACATCCTGTCAACTGTGTCGATGTCTTGGGCGTTTTATTCAAGATCCCCCTTTCACACCTATTCCGAATTGATACTTCATATATAAAAGGGTGGTAAATCTGTGATTCTCATTATGAGAATCGGGTAAATGACTCTGGTTACAGGTACAATGTTTTATCATATTTTGGTGCTAATAGTGAAAAAGGTGTTACACGATGCATCGATTACTGATTATCGTTCGATTTTGCAGTGATGCCGAAAGTGTTTTCTGTACATGTATACCGATGCAATTGATGATAAACTTCTGGAGCAATTCGCGGCATTGCAGTGAATGGCGCTGATCACTTTCGTTGTAATTAATCTATAAGTGTCAATTACGCCATACTCAAAAGTTTATTTTACCGTAGGGGCTATGATTCTACTTTTACTGTTTGCACGTTTCATATATAACCTGTGAGTTCGAAAATAATGAACAACATTATAGGAACTAGCCTAAAACTGTAGAATTGAGAACGACTATCCCTACACTATATAAGTCCACCATCCCAACTGACATTTTGCTAACTGACATTCCCGGAGCATAAATTCAAAAAACTAAAACTTACAGTTAAGATAGCTAGCGGAATAGTTTAAGTAGCCATAGTTGTCGAAGTCTACTAACAGGTATGCTACTGAATATAACAACTTGAAGTGATAGTAATTATATCGTTCTGGTTGTTGATTGTCCACAAATCTCTACATTTCCAATTTCTAATTTTCAACTATTCGGGAATCCGTTACAGCTTTGGATGGAAATCTTATTTTTCACAATTAGTTACAAGTTTATCGGTAAACTTACAAAAAGTACAACGTATTATTCCAAGTCTGAAGAAACAAAGCGGTATAACCTAACGTATAGACGCTTGTTCTCAGCGCTGTGGTGACAGTTTTCACAACTAATGTACTTCCTGCAAAGAAAAACTATAGCTAATTATGCTAATTAGTTTAGTCAGGTGAACAAATGGTAGTGTGAAGTCGTCTCCACCATGGAAGTATAAACGGTACTTCCATGTCTCCATCAACTGTTTTCCTTTTGTTTTAAGTTTGGCACGCATAGGACCTCAGACCACTACTAGTCGTTAGTGGTCTGAGGTAGAACCCAACCAATCACATCCAGGAACCAAACACCGACATAGAATTTCGGAATTAATAAACACGGAAACAATAAAAACACCCAGTTGAAAAAGGAACTTCATCAGTACAAATTGTGAGTCCAAAAAGTTCACGTCAAACATACTAAACCTCAAAGTATATTTACCCTCGAGTGCAGTTTACCGCTGTCTTTAGTCCGACATCAAATTTCTTGCAATGGCTGTGACGATGCCAGTAGGGCAGTTCTTTCCTTCGTACGTCGAAGAAGTTCCCCTATCTCGTCAGAGTGGTTCGAATGACTTCACCAAGTACACCATCATGGAGACATTGCCAACAAAAAATGGTAAGTTATGATTTCGATTATTTAGTGTAATTTGAAAGAAATTAAACTATAATTTATACTATTTTACTCACACTTTCCATGTTTTTACCATATATCTTAGGGTGGCACCTCACCATACTGTACTTTAACGATCTAATAGTCCTAATAAACATCCATTATCTCACCATGGAGGTGTATCTCCCTCATACCTCCATGATCTCACCTATCATGTATACATATTTTTATATTATACATGTACGTCTTTTAACAGTGAATACATTCTTTTAAAATCACAGATTCTACGCCTGTCTTTGCCAGTAACACAGAACAGTCTATACCCATCCCCAAAGTCAACGTAGACGTCAAATCAAGTTCTCAAGCACCAAAGAAGAAAGGTTATCGAGGCCGAACTGTTTACACCAAGGACCAACTAGATGTACTGGAGACGATCTTCGTCACCAATTGGTATCCTGACAGAGAAGACAGAGATGCTATAGCTCGCGTTATTAATTTACCTGCAGCAAAAATTCTGGTCAGTGTGTTTGTATCATCTTACTTCCCTGTTGTGTTATATGAATTATAGTCATCTTAACCCCGATACTCCGGTTATGCAGTCTTTTAAATGGCCGAGTCTGCTGACAGGCGCCTGTCACCAGTCCGGCATGCCGGTGTTAGGCGCCGGTCACTAGACACTCCGCTTTAAATTACCAGGCCAAATGAACCAGATTCCGACCATTCATGTTGAAAATATTTTTCTTTCCATAATATACAAGGACTGTACTGTACTTTACCTCAGACCACTATAGTTCCATATAGTGGTCTGAGACTTCACTAATAAGGTAAAATTGTAAAAGCTAGACATATAGTGACAAGTAGGCCCAGTTATAGCAATATGGATGGATATTTTAATGAGACCAGTATCCATTATTTTATAACCACTGATGTCTCCCTTATATACATTCATGTTTGTAACATACAGTTTGTGTGATGTTTAAGTTGAATCTGGTTCATTTTACCCCGATTACAGCCAGAGCACTATTCTGTAGATGAACCGGGTCGGTAACAAAAAACATGATGGGGGGGGGGGGGGTCGACATGCCTAAGGGTCGAAACGGGTAGAGTTCATTGCGCGCCTCTCAACTCGTCTCCGCGTGGCGGGGATAGATTATCTTCAGCTTGTGTTTTAGTACACACAACGATTCGTCCTCGATCGTTGGTGTCAACTTGGTGTCTTTTACTTGTGCTCATACAGACAAAAATAAAGCAGAATCTAATGCCTTTGACTGTAAAACTATATGAACCTGATTGACTGTGAAAGTAAAACAAGAGAGGTCGACCACGTAATTGCAACGATCTGACTCATTGCTTGAATAAATTTTCACGGCGCCATCAACGACTCAATATGACGTTTGGTAGGTCTGTACACTCCTTTCATCACTCCTTGCAAAAACTTTTCAGCTCATCGTTAACAAGAGCGTCAACAACGACGAAATCTTTCAGTCTAGGGTTTGTCCCACCAGGGGCGCATTCGATTTGCACAATCATAATCATGATTTATCAATCACAATCATGATTTTGCGTTTGATAATTACCAATCACAATCATGATTGGTAATCATAGTAATCATGCCCCGAACCGTGATTGACGTGATTACAAGATGGCGGAAAACGGTAATCATAGGGGGATCGCGCGCCCGTGGCTGACGGCAAGTTAGAAATGACGGAAAACATTATGTAAATAAATTGTATGCGATCAGATTGGTAATTTATTATCATTGTAATCATTTTGACGATGTAAAATTATTTAATTTATCGGAAATGTGCGAAACTTTTAAAAAATGATTACATGTAATTAATCATGATCGTTTTGTTTACAACCTCGTTTCGAGAAATGACGTCAGATTAATCACAATCATGTTTTGGCAAATCGAATGCGCCCCTGGTGAGACAAATCCTAAACTGAAAGATTTCGTCGTTGTTGGCGCTCTTGTTAACGATGAGCTGAACAGTTTTTGCAAGGAGTGATGAAAGGAGTGTACAGAACAACAAATCTCCTCGTCCAAGTAAACTCCAAATCTAAATTTCCGGTACGTGTCATCGCTTTAGAAAACACTGGAACCGTGTCTGTATATGTAATTTGACAGAAAATCTCTAAAATACATTCATTTACTTGTAGGTCGCAAAGACGACTGGGCCACGCAGAAGTGAATAAATTTCTCGATTTGAGTTAAGATTTATATTCAAATGGGTATGGGGGGGGGGGTAGTAACTATGGAAGTTTCACTGCTCTAGTTACGAAAGGGTCTATCCTGAGTGATGTTTTTTTATGCAACGTGTTTTTATGACAAACTAGGTGAGGTTCACAGGCAAGCTGTTTGTGCCGATATATATCAACAATACGAGAGAGTCTTCCATCCAAAAAGGAAATAATAAAAATAAACAAAGATTGACTGTTTGCAATTATTTGTCGTACCCATTCTCATCAATTCTTTATTTATTATCATGATTTGCAGACATGGTTTCAGAACAAACGAGCAAAAGTGAGAAGAGCACAGCAAGTGTGTGATGCAAGGGAGACCTCAGACGTCGCCAACAAGAAAGGCCGTAGATATGGTACAGGAAGGCGTTACACTTGTAAGGCGTCAACGTATAGTCAATCTTTATTAGGAATTGAGAGTCGTTCTGAACCCGAAAACGTGTCTGATGTCAATAGCCACCAAGATCGTATCGACGCCTGTAGTGGCAGTAGAACCATATCCACAGTTTCGACTTTCCCTGCGTTACCCATGGTAACATCACCCAGGCAACAACTTGATGAGGTCAATACCTTTGATGAACCGCCAGCAACTGCAGATATTTCTGAAAAGTTTAGTTCGTCACAATTCTCCAGTCTACCAATTGCGAATTACAGACCGCTAACCATTCAACCAACGTCTCAACACGAGTCCGGCTATGATGAGTATGCCTTTGAAGAACCATCTGTAACCCCTGACATTCAAGAATTGTCGGTCTCGCCAGATACAAACCAGTGTCAATACTTAGGCAGTGGTGTCGACGCACCGATCGTATACAGCGCCATCAACGAACACTCTGTCTCTATGATTCCGTCGTCTCACTTCAAGCCTCCCAGCATCTCAACATCGTCCGACGACGTCGCAGACTCTTCTTACACCACATGTAGTGGCACATACAGCCTGTACTACCCACACCCGATATCAAGTCATCAAAATTATTTCACGTCTTGCGAAGATACAACACCGGTAGCCTCACAACAGCAGTATTTCAACAACTACCACACATCATTTTACGCATTTCCAAGTCAGTTACCGTATGTACCAAGCACTCTGCCACAGATGACGCCCTCAGCGTTTCAACGATTTACCTCACCTGATTATCTCCCAGCCGAGCATTAATTAGCTTTGGTGAGTTATCTCGCAGTGAAATTGAACCCTTTTTGTCGATTTAACAGAAATGTTTTTATAACAGGAACTGACTTTACATTTTGTGTGTGTAATTCTTTAACATATTTTTTTGCATCAACATATCTTTGAATGTTCCGAACGACATTTTTGTCAGCATATTATGGGATAATATGAAAATGGGATTTGGTTTTCCAGTACCCTCGTTGTTACGGGTAATTTTACGTAATTATTTGATATTATTAAACGTTTTTGGTTTTGAAGATTTTAATCGTTTTTGTTGTAAGTATGATGTGTGCGTGGGTTTTGAGATGAGGGATTGAAATGGTGGTTAGAATTACAGTGAGCTCGAGAATGTATTTCCTTCAAGTCCGACCGCGTCATCATATTGTAGCTTTCCGGCGGGAACTGGTAACGTCAAAGTTACATGTACTATACTAATATACAGCAGAAGAAAGAAAACTGTGCAGGAACAAAAGTCAGAACACATACAGTTGTTGTATGTGGTTATCTCTTACAGAGTTATCTACTTAACAAGGACTACCTAAAAGACCATGTCATCATTTTGACAGACTAAACAAAAAACATGCATCATATCATGATTGTACAACATGTGCAGACTATACCATGTAGGTACTTGCAACAATTGTATTACAATATATAGATTAAAATCCACTCTGCAGGAGACATACACAAGCAATGATGCAACGTTTGTATTATATTGTATATGCATCACTCTCTGCTAGAAACAGACACAGGCACCAATAAATTGTAGTGCACGATGCACTCTGGCCATCCAAACAGAAACAATAATGAATTAATAAATGATAATAAAATACATAATTACTAAGCTATGAGTCAAACCTGTCAAATCGATTATATTTGACATATCTTATCACGAAATTATTTGATTACCCGCGACAGTTTCCTCGGAATATATACCCCAAGGTGTTAATGGTTGTTTAGTCAGGGAAGAACGGTAAACAAAACACCTATTGTCTTAGAAGTAACAACTAGCTGTGTATACCGCCCTCATTATTAACACCGAGTTAACATGTTGACAAGTTTAGAGATCCTTGCTCCACTAAATCTCAGACTTCTTTTAGTGGTCTGAGACTAATTGCTTTGTTAGTCTACTTAGATGTCATTCAACTATACAATTGTTTATTGTTTACAAGTCAGGTGTGAATACCATTATTATTGTGCACAGATTCACCACGTGGACGGTGTCCGCAATTCTTCTTTAAACTGACCTTGGTTACTAATTTTCTGAACCTAAGAATTCACGTAACTGGCTTGACTATGGCGATACTGACCATTATTGGACCATGTAGGTTAATAAAGGGAGACCTTCATGCTTGGACAAACGTAGATAAACCAAAAATTGAATTATCGTCACGTAAGCATAAACACAGACAAAAAGGATCCTTCTTATCTGTGGCATGGACAGTACGGATAACGATTATCATGTTAGAGCATATACATGAATACATACATACATACATACATACCCTCTCCCTTGCACACCTTTATTTCAATATTGCAATGTTATCCACACATCATCATGGAATGAAATTGCTCACAGACAATAATGCCACCACATCAACCCATAAGCACACACACACACATACATATACACACACACAAACAAACAAACACAACTACATATATACATACATACATACATACATACATAAATAAATAAACTAACAATATTATAATATATTTAATATTGTCAAACAATATTTACAAAGTGCCATAATAATGATTACCAAATAACTTAATTAACACAAAGAACTGTCAAAAATCAAAAGTACAATCATAAATATCGCTGTTATAAAGTATAAAATTTTACTACACCACCAAGTTACAGGGTAGCAGTATTCAATTGCACAAAATGCATATTAAACGTTCAAACTTTTGACACCGGATAAACATATATACAATATTTTATACAGCGCCAATATGAGTAGTATTACTGTAAAATGAAATAAAATAAAATGTCAAAGTTCAGCATTACAAATGAAATCCTATCAAAGTTTACCGGAAGATGGCGCTCATCAAACCCGATGCTGCAATGTACTCATCAGACGTAAATTTTCGATGTAAAGTTGGTGGCGTAAACTGTGGCACGGTGTCTTGGCCATCCGGTATCTGAGCCGATACTGGGTAAAATGATGATGCGTGGTTGTTGTTAAAGGGAAAATCGTGTGGTTGTTTCTGTAAAACCGCTGACGTTGATGGCTGTCTCTGTGAAAACGATGACATTGGTGCAGCTGTGCTTTGGTAGGGAGTGAAAGAACTGAAGTGACTTGGAACCGGGTAAGGCTGGTAAATGTTTGGATATGCCGAAGTGAACGAAGTGTCGCCGATGTAGTTGAGTGGTGCAGTGGACATACTGTTCGAATTGTATGAGAAGTATGGCGGGACTACAGAGATGGGACGTTCCTTAACGGTACTGTAGGTAACTTGTGTATTGGCACCTGTTAGTCTGCTGGTGTAGTAACTTTGGTGAAGACTTGAAGGATACGAAATAGATGTCGTTGGTACTTGACAGAATGTCGACATCTCCGGCGATAGACTCATCTTTTCAGGAAAATTAGGACTTGAAGGCCGCTCATGATAGCTACCAGGGTCAATGGATTGTTGTATGATGGATGTTTCCATGGGTAACGGACTCAGAGACTGTGAGGAACTTACTATGACGTCGGTGAACGAATCGTCGTCTGAAGCATCCACAGGTTCAGAAGAAGTCTTACTTACTAACGAAGATTGGCTGCATGTTGACACCTTACGACTGCAACGTTTTACTACACCATATCTACGACGCTTTTTGGAGACGTCAGGGAACGATTCGCCATCAGATACATCAGCAGGCTCAGAACGAGTCTCACTTACTGATGAAGATTGACTGCATGTTGACACCTTACGATTGCAACGCTTTACTACACCATATCTACGGCGCTTTTTCTGTACGACAGCTGGGGTGTCTTCTAGGCCACACTGCTGCTCTTCCCTTCTTACTCTAGCCCGTTTGTTCTGAAACCATACCTGTAAATCAAGACCATATACCGAATATTATTAAATGGAAAGGAAACGCATCCAAAAATGACTATAAATATCAAAAATATTAGTAAAGATAGTGGTCTAGTTACTATACGTGTAGACATGGGGGGGGGGGGGTGTTTGACGGGTCCACTTACGGATGGACGCAGTACTCAGTTCACACTGTTGTGCCAATGGCCGATCCCACCGTGCACGCATGACCATGCTAATCGTTATTCCCTCACTCACATACTTGCACATGTGTTTGTCTAAGGGTTTAATTTGTTAGTGCTGACTTAAAAAATGACGAAACTTTGGTGCATACAACCAGATTTCTTTATGTTGAACTTTATACATCTAGTGAGGGGGTCGATCATGTGCATGCTACATAAACGAAATATGACTTTATGGAAGAATGGATGAAATATCGGCTAGTATAGAGGATCTATTGATCTATTGGAGGTATTGGCGTGAACTTTTGATATATCGTGGGTTTTTTTTAAATTCATTGCCACACCACTGTTATCTATAAGTCAAGGATCCCCGTAGTTGCCGATTACGATCACATATACATTACGAGCAGGGCTGCTTTCTCTAGTATTCGTAAAAAAAAAAACATGGTACTAAATGTCTACTGCCAAAAGGTTGATGTTTCGGGCATCACCCTTCTCTCAAATCATTGTATCATTAGAACACACTATTCCATATTAGAAATAATCAATTTTATCACATCAGAGGATGATAACTGGAAACGTCAGCTTGATTTCTTTGGACCTCAGGCATTACGATTCTGATAGCGTCCCACATATAATCACAGGGACATGAACTTGGTCATATTTGTTTATAAATTTTTATTTTTACAATTTTGTTTTTCTAAAAACATCTTTTCTCTACAAGGTACCATGTGTCCGATACAAAATTTTGAAGTGTACTAAAAGTGTCGACGACATGAATGATACATACGTTGTATACAAATAGTGTACTTGCCTAGTAATTTTGACTTTTGGAGCGAATTTCAAAGAAAGGTTGAACCGTTTTTAAAAAAATAATCTTATCTCCCTGGTTATATCATGATGTGCAGCAGGTGAATGGACCGATCGAAAGGAAGACTTTCCCAGTCTCGAAGGAGTTTGGATTTAGTCTACACATGGAGTATCATCGGTGATATTTCCATAGTCTGCATGGACAAACTTGTTTGTATCTTCTACTTCGAAGCACATTTTGGAACCGCAATGATTTGTCAACCCTTTTCTACCAGGAGATATTTGTTTGTACATTAAAACTGAGCTCACAGGTTTGGAAACACGGGATTGATTCTAAACTCAACAACCATTTTGATTTCTAAAATAAGAAAACTCACCTGAACTCTTCCTTCGGGTAAATCAGTGGCATCGGCTATAGTTTCTCTATCTGCGATGTCTGGGTATTGATTAGTGGCGAAGATCGTCTCTAGTGCATCTAGTTGATCCTCGGTGTAAATAGTTCGGCTTCGGCGACGTCTCTTCTTTGGGGGTCCAGTTGTAAGTTGGTCGACTTTTTCTGTTGCATCGGGAACACATATACGTTTTGACGATTCGGTGGTACTGGTCACGTTGCACGGAGAATCTGGGATGAAAAAAAGACATTACGTTAGTATTGATGCGTGTTATGTGTGCACAACCCACTGAATGAATGACTATGGGATATTGAGACTAACCGCTTCGACACTATTCTACACCATGGTCTTCTTCTCATCGGTTACGACGGAGTATTGCATCTACGTTTAGACCATGGTGTCGTTATAACAAGCAAAACTAATTTCAACATTTTTCAGGGATGTCGAAATGTGGGCTTTACTTCCAAGCTGAATTTGGTAAATGGTCATTTCGGCACTAAAGTAGGGCGGTATATACTAAACTAAATAGCATACGGAACGTCCTGTATGCGCTTCAACGTGGTACATCCATCGCTATAGTGACTAACAATTCATTCGTTTGCTGCCGAAGACAGATTGTAATCACATAATTCAGTGTTTCTAGAAATTATGCCAGAGGAAACTTTCCCACTCCAATTACGTCACAGTATTAATGAATATTTTAACGATAGTTTATAGAACCTCAAGTATGACTATACTGAAAGAAAATAGTTTATGTTGTTCGAAACGGTATCAGAAATAAATATACCAAGTTCACTGACTCGTGATAAACTTGATTATTGATGAATGTTTGTTGTATAAGTTTGTCGTGGACCCTTCTACCTCCATGTTTTATAACGTGACGCAGACAACCGGTTCTCACGGTGTTGGTCGTGCGTGGGTTATAAAACCACAGGGGTAGTACCACGTCTCTGTAGTGAGCAATAAAATACTAAATTGCTTCTAAGCCCACTAAAAGTTAGGAACCTGAGTTTACTTCAACTGAACGAGATATCACTAGATCCGTACTACATATTAAAAAGAAGTAAATTACCACTGAAAATATCAGACCACTACTTACCGGTCTGAGACGACAATATTTCGGCGATGGTGTGCTTGGTGAGGCTTTTCGGTTCACTCTGATTACATAGCGGAACTTCACCGACGTACAGAGGAAGGAACTGTTCTACTGGTGTCATCACAGCCATTGCAGAGATGTGTTGTATCGAACCGACTGGAAACCTTGGTAAAGTAGACTTGTATATGTATACTTGAAGGTAAACTTGTTGATTTAGAGCGACTGTGTAACACTGACGTGAACTAGACGAACTCAGAATTTGCACTGATGGAGTTGTCTTTGCAACCGAGTATTTATATTCTTTTCGTGTTTACTAATTCCGACGTTGTTTGTCGGTGTTCGGTTCCTGAATGTGATTGGTTCGGTTCTACGTGTGCCAAAGTTAAAACAAAAGGAACAGTTGGCGAAGAAGACTTCACACTATCCTTTGTTTCACCATAGATCCTACAAGAAAGGATCTATGATTTCACCTCTTCAAGACCTGACTAAACCAATTAACATAATTAGTTTTTCTGTGAAGACGGTACACTGGTTGTGACAACTGTCACCACAGCGCTAAGTGATACCCTTTGTTTGTCTCCAGTTCAAAAAAATCCGTTTTACTTTTTGGAAGTTGACCGCAAACCTTAGAACCACTTTGTGAAAAAAAAGGTTTATTCTTGTTGAAAACTGCACCTGTTTTGAATATTTACAACATTGCTAGATGACAGGTACAATTTGTACATAGCCACTCAGAAAACTAACATACAATTTCAGTAGATCTAGACCCGTCTAGTGGTGATGCTTTGTAAGTTCAGGAAGTAGATAGTGACGACACCATGACGAAGCGTTATATTGAGACAACCGAACGAGACCTAATCAGACACTCACACCTGTTTCCCAGGAATGTTTCTTATTTGTCTGTGGGAATGTGATCAACAAGTTAGTGTGTGGAAATCTCATTTAGAAAGTGTCTGTCTTTAGCTGACGATGTAAAGGTCATACAGTCCCATGTATAAGTAAAATGAGAGTTTTATACTCATAGGTGTATCGCCACGTCTTCACAATCAATATAAATGAAAACACTCTTTTTTTTTAAATATGGAATAAATTTAATGGGCATGTATAAAAGAAATGGTGGGGTAATGCCCCGACAAGTTTACGGCTTTGTGAGATGCCGCTCCCCAGGACCGACGGATGTTTGGCCGGGCAGACGCAGAACATTCTCCCCGTATATTATGAGACTAGCTCGACTTCAACAAATCAAATTGAACTACCAACACGTCACTTAGATGGTATTCTTGATAATCACGATTTCTCTTTACATCCTCTTTCATACTTTTCTGTTGTCAACAACACTGTGACAAAATGGTTGGTTCTAGAGATTGGCATTTCCTGTTGTAAACTCTGTGACCACATCATGGAGCCAGGAAGAAATGTTGGACCAATTGTTTATGGTGTGTATATAGATTTAATAGCTACCGTGCTTTCGTCTATAAAAAAAACTTGACCTACAGTGGTAGAGGGACTGTGCTTGACCCCAGATCGAATAAAGAGAAGTTGTTTAGTATAATTAGAAAGAGAATGGTTGAAGAAATATGGTATAAGGATACATTTGTTACACTGAACACACGTATATATTTTCAACTACGTATATGCCAAATATCATTGAATTGTCCCAGTGCAAGAGTGACCCCCCCCCCCCCTCGAACCGTGGGATTCAATCATTCGGTTTAATTAAGGTTTGTATTTCGTTAGAATTGTCTCGTGTCACGTAGACTTCTTTCATAAGTCATATCAGAGTAATTTCGTGAAAAATTGTATTCGTTGAATGTGTGTATCATGTAATACAAAAAGACGGGGTGGGGGCGGTGATGTTTATTTTACATTTTGTATTAACACTCAGCATAAATTAATCGTTACCCCGTACATGGCCACGGTATGTGTAAGTCTTATTACAAATAAGTGCTTCTCATCCAATTGTGTGTATGTATTGTATTATTGTGATACACAATTATTATGATAAAGAGAAACTTCTTTTTGTTTTAAACACACAGCCAGTTTAATATTCGACATAATGTACAATCGTTCCAGGCGTATAGAGACTATACAAACTAACACACAGACAAGGAAGGATTCTACGGATCTGCCTAAAACTTTTGATAATTTTGTCGACTAATTGCTCATCCTTTTTTTTTTCTATTTCGTTTAATCATCGAAGTATCACCTGCGTGAAATTGCATTACATAATTACTTGAATGGTTGAGAACCAGCGGCGTTATGACCAGGTTCCGGTTCCATGATAGAATCAAAGATACGTAAGGTTATATATGTCTCTACTTTATTTCATAAATCAGGAAGGTGTCATCGAAAGAAATAGGATTTCTACACAAGTATCGAGATTCTGATCATCAACACATAGACACATAGCTTTAGTAGTCTAGTATATCCATAAAGGCCCACTCAGAAAAAGAAACATCGCAATCTAGGTGTACTAATAACATGCTCCCTTGTAGAGCTACAAAAAAAGTTGGTACGGGACTCCGACAAAAAGCATAATCCCATGGCTCCACTGCGGCGAGAACGGGGATCGAAACTCTAACCTTTCAATAATTCATCATGATCACGGCACACCGCGTGTTGGTAAACAGGTACGTTACATCCTGTCAATTGTGTCGATGTCTTGGGCGTTTTATTCAAGATCCCCCTTTCACACCTATTCCGAATTGATTCACACTAAAAAATACTTCATATATAAAAGGGCGGTAAATCTTTGATTCTCACCAGATACATTAATTACAATAAACCGTATCCCATTATGAGAATCGGGTAAATGACTCTGGTTACAGGTACAATGTTTTATCATTTTTTGGTGTTAATAGTGAAAAAGGTGTTACATGATGCATCGATTACTGATTATCGTTTGATTTGGCAGTGATGCCGAAAGCGTCTTCTATACGCGTATACCGATGCAATTGATGATAAACTTCTGGAGCAATTCGCGGCGTGGTCTTGAATGGCGCTGATCACTCTCGTTATAATTAATCTAAAAGTGTCAATTACGCCATACTCAAAAGTGTATTTTACCGTTGATTCCACTTTTACTGTTTGCGCGTTTCATAACCTGTGAGTTCGAAAATAACGAACAACATTATAGGAACTAGCCTACATGTAGACTTGAGAACGACTATCCTACACTAGTACGCCATCCCGGATCGACATTTTGTAATCTAACTGACATTCCCGGAGCATAAATTCAAAAATTAAATATTTTATATTTCAGTTAGGAGAGCTAGGGGAATAGTGTAAGTAGCCATAGTTGTCGAAGTCTACTAACCGATAGGCTACTGGATATAAAATGTTTCCCTATCTCGTCAGAGTGGTTCGAAGGACTTCACCAAGTACACCATCACGGAGACATTGCCAACAAAAAATGGTAAGTTGTGATTTCGATTATCTAGTGTAATTTGAAAGAAATTAAACTATAATTTATATTATTTTACTCACACTTTACATGTTTTTACCATATATCTTAGGGTGGCACCTCACCATACTGTACTTTTAACGATCTAATAGTCCTAATAAACATCCATTATCTCATCATGGAGGTATATCTCCCTCATATCTACATGATCTCACCTATCATGTATACATATTTTTATATTATACATGTACGTCTTGTAACAGTGAATACATTCTTTTAAAATCACAGATTCTACGCCTGTCTTCGCCAGTAACACAGAACAGTCTATACCCATCCCAAAAGTCAACGTAGACGTCAAATCAAGTTCTCAAGCACCAAAGAAGAAACGTTATCGAGGCCGAACTGTTTACACCAAGGACCAACTAGATGTACTGGAGACGATCTTCGTCACCAATTAGTACCCTGACAGAGAAGACAGAGATGCTATAGCTCGCGTCATTAATATACCTACAGCAAAAATTCTGGTGAGCGTTTTTGTATCATTTTCCTTGTTGTGTTATATGGATTCTAGTCATCTAACCCCAATACTCCGGTTATACAGTCGAGTCTGCTGACAGGCACCTGTCACCAGTACGGCATGCTGGTGTCAGGAGCTGGTCACTAGACACTCCGCTTTAAATTACCAGGCCAAATGAACCAGATTCCGACCATTCATGTTGAAAATATTTTTCTTTCCATAATATACACGTACTGTACTGTACTTTACCCCAGACTACTATAGTTCCGTATAGTGGTTTGAGAACTATAGTTCCATATAGTGGTCTGAGACTTTACTAATAAGGTAAAATTGTAAAAGCTAGGCATATAGTGACAAGTAGGCCCAGTTATTGCAATATGCATGGATATGTTAATGAGACCTGTATCCATTATTTGTAACCACTGATGTCTCCCTAATACATTCATGTTTGTAACATACAGTTTGTGTGATGTTTAAGTTGAATCTGGTTCATTTTATCCCGATTACAGCCAGAGCACTATTCTGTAGATGAACCGGGTCGGTAAAACAAACATGATGGGAGGGGGGGGGGGGTGTCGAGATGTCTAAGGGTCGAAACGGGTAGAGTTCGACGGGGGGGGGGGTAATTTCATCGCGCGCCCCTCTACTCGTCTCCGCATGGCGGGAATAGATTATCTTGCAGCTTGTGTTTTAGTACACAAAACGATTCGTCTTCGATCGTTGGCGACAACTTGGTGTCTTTTACTTGCTCATACAGACAAAAATAAAGCAGAATCTAATGCCTTTGACTGTAAAACTATATGAAACTGATCGACTGTGAAAGTAAACAAGAGAGGTCGACCACGTAATTGCAACGATCTAACTCATTGCTTGAATAAATGTTCACAGCGCCATCAACGATATGACGTTTGGTAGGTCTGATGGGACAAACCCTAGACTGAAAGATTTCGTCGTTGTTGGCGCTCTTGTTAACGATGAGCTGAACAGTTTTTGCAAGGAGTGATGAAAGGAGTGTAAATTCTGAAGCAACAACACGTACCTCCTCTCCTCGTCCAAGTAAACTCCAAATCTAAATTTCCGGTACGTGTTGTCACTTCAGAAAACATTGGAACCGTGTCTGTATATGTAATTTGAAGATCTCTAAGATACCTTCGTTTACTAACACTTGTAGGCCGCAAAGACGACTGGGTGATTCCATAAATTTCTCGATTTTTAGTTAGGATTTATATTTAAAATGGGGATGGGGGCATAGTAACTATGGAAATTCCACTGCTCTAGTCATTGAAGGGTCTATCCCGAATGATGTTTTTTTTATGCAACATGTTTTTATGACAAACTAGGTGAGGTTGACAGGCAAGCTGTTTGTGCCGATATATATCAACAATACGAGAGAGGCTTCCATCCAAAAAGGAAATAATAAAAATAACAAAGATTGACTGTTTGCAATTATTTGTCGTACCCATTCTCATCAATTGTTTATTTATTATCATGATTTGCAGACATGGTTTCAGAACAAACGAGCAAAAGTGAGAAGAGCACAGCAAGTGTGTGATGCAAGGGAGACCTCAGACGTCGCCAACAAGAAAGGCCGTAGATATGGTACAGGAAGGCGTTACACTTGTAAGGCGTCAACGTATAGTCAATCTTTATCAGGAATTGAGAGTCGTTCTGAACCCGAAAACGTGTCTGATGTCAATAGCCACCAAAATTTTGCAGCAAACAATGATGTTTCTTTATTACGTAGTAGTTTATTTCAAATGCTAAGGCCTCGGCCCATCGCACAAAACATTTTACATAACAGTAGAGAAAAAAAAGAACAAAGGACTGAATATCATTCTACTAATAATTAACGGAAAAATAATTAAAGGTAAAAATATGCGTATGCTTTACCAAGACTTTTGATGCCTGTATTTGCTGTTTCTACCCCTTACCGTCGGTCGCTTGGTGGGCCAAACTTCTATGGTAGAAACATTAGACAGACTGATAAAATAAAATCGGGTACTTGTGACGTTACCATATTTAGCCTTGCCTTTGTTTGACATCTATCTATAATTTATAACCGAATTTGTAATTTCAGTGTCCAAGAATATCGAAAATGAACAACGTGTAAGCTTATTAACCTATCATTGTAAAAAAAAAACGTGAAAAAAAATCAATTTTGTAATCCTAAAAATCCCATGACGTTTCTTGAAATAAAATGTATTACTACACACATAGTCATTCTTGTACAGTATCCTTATATTCAAAGGTAAATAAACAAGATTAAATAAATTTAAGCTAAAATCACCCCCCCCCCCCGATTAGTTCAGGAAACATGCCTACTTCTAACGTCTTGCAACATGGCGGCCATTTGTGTGCGTCTCTCGATTATTGCACTGTTAATTGTAAGTGTGGAGGGGGCTGGAATATGCGATACAGACCCTGCAACCAACCCCTTTCAGTCATATACCGAGGAGTTTGCTGATATACTTGGTGAGTCTCCAAAATTGGAACTATTATACGAGTCGTTAAATGAACCTGCCGAATTTCACGAGGGTCCTGTTTACTTTTCGGATGACCTCGATGGCTTCCTACTCTACACGAACCAGCCGTCTGCCGATTATACCGACCCTGACACCGAACCGCAAATCGCCATCAAACGTTATGACATCGCTTCGAATACCGTCTCGGTCTTTCGAAATACGTCCAGTGCTAATATGCCAAACGGACAAACAAAAGACTCGAATGGCCATTTACTGACATGTGAGCAGGGATTCCGCTCGACACCCGCTAGGATTACACGTACTAATATTGCAACGGGTGAGAGCGAAGTGATTGTTGATTCGTACTACGGACGATTACTAAATTCCCTCAACGACGTAGTGGTCAAAAGTGACGGCACGATTTGGTTTACAGATCCATCATACGGTTACGTGCAGGGTTTCAAAGACGCACCGGAGCTAGGTACCTTTATTTATCGCTACGACCCAGACGGTACAGATCCGAAATTGACAGTAGTGGCAGACGATTTCAAAAAACCAAACGGTCTGGTCTTTTCACCAGACGAGAAGTTTCTGTATGTTAGTGACAGTGGCGCTGTCGAGGGTGACGGAAATTACAATGTCGATTTCCCTCACCATATTCGCCGTCTTGAAGTCCACGACGGGAGATATCTTAGAAACAACCAACTTTTAGCGGTGACATTGGAATGTGTCAACACGGCTGAGGGCCAGCTTCCAGGTATTCCTGATGGCATAAAGGTTGACATCTGCGGAAATCTATACGTTGGTTCTGGTGATGGAGTGGAAGTTTTCACACCCGATGGTTTACCTATGGGGAAGATTCTGCTTGGAAGAGGGGCACCTAATCTGGTGTTTGGTGGAGAGTACGGCAATGAACTTTACATGTTGGCTGATGCAGCGCTTTACAGAGTAAAACTTAACATACAGGGAGTGGAGTTTTCTGGTTTTACTCCAGAGGATGGTACGTCTGTAGAGTTGATTAAGAAAGACCAGTGCAACACCAGTAATGCAGCTTTATTCCAAGTGAATATCGCCACACTTGTCGCGTTCTCTTTTCTCAATTTTCTAAATTAAACTTGACATACAATAGACAAGATTTCCGCGTATTTTATGCAACACGCAACAAGCAATCTTTAGCTGGTGGACGGGTATTCCATTCGTTCGGGAAGGACACAGACAAGAATCAAGTCATTGCAAATCATTTTGCCAAGAGTCCATTGTCGACGCTGATTAACCCAGAACAAATCACAGTGAGCAGCTCTTATAGCGATTTTATTATAATGTGTCTTGTCATGTTTTTAACAACTTACACCAATGCATGCGGGCATTGCATCAATGGATGCGGTGTTTGTGGTTGTTGTCATTTTGGAGAAAAAAAATTGTCACTTGAAGTGCGGGGGGGGTCACGTTGGGAAATGACAAAATAAGTGTCATTTGGTGCCGTAAAATGGCTCCTGAACAACTGTACTTTGTTAAGATTCTCTACGATAATTTTAGAAAACCCATGTTCAAATCCAAAACACCACCCCCCCCCCCCAGTCGGTTAAAAATGTTGGGCCCTAAGTCTTGCCAATTTTAGCTGAATATATGTATGTTCTACTATAGTTGGGAAATGGGGCAGCAATTTTTATTTTTACTTTTATTAATTAAATGACACCGACTTCCAGCAGGGTAAAAATAAAACAGCTATTGTCTGGTGAAGTGGCACCAGTCACAGATTAGCACAATCTGATTAAAATCCGATGTAGATGTCGGCTAATCGTGCATTTCTATCTTACCATCGTTATTTAGCTTGAATTGACCTTCGTAGTACATGTTTACATTTTTTAGCCTGATCGTAGAGGAGGCGATCAGGCTAAAAAATGTAAACATGTACTACGAAGGTCTATTCAAGCTAAATAACGATGGTAAGATAGAAATGCACGATTAGCCGACATCTACATCGGATTTTAATCAGATTGAGATTAGCACTGCCCGTTGTTGCTAGATTGGGTTTAACTTTAAGCGCGAAGATTCGATTATGGTCCCAGTTTACGGACTGAGCTACTGCTATTTAAACTAAAATTTAAATAATTTTGTCCCATATATTCGGCTTGAGTTGTATTTATTTCATAGTAGTTGATATCCCTATCTGTGTTATAATTATGCAACAGGTTGGGGTCAACTAAATACATCTAGAGTAAAGGTCAACTACTACATGTAGTGTAAGATTAGTACTCTTAGGGAATGGTCAGTGTGCTTGCCGGTTGGAGGGGGGGGGCTGTTGCGGCTAATTTGTTGCGGTAAAACACAACCGTTCTTGAAAACTTTTTTTATTCTCCACATCACACAATCAAAAACACTCTTCCGCCCCGTACGAACACTTGGGAAACAGGACGCCCTCCTTTCACAACCTACTTCAAAGTTACAAAAATAAGGTTATCGCCCATCCCACTTTGTTCTAAATTTTAAAAAACGGTGACGGCCCCTATACCCCCCCCCCCCTTTGACTGGAGAAACTGACCGGTCCATAACAATCTGAACCTATGTTCTACCTGTTCCTTTAGTCAGGGATGTATTAGTGAATGTTTTTGTTTTTGTTATATTAAGTCTAGGAATGTTGAAAGACAATATTAGCTCTGGAATCCACCGCCAGTACATGTGTTACGAGTCACAGACCTAAAATATATTCATTCAGGATATTTTGGTAAATTTCACTTGAAGTCAAAAAAGCATTTAACTTTGTACATACAGTGACATTCCGTTATGTAACAACATAGGTCTTCGAGATCTCAAAATTGGGTACTAGTATTTCGGAATAGTTAGTACCAGGTACGATTGAACTGTATACAATACAATATATACAAATAAGATTATAATATTACACAACTATTTTGATAGTCTTTGAGATATGAACTTTTATTACTAATCTGGAGAAGGTGATTTGATATTGAATCTCGGAATCTCTAAGACTTAAGAATACGTCATACTCTAAGAATAGGGATTTATGCAAGACTTGAAATGTATTGAAGTAGGGTTTTTGGCCTATAATAGGAAGGACGGAGGCGGAGATTGATCACGGAATAAAATCAACCAAGTGGTTAGCTTGGCGTTCGTTGAACCAGATAGGTACGATTCGTTGTGGGTTTTATTTAACACACAGTCCAAGACGGCACGGCACCTCGTAGAAGAGTTGGTTTGAAAAGAAACTAGTTGGCCGGCTAATTCAACGTTATAGTCTTAAATTGAACAGACTGACGATTGGAACAGCAGTGCGAGTGATCTAGTGAGTACTTCCCCGTTTGAACATTAAATACCGATAAACTGCACAGTAAACCGGTCATCAATATTTCACGTGCAATATTACGACAATCACAGAGTGCGCCATTTCCAACATGCTGAAATCGAGGCTGTCGACATAAACGGAACTTTGCTAATTTGTTGGCGCCTTTGTGTAAAAATTTCGTATGTTAATTAGAATGATTATAATCATTAACATTTCAAATAAATAATAGAGAATAATCATGGCGCAATATTGGTGTCAGATAGAGTGAACGTTACTAAAATCGCATCTTTGGCGCTCAATTTTCTCATAATTACACGAACTATGTAAAAAAATGAAATAAAACTAAAAAGCAAAAAAAAAAGCTACTGTTGACTGTCAAGATGAAAACCTTTCAGCTACAACGCCCAGTAACTGAGATATGAGAACGGGCTGAGATAAGAGTGTGTAACACAACTTGAGGGCGCCCTATCAATAGCGACCTCGTCAGAGTCGTGGCCTCATTATTTGTTGCGGATATTGAACAAAGTTCTTGTTATTGAACTGCAACATACCGTAAACCTGGAAATTGTCACCAAAGACTTATTTTCACTTAGTTTGCTAGAAAAAGAAAATTGCAAAAAATAAGTAGTGACTAAACATCTTATATAAACACAATGTACCATTCTGGTAAAAATTAGTCTTTGAGAACTAACTGAGGATTGTA